>NC_060138.1:738209900-738516734 GCF_021461385.2 Schistocerca piceifrons
AGTTCAGAAACTAAGTATTATGTCCCAATAATGCTTGATGAAGCATGAATGCAAATGAATAGGCAGTGGCTGCTAACATTGCTACGCAATATGCCATTAGTTTCCCCACAACTGAGCAGTCACATTATGTGCAATCACTGAAGCTGTGTTCGGAACCTTTTAAGGTAACACTCTCACCGTTGCTTGTTTAAATTGGGTTAAGTAGGCTTCCTACTCAGTTTGGGGCAGAAGGTAACCACTTTGGCATCGTCTCTAAGTTTAGTATTGTCATGGGCATTTAATCAACAGGTTCCCTGATGACCATATCACACTGGCTATCCATGTTGGCTTTTTGACTGGAGTACCATCCAAAACTGGTTACTTTCAAACAGTATAACTAAGGTGTCCTTTCCAAACAATCCCTACTACTATAAAAATTTCGGACAAGTGCAGAGTCAGACAGCAACAGCAGGGACTGGACTTTCTTCGGTAAAAAAGTGAGAGCGACCAGCACACAATTTGATTCAGAATTTGAGAAGTGACTAGGTCGACAAGGAGTAACTATGATTAGAGAAAGCAAACTGCCTCATCTAAATACAAGCTACATTTGGTTCATGCTTTTTAGAACAATTCTAACATTTTCTGAGCAATTGTAAAAAGAAAAAATATATTTAACTGGGAGTAGCTGCCATTAACATCCATCAAGTCTAAAAGAAAAATCTTACAGGGCTCAAAGCATGAGCTGCATGAAGGGCTCTCATCAAATTTCTAAATACAACATCTGACAAAGTTTGGTGAATGAAGTCAGAACAGTCGATTGAGCAACACTACTGACTCACAACGCTGCACCTGTGTAGCGGCCAGTGTTGACAACCTGCACCCACCATAGTTCAGTTAAGCATCGTGTGAGTTCCGAGTTAGACCTGTTGGACTAAGAAATGGGGACAGGACAATGAATGAGAAAAGGATCAATTTTAAGATTTGTTTTAAGCTTGGCAAGACACTGAAAGACACGCATCCAAAGCTGGTACATGTTTATGGGGATTCCATGCGACGGAGGGTGGATGCATGTATCCTCACTAACGGAGGACATTTTGGACATTTTCTGTAACAAAGTGTTTGAAATCACGCTGGTACGTTCTCTTGCTGTGTGTTTTCATTCCATGATTAATGTGATTTGAAGAGAAGTAATAAAATGAGCTCTAACATGGAAAGTAAGCATTTCCGGACACATGTCCACATAACATATTTTCTTTCTTTGTGTGTGAGGAATGTTTCCTGAAAGTTTGGCCGTACCTTTTTGCAACACCCGTATATTGGTCATCTACCCCTTCCTATGCTGAGTGACAATTATGTTCTCAGATGAAGTCTTAACCCCTCAAAGATATTTTGAAAATTATGCTCCAAAAATAATTCTTTTAATAATGAAAACCATCCTATAATGAATGATATTACATACAGTCTCAAAGACATCTTTGAGGGGAGTTAGAACGGAATTTTTTCCATATTTTCAAATTTTTATTTCACTATAAAATTTGCAATTTTCTGAATAAAATGATCTATGTATCACTTATAAGCATGGAAAGTATTTTATTTTATTTTTTTAAATATAATCTACACTAGTTATAAAAGTTAAAATTTTTACATGCATTACTTCAAGATCTAATAAAATCGGTAATTTTTTATACAGAAGGCTGTGGATTGCTGAGTTATAAAGGTAATGTGCAGGAGAGGATGGGCACCAGGTTGAGGAAGTTGAAACGAAGTTTGAGAGACAAGAAGAAACTTTATAATAGTAAAACTGTAAGAGGCAGGCTGACAGACAAAATGATTGATGAACTACAGCAGTATTATGGGATAGCCATTGGAAATAATACTGAGGATTTGTTGAAAATGAAGCAGACAGTATGGGCCATCTTCTTCCACAGACTGTCAACTGATGAAAAACCAGTACACCACCTTTGCCCTCCTGGACCTGATTCATGGTGCAATTACCACAATGTATGAACTGTTTGAGTACTGCACAATCAAACATTCCATCCCAGCAGCAGTCATGGATATCATAAAACCTATTTACAGAGACCTGGCAAGTCCTGAATTACTGAAGAAGTGTATGCATGGTCAGACTCAAAATCCCAATGAGTTGTTCAATAATCTCATATGGACTCACTCACCAAAGAATGTTTTTTTGGAATGAAGATACTAAAGTGCGAGGGAGGGAGGGAGGGAGGGGGGGGGGGGGGCGCGGCAGTGATGCTGTTATTGCTTTTAATGATGGTAACATTGGCAGGATGAAAGTGCTACAGCATATGGCAATCCTGGAGCAAACTGCATCAGAGAACTTGAACGGATGGACAAGGTACGCATTGATAAAGCAGAGTACGCAGCACAGTTGGCCACTAAGGAGTCCAGAAAGAAGAAAAAAACCTCTGAAAAAGATCAAGAGGATGATATACAGTATGGTGCAAGGTGCTTCCGAGCGACTGAAAATAAAAAATTAAGCATATATCAAGTGAGTTACAGTCTTGAAACTTTAGAAGACGTTCCAGAAAACTAGTGCATTTTTCCCTAATCTCAGAAACCACTTCCAGAACAGCATTCAAATTTTCAGGGAATAACAACATACATATCCTTAGTCTACTGAACTAAAGGAAAAACAATGTTATATATAATTAAAACTATTTAGGATAATGTAAGAAAAAGTCCACAAAATGCTAACCATGTAATTAAAAAATGCAGACTCAGAACATACAGTTTAAAGTACTGTAAATGTTTCATGTCAATGGCTACAGTGGTTCCTGAAATACAGGGAAGCCAAGTCACTAAATTTAACATTGTCAGGATAGAGCTTTCCAACTCCCCTTAAAAGCTCAAAATAGTAAGTTACAACATGAAGATCACCCAGTATACTTGTGCACTGGCCTTCAACTACATTATCCTGAAACTTTAAGCCATTTTTTAGTTTCTGTGTAGCTATGAATTCTACCCATGTATTTCACAATGATTTCCTATTAACATAAATCTTTGAGGAGATGGCTGGAGCACATTGGATGTATTAATCTCATACTACTGGTGAACACTTGTAGTTGTGTTCCAAAAATGAACAGCATAGAGACAGAAGTGATGACACTTTCTTGCAGTACCTGACCATTTTGCAGGACAATGCTCAAGCACGTACAGTGCAAGCTGTTACTGATTTGTTTGACTGATGGGGCTGCTAAGTGCTATACAACTTACTGCACTCCCCTGACTTAAGCCCTCGCGAGTTCAACTCTCTAAACTGAAAGAAACTTCACGGCATTCGCTTCAGAACTGCTACAAATTCGTCAGGCAATAGACTGCGCTGCTCGAACTGCCAATGTAACTGGCACTGCTAAGAGTATCCTACGACTTCCACATCACTGGCAATGGGTTATTCACAATGGTGGTGACTACTTTGAAGGTCAATAAAACTTTGAAACACGTATCTATTTTGTACGAACTGTAAATAAATAGTTGCCACAATTAATGTTCCACCCCACGTAATACCAGATGCTTTCTAGTGGCCTCTTTACTACCAGCAAGGAAACTGCCATAAGCAGGGTTTTATTTTTTCGAAGTTCTTTCCTTTAGTTGCCAGAGTGTAATCGGGATTTTAAGTTTATGTCAAAATAATGAAAAGAGGTAACTCAGGTTAAGTAGAATATGAGACTGCCAAAGAGTTGCTTCCATACTCATTCTTGCATGACTATCAAAACACAACACAGAATTAACACAAGAAGCAGAACTTAGTTTGACAGAACTACTGCAGACAGAATTGATCAACACCAGTATATGGTTGGAATCAAGCGACAAGACAACACAGCAGTCAGCATATAAAAAGGTAACAGCTTGCATGTCATACGCAGCCATGGCCTAGCCTGGTAGCTGGCAACGGTAGAATATGTGCTACACTGATCCACTGTTACTGCTTCCGATTCCCCAGTAGAATTTTTATGCTTGAAAAAAGCATATTGCTTCTTAAAATTCTTGTGTTTGCTTTACGTCAGCCATAACAAATACTACAGCGGCTAAGTAACTTCACCATATCAAAACTAACATGAAAAACAACATTGCATGTTCTATGCGCACCCCACAGCACCCAGTTCTTGGTAAAGCAAGTACTTATCTCACTTCCACATTTCAAAAATGAGATCTCTTTTGAAGTGCTGCATTTCTGTGGACAGTTGTGATAAAGCTGCAAAATCTGGCAAGATCAGTCTATATGCTGCACATTCTGCAAGTTCTATGTCATGTGCGTCACAATTACTGCTCCAAGAGGCATTACAATTTCTCAAAGTTTGTACACCAAAATTCTCCCACGTTGATTAGTCTGTGTACTAGTTTTAGAAACAACATTTTTGTGAACTTATTGCCGAGTAACTTTTTTATAAAACCTAACAACAGTATTAGGGAAAGGACAGACTGCTATGCACTGTTGAGTTGAAGACAGACACAACAAAAATATTGTTATACATTTTGGCCAAAGCCTTTCCCCACAGTTGTGCTCTGACACCCACTTAACCTCCACAACATCCTAGACCATGCCCATGCCATTCCTAATCCCTTGCCACAGGGATCATATCCCCATTCAAGATCCGGGCATAAACCCTGTCCAATCAATCCACCCACCCAGCACTTCCTATTCCAGTCCTGTCCTACGATTATCCCACCCCTTCAGAGGTTAGGCCACCTTTGATAGCAGCCAAGTTGTGTTATGGCTCTGCTGCAAACATTACACAACTTTTTATACTGTTATGACTACCAACCAGCAGTCCAACACGAATAGCCACCACCAAACTGTGGCAAAGAATAAAATCTAGCATCTTGTGACACAACATGCATAATGCAGCTGGATTTCAATAGCTGCCTCACAACCCTCCACCACCAGATTTTCTGAACTGCAGAGATGGGAGTTATCCTTCCAACACATTCTGCATCCCAAAATTATCATAGCCTCAACCAAACCTCCACCCAACAGTTTCTGCCTCTTATACTGTCACCTATTCCCTTTTTACACTCACTCACCCTCTTTGGGTGCTGTCCTCTTCCAACATGTGTGTCCATCCTTTCCCCTTCCCTGTTCCTCTCCTTTTCCACTCCCCATTCCCCCCCTCCACCACACGACACTGTGCCTGGCAGTCCCCACACGCTCCATCAGACAGCACTCTTCTCCCCCCCCCCCCCCCCGCCTCCAATGCCCTCCTATGCCTCTCCCCTCCCCACCCCACTCCACTCCACTCCACTCCAGATTGCTATTCATAAGACAGTCTCATTCTGATCAGAGCTGCTGATTGTAGAAGTTGTGTGTGAGGTGCACTTGCCTGTGTGAATGTGTGTTTTCATTTCTGAGGAAAACTTTGGCCAAAAGCTCTACTGTGTAACAGTCTTTTGTCGTGCCTGCCTGCAACTGAAGCTCTGATCTTTACAGTGAGTAGCAATCTATCCTTTTCCTAATACCGTTTATGTTGCAACCTGGTGAATCATACATAAACAAATTTGTTCTAAAGTAAATATATCTAAAAAGAAAGATGATGAAACTTACCAAACAAAAGCGCTGGCAGGTCGATAGACACACAAACAAACACAAACATACACACAAAATTCTAGCTTTCGCAACCAATGGTTGCCTCGTCAGGAAAGAGGGAAGGAGAAGGAAAGACAAAAGGATATGGGTTTTAAGGGAGAGGGTAAGGAGTCATTCCAATCCCGGGAGCGGAAAGACTTACCTTAGGGGGGAAAAAGGACAGGTATACACTCGCACACACACACACACACACACACACACACACACACACACACACACACACATATCCATCCACACATACACAGACACAAGCAGACATTTGTAAAGGCAAAGAGTTTGGGCAGAGATGTCAGTCGGGGCGGATGTACAGAGGCAAAGATGAAGTTGAAAGACAGGTGAGGTACGAGCAGCGGCAAATTGAAATTAGAAATTAGCGGAGATTGAGGCCTGGCAGATAGCGAGAAGAAAGGATATGCTGAAGGGCAAGTTCCCATCTCCGGAGTTCTGACAGGTTGGTGTTAGTGGGAAGTATCCAGATAACCCGGACAGTGTAACACTGTGCCAAGATGTGCTGGCCGTGCACCAAGGCATGTTTAGCCACAGGGTGATCCTCATTACCAACAAACACTGTCTGCCTGTGTCCATTCATGCGAATGGACAGTTTGTTGCTGGTCATTCCCACATAGAACGCTTCACAGTGTAGGCAGGTCAGTTGGTAAATCACGTGGGTGCTTTCACACGTGGCTCTGCCTTTGATCGTGTACACCTTCCGGGTTACAGGACTGGAATAGGTGGTGGTGGGAGTGTGCATGGGACAGGTTTTACACCGGGGGCGGTTACAGGGGTAGGAGCCAGAGGGTAGGGAAGGTGGTTTGGGGATTTCATAGGGATGAACTAAGAGGTTGCGAAGGTTAGGTGGACGGCGGAAAGACACTCTTGGTGGAGTGGGGAGGATTTCATGAAGGATGGATCTCATTTCAGGGCAGGATTTGAGGAAGTCGTATCCCTGCTGGAGAGCCACATTCAGAATCTGATCCAGTCCCGGAAAGTATCCTGTCACAAGTGGGGCACTTTTGGGGTTCTTCTGTGGAAGGTTCCGGGTTTGAGGAGATGAGGATGTGGCTCTGGTTATTTGCTTCTGTACCAGGTCGGGAGGGTAGTTACGGGATGCAAAAGCTGTTTTCAGGTTGTTGGTGTAATGGTTCAAGAATTCCGGACTGGAGCAGATTCGTTTGCCACGAAGACCTAGGCTGTAGGGAAGGGACCGTTTGATGTGGAATGGGTGGCAGCTGTCATAATGGAGGTACTGTTGCTTGTTGGTGGGTTTAATGTGGACGGACGTGTGAAGCTGGCCATTGGACAGGTGGAGGTCAACGTCAAGGAAAGTGGCATGGGATCTGGAGTAGGACCAGGTGAATCTGATGGAACCAAAGGAGTTAAGGTTGGAGAGGAAATTCTGGAGTTCTTCTTCACTGTGAGTCCAGATCACGAAAATGTCATCAATAAATCTGTACCAAACTTCGGGTTGGCAGGCCTGGGTAACCAGGAAGGCTTCCTCTAAGCGACCCATGAATAGGTTGGCATACGAGGGGGCCATCCTGGTACCCATGGCTGTTCCCTTTAATTGTTGGTATGTCTGGCCTTCAAAAGTGAAGAAGTTGTGGGTCAGGATGAAGCTGGCTAAGGTAATGAGGAAAGAGGTTTTAGGTAGGGCGGCAGGTGATCGGCGTGAAAGGAAGTGCTCCATCGCAGCGAGGCCCTGGACATGCGGAATATTTGTGTATAAGGAAGTGGCATCAATGGTTACAAGGATGGTTTCCGGGGGTAACAGACTGGGTAGGGATTCCAGGCGTTTGAGAAAGTGGTTGGTGTCTTTGATGAAGGATGGGAGACTGCATGTAATGGGTTGAAGGTGTTGATCTACGTAGGCAGAGATGCGTTCGGTGGGGGCTTGGTAACCAGCTACAATGGGACGGCCGGGATGATTGGGTTTGTGAATTTTGGGAAGAAGGTAGAAGGTAGGGGTGCGGGGTGTTGGTGGGGTCAGGAGGTTGATGGAGTCGGGTGAAAGGTTTTGTAGGAGGCCTAAGGTTCTGAGGATTCCTTGAAGCTCCGCCTGGACATCAGGAATGGGATTGCCTTGGCAAACTTTGTAAGTAGTGTTGTCTGAAAGCTGACGCAGTCCCTCAGCCACATACTCCCGACGATCAAGTACCACAGTTGTGGAACCCTTGTCCGCCGGAAGAATGACGATGGCCAACCGCAAATTAGAACAGCATGCCACCCTCCACCTTAAAAAACTATCCAATCTCCTGGTTTCCCACCTCCGGAAAGGCAACTCACTCACCCTTCACAACCTTTCCAGCAAACCTCAACCTCCTCTGATTGCACACAAACCCAGTCTCTCCCATCTACTCAATCTCCCACTTCCAGCTCCACTCCTTCCAAAACCTCAAAATTCCAATCAACGCAATCTGGAACCACAACACCCCAATTCAGTAGTTAACCTTTCCTCCAAACCTCTCTCCCAATCTGAAACCTCTGTCCTATCCAAAGGCCTCACCTTCAGCCCCACTCCCAGATTTAACCAAACAGCCCTCGTCAAAGATTTACTGTCCTACACCCGTACTCTCTGCTGGAAATATCACTTTGCCACGAAGAAAAATGATCCTAATCCTACTCCTAATGATCCAACTCCCCAAGACACTATCCAAATTGAACCATGCCTGGAACAGTTCCGTCCTCCGTCACAGCGGGACCCACCTCCTCTTCCTCAAAATCACCCTCTCCTAACCTTCCAGGAATTTCTGACTTCCAGCCTTGCCTCTCAATCCTTCTTAAAAAACCTTAATCCTACTCCCAACATCACCACTGCTGAAGCCCAGGCTATCCGTGATCGGTACAGAAGCAAATAACCAGAGCCACATCCTCATCTCCTCAAACCCGGAACCTTCCACAGAAGAACCCCAAAAGTGCCCCACTTGTGACAGGATACTTTCCGGGACTGGATCAGATTCTGAATGTGGCTCTCCAGCAGGGATACGACTTCCTCAAATCCTGCCCTGAAATGAGATCCATCCTTCATGAAATCCTCCCCACTCCACCAAGAGTGTCTTTCCGCCGTCCACCTAACCTTCGCAACCTCTTAGTTCATCCCTATGAAATCCCCAAACCACCTTCCCTACCCTCTGGCTCCTACCCCTGTAACCGCCCCCGGTGTAAAACCTGTCCCATGCACCCTCCCACCACCACCTATTCCAGTCCTGTAACCCGGAAGGTGTACACGATCAAAGGCAGAGCCACGTGTGAAAGCACCCACGTGATTTACCAACTGACCTGCCTACACTGTGAAGCGTTCTATGTGGGAATGACCAGCAACAAACTGTCCATTCGCATGAATGGACACAGGCAGACAGTGTTTGTTGGTAATGAGGATCACCCTGTGGCTAAACATGCCTTGGTGCACGGCCAGCACATCTTGGCACAGTGTTACACTGTCCGGGTTATCTGGATACTTCCCACTAACACCAACCTGTCAGAACTCCGGAGATGGGAACTTGCCCTTCAGCATATCCTTTCTTCTCGCTATCCGCCAGGCCTCAATCTCCGCTAATTTCTAATTTCAATTTGCCGCCGCTCATACCTCACCTGTCTTTCAACTTCATCTTTGCCTCTGTACATCCGCCCCGACTGACATCTCTGCCCAAACTCTTTGCCTTTACAAATGTCTGCTTGTGTCTGTGTATGTGTGGATGGATATGTGTGTGTGTGCGAGTGTATACCTGTCCTTTTTTCCCCCTAAGGTAAGTCTTTCCGCTCCCGGGACTGGAATGACTCCTTACCCTCTCCCTTAAAACCCATATCCTTTTGTCTTTCCTTCTCCTTCCCTCTTTCCTGACGAGGCAACCATTGGTTGCGAAAGCTAGAATTTTGTGTGTATGTTTGTGTTTGTTTGTGTGTCTATCGACCTGCCAGCGCTTTTGTTTGGTAAGTTTCATCATCTTTCTTTTTAGATATATTTTTCCCACGTGGAATGTTTCCCTCTATTATATTGTTCTAAAGTAAATTATTTTTGAAACCCATACCCCAGCAGGGATACCCGATGCACACTTGTTAAAAGTCTGAAGGGTCAAATTTTTCTACACAAAATATGTTTCCACAAATGCTTTCTTCCTTTAATCTCCACAATTGTGCATTATTAATACAATAAAAAATCTGCTTGAGTTGCCAATAACTTATTGCCAACCGCTTTCGAAGACTGCAGCTTCATCTTCAGGTGCACCCAACTGTGCAGTTCTGAGACCTGAAGATGATGCTTTAAGCTTTTACATCAGTTGCGCAATAAATAACTACACCAGTGTTTTTATTCTAGTAATAACGCAGAATTGTGGATCTGTGCAGTTGGTGGCATCTGCTTCGAAACTGGTTGTGCAATAAAATATTACTGGCACATGAAGCAGATTTTTTAGTCTATTAATATTTTCCTCAGATACAAATGTTCACCTGATCAAATATTTTGTTTACCATTACCCAACAAAGTTTCTCATGCAAATGATAATGAGGTCATTTTAGAGCAAAACGGACACAGAGATGAAAATTTTTACTGAACTTTCGTCACGTTAAATCAACTCTCAAATCTACAGTTTATTGTTTTGCAATCAATACACTAATTTTTTGGGAATATAACTTTGTGAATATGAACTACAGAGTTCACCAAAAATTCACAAAAACCTTTGCATGTGGGTAGTTACATGTCCTTGCCTCCTTTGTTTTTGAGGAGAGTGACATGAATATCATTAGTAGCTACGGAAAAACGTTAAACACTGCTTTCTCAGTTGCACACTTATTCATTTCAGTTTCTTCTATTTTCCTGTATGTGATGTTCCAAATGTAACACAGAAACTGAATACTTATGATACTGAAGTCTATTCCACAAGTTTTCCACTTTTAATATCTTATTACACAAGGGCTGCAGATTCCTTGACTTGCGCCATAGGGTGGTGGGGTTTCGGGTCCCGCTTGATAGGTCAGGAGTCCACTACACCCAAAAGGCGGCTACACGAGTAGCAGGGGTTGTGTGGCGTGGACTGAGCGGCTTTTTAGGTTAGATGGCCTCTGGCAAGTACAGAAAGGACAACAGCCTCAAAGAGTGCGGGGCAAAGTCAGGACATGCGGGGACTATCGAAGCTGTGTTGGTAAAGTACCGCAACTTCAAGCGCTGATAGAATGCACCGAAGCTGAAATAGTTATAGGTACGGAAAGCTGGCTGAAGCCAGAGATAAATTCTGCCAAAATTTTTACAAAGACACAAACGGTGTTTAGAAAGGATAGATTGCATGTAAACGGTGATGGCGTGTTTGTCACCGTTAGTAGTAGTTTATCCTGTAGTGAAGTAGAAGTGGATAGTTCCTGTGAATTATTATGGGTGGAGGTTATACTCAACAACCGAGCTAGGTTAATAATTGGCTCCTTTTACTGACATCCCGACTCAGCAGCATTAGTGGCAAAACAACTGAGAATACATTTCACATAAATTTCGTCAGCATGTTATAATCTTAGGTGGAGATTTCAATTTACCAGATATAGACTGGGACACTGGTACGGATAGAGCATCGAGTGACATTATACTGAGTGCACTATCCGAAAATTACCTTGAGCAATCAAACAGAGAACTGACTCGTGGAGAGAACATCTTGGACCTACTGATAACAAACAGATCCGAACTTTTCAACTTTAAGTGCAGAACAGGGAATCAGTGATCATAAGGCCATTGCAGCATCCCTGAATATGGAAGTAAATAGGATTATAAAAAAGGGAGGAAGGTTTATCTGTTTAGCTAAAGTAATTTAGGAGGCAGATTTCAGACTACCTAACAGATCAAAACGAAAATTTCTGTTCCGACACTGACAATGTTGAGTGTTTATGGAAAAAGTTCAAGGCAATCTTAAAATACATTTTAGACAGGTACGTGCCATGTAAAACTGTGAGGGACAGGAAAAACCCACTGTGGTTCAACAACAAAGTTACGAAAACTACTGCAAAAAGCAAAGAGAGCTTCACTCCAAGTTTAAATGCAGCCAAAACCTCTCAAACAGAAGATAAACGATGTCAAAGTTAAAGTTAGCGTAAGAAGGGCTATGCAAGAAGCGTTCAGTGAATTCGAAAGTAAAATTCTATGTACCGACTTGACAGAAAATCCTAGGAAGTTCTGGTCTTACTTTAAATCAGTAAGTGGATCAAAATAGCATATCCAGACACACTGGGATGATGATGGCATTGAAACAGAGGATGACACGCTTAAGCTGAAGTACTAATCACCTTTTTCCAAAACTGTTTCAAAGAGGAAGACCGCACTGCAGTTCTCTAAATCCTTGCAAGAACGAAAAAATGGTTGACGTCGAAATAAGTGTCCAAGGAATAGAAAAGCAACTGAAATCACTCAACAGAGGAAAGTCCACTGGACCTGACGGGATACCAAATCGATTCTACACAGAGTACACAAAAGAACTTGCCCCCCTTCTAACAACCATGTACCCCAATGAGCAGATGGGCAAAACTCTAGGCCTGTATCTCTGACATCGATCTGCTGTAGAATTTTAGAACATGTTTTTTGCTCGCGTATCGTGTCATTTCTGGAAACCCAGAATCTACTTTGTAGGAATCAACATGGATTTCGGAAACTGCGATTGTGTGAGACTCAACTTGCTTTATTTGCTCAGGAGACGCAGAAAATATTAGATACAGGCTCCCCAGTAGATGCCATTTTCCTTGACTTCTGGAAGGCATTTGATACAGTTCTGCACTGTGGCCTGATAAACAAAGTAAGAGCCTACGGAATATCAGACCAGCTGTGTGGCTGGATTGAAGAGTTTTTAGCAAACAAAACACAGCATGTTGTTCTCAATGGAGAGGTCTACAGACAAAATAACCTCTGGCGTGCCACAGGTGAGTGTTATGGGACCATTGCATTTCACAATATAAATAAATGACCTAGTAGATCGTGTCTGAAGTTCCATGCGGCTTTTCGCGGAATAGAAAGAAGGATCCTTTATTGTATGATAGCGGAACAAACATGTAAAATATCTGGGAGTATGTGTACGGAACGATCTAAAGTGGAATGATCATATAAAATTAATTGTTGTCAGGCAGGTGCCAGGTTGAGATTCATTGGGAAAGTCCTTAAAAAATGTAGTCCATCAACAAAGGAGGTAGCTTACAAAACACCCGTTCGACCTATACTTGAGTATCGCTCATCAGTGTGGGATCCGTACCAGGTCGGGTTGACGGAGGAGATAGAGAAGATCGAAAGAAGAGTAGCGCGTTTCGTCACAGGGTTATTTGGTAAGCATGATAGCATTACGGAGACGTTTGGCAAACTCCAGTGGCAGACTCTGCAAGAGAGGCGCTCAGCATCACGGTGTAGCTTGCTGGCCAGGTTTCGAGAGGGAACGTTTTTGGATGAGGTATCGAATATATTGCTTCCCCCTACTTATACCTACCGAGGAGATCACGAATGTAAAATTAGAGAGATTCGAGTGTGCACGGAAGCTTTCCGGCAGTCGTTCTTCCCGCAAACCATACGCGACGAACAGGAAAGGGAGGTAATGACAGTGGCACGTAAAGTGCCCTCCGCCACATACCGTTGGGTGGCTTGTGGAGTAGAAATGTAGATGTAGATAATGAGCCAACTTTAAAAATGTGAATCTGTGCAAAGATCACACTAATACTTCCTCACATAAGGCTCAACATAATTGGAAAAAATTTAAGGTATTTGAATAAAACTGTCAAATCAGACAAAAAACTTTCAAGAAGTACAGTTCAGTTTGGGAAACAGTGTGTAAATTGCCATATTGAAGGTCGCAGCCAATTACAGGGTGTATACATTGACAAGGGAAAAAATTCCCAGGCTTTTCCCAGTTAAAAATACACTTTCTCCCAGATGAAAATATACTTTTCTGCGTTAAGTGACAGTATACTACTCCTCGGCACTGTATAACTCATCAATCCTATGAATGTTTATGGTTTTATATACCGAGGTAGAATTTCCCGGCACTTTGGAAAGAGAAACTCAGGGGGGAAAAAAACACATTTTTAAAGACCTTTGATGTGCAGCAACACGTACGCTGCATATTTTCGTATTACGAAGGTATAAATCTTAATTCCAGCAAACACAGCATGTCACTTTCCGAAGCATTGAAACTGAGATTGCGATGCGCTTTTGTAAGCCAGTCATAGCTCATCTCACGTGATCTCGCCAGCCGATGACATCATAAGACACGTGATGGAGTCAGTCAATAGCAAGATCACTCTTAAGCAGTGCGAACACACAAGTAACAAAAGTTAATGGTTTACATTAATATACATAGCATTCACATAAGAAGATTAATAAACTGGAAGAGAAGCTAAGCTTCCACATATAATGTTGAACTTTTTTGCTCATGTTACACTTTAAGATACATCACACAAATGTACCAGTAAATATTTAATAGCGATGTAAATGTTCTGATCTTCTGGGCTCTAAATTCTTCTAAGTGGTCGTCCTCAAAGAACTGATTTTTAAATGAGAGTCAAACGCTTTGTGATTTAAGAAATTCATCATACATTCTCGCACGTAGTTCATCTTGTGTAAACGGAAATTTACTTTGAATGCAACGCTTTTCAAACCACTAATCGCAACATTTTCCCGTGACCTGTTAGAAATAGGTTCGTTTCAGCAGTTGCCAGAGAGCGCCAGATAACGGGCGTCACCACACTTGCGTAGCTACGATGACACAGGAAATCTGATGTTCCTACGTGTAAAACATTAAAAGATCTTACATTAGGACATAAAAGAAACAAGACATCAGAGGATACTTCAAGAGCATCGGAATTTCATGAATCATACCAAAATGCGTAACTCTGCTTAAAGTGCACATTCGTATGTCCAGATTCGGATGCAAATTTTCTTGGAATACCAGTACTGTATTATCTCATGTTTGGTTCTTTATTATTGCATAATGCCGTAAGTGCACTTGAAATGCAGCGAACAGTTGAAACTAGCCAACAGTGTGAAATTAAACACTTTGCTTCAAATAAATTGACTGCCTCAGCGGAAAAGATTTAATAAAAGCCAAATCTCTTTAGCAAACCAACAAAAATAACTTCGCTGTTCTGCACGGCGATTAATGCTTGACTGTCAGAAAGGTGGACATAAAATCTGAAACTAATATTGTAGCCTTCCGTAATTATGCTAACGTTAGCTAGCTCCCAGCCACAAAAATCCGTTTTGTTTTCATTTAACGTGAGAGCAAGAAACTAGGAGGAAACAAAAGAACCACTGAACATAAACAGAGGTCACGTGGAGACGATCCACCTCCCCACCACAACTCAGACTGATCTGTGCATCAGCCCCGGATCTACGATATTTCCGAAACAGGACAATATTAGATAGTGGCACCCAGCCACACTTCTGTAACCAGAAGCAACTGCTCAAACGAATCTAATTTAAACAGCTGTCACGTCATGCCCATTGAGGCAATTTTTTGTTTTGAAGCATTGCATAGTCTTTCTAAGGCCTCTGACACACTTTGATGTTGGCAGACGCTCATCTGAGCACTGTGTTTAGTTGTTGTATATAGCACATTTCCTTTGCAACTTAAGTTTCATTTCCGTTTTCTTTTTTTCTATGTTTTGTTGCTGCAGAATTATTCTGCAGTAGCAGGATACGGTAATATCCTTTGTTCGAATATCGGTTCTTACCAGTCAAAACAACAAAAATTTAACTGAAAACTACAACAATGAAAAATTCTCTGCTTTTTCCCGGTTTTCTCCCGGATGAAAAAATTCCAGGGTTTTTCCCGGTTGTCCCGGGTCGTATACACGCTGCAATTAGCAACTATGAATGGTTAAGGTTTCATCTAATTAAGATTAATAGAATGAAGCATGTTCTCTCGAGGCTTCCCCTCTTAAAATTCAGAGTGCCAATAAAAATGTAATTAAAAGGCTGTGACAAACTAAGTCAATCAGGTACAAAGACTAATGAGTAGCCACATGGTTAGTGGTTTTCACCTTTGTGAGTTGCAGCAGGTTCAGATAAACAAGAGGGAATTGTTCTGACTTGTCAGACTTGACAAATTCACACTTGAGAAAATTTGACACACACACACACACACACACACACACACACACACACACACACACAAAAGAGCTGGTCCATTACAAATCAGCAAAACTTCTTGTCTCCTTAATAATGGTTAAAACAGCTAGGAAGTTTAAAAGGATGAGCTACCCACACCACATGAAAAAATGGGCATAGTCCTTTCTGATGGAGTAATAACTCAACTGCATGATTTTTTCAGGATGATATCAGTAAGCTCTGCCATGGCATGAAGGATTTGTTTGTCCAAATTAGTGTAATAAAAGCTTAGAAACAAAAACGGCTGCTGCTAAGCAATTGGTTACGTGTGTGTGTGTGTGTGTGTGTGTGTGTGTGTGTGAGAGAGAGAGATTATCAGCGACGTATGGTGGCAGCGGAGCAATGTTCAAATTTGTGTGAATTTCTAAGGGACGAAACTGAAGAGGTCATCGATCACAAGACTTACACACTACTTAAACTAACAAACTAACTTATGCTGAGAACAACACACACAACAATGCCTGAGGGAGAACTTTAACCTCCAGCAAGAAGAGCCGCACAATCCTAGACATGGCGCCTCAAACCGCACAGCTAGGGAAGCAATAAAGGAGTTGGCACAGGGGCCAGCAAATCAACTGGAACTCACTACTGTGCTCCTCAAACCACACCGCCACTCCTGAGCCTGTGACATGGTGCTTTGCCACTGACATCAGGAAACACAATCATGAAGCAGTGTATGTGGTCTGCAACCAGTGTATAATACTCCTTGGCCATTACAGTCCCTTGCAGAGCTCCACTGGACGCATAGATGCCCACACGAATGTTTCCCAGAGCACAATGGAGCCATCCCCAGCTTGTCTCCATCTGGCAGTACAGGTGTCAACAAGTTGTCCCCCTGGAAGAGGACTGATTCACGCCCTTCCATCAGTATGATTAAAGTATCACAATTCCCCATATCATGGAACGCTCTGCCACTGCACCAACATACAGGGCCAACGATCACATGCCCATTTCAGACATAGTAGCAGATGTCTGTGTTAACACTGGCACACATACAGGTGCTGTAGAGGCCCACTGTTAGGAGTGTTTGGTGCACTTTGCGTTCAGACACGCTAGCACTCTGCCCAGCATTAAAGTGATGTTATTTCATGCACGAACGTGTCATCAACATAGCAATGTAGTATGGACACATGGAGCAGAGGAGTTGGATGCCTTCCTGACACATTTAAACAGCATTAATCCGAATATCCAATTCACTATGGAGGCGGAAAAGAATAGGCAATTTAAATTCCTGGATGTGTGTGATTAAACGACGGGACAGAACGTTGGGCCATAAGGTGTATAGAAAGCCCACACATACTGATCGTTATCTACATAAAGATTCAAACCACCACCCTAGACAAAAAAGAGGTGTAATGAAAACTTTGGTAGACAGGGCGTACAAACTTTGTGAACCTGTTTATTTAAAAGATGAGATTGAACATCTACGGTCAACTTTCGTGAAGAATGGCTATTCTAGCAAGGATATAGATCGAGCACTTCGCTCTAGGCAAAGAATCAGGAGTAACGACGAACAACAGTCGCCCAAGGGCAAAGTTTTTCTTCCGTTCATTAGTAAGGTCACAGATCGCATTGGGAAAGCTTTAGGCAAGTATGGGGTGGAAACTACTTTCAGACCCACTAGGAAAATAAAAGAATTTTTAAGGTCTGCAAAAGATGAACGACACCCTTTGGCTACACTGGGGGTATATAAAATTCCTTGTAGTTGTGGACAGGTTTACAGTGGTACCACAAAGAGAAGTGTGAACACCCGTCTTGTTGAACATAAGAGGAATTGCCGCCTGGGTCACACGGATAAATCGGCCGTAGCGGAACATGTTTACCAGGAAGGCGATCATGAAATAAAATTCAGCGAGACAAGCGTCATATCAAAAACCTCTCGTTATTATGCACGCTTGTATAGAGAGGCTATCAAGGTTGATAAACATCGTAATAATTTTAACAGGAAAGACGAAGGTGTTAAACTGGATAAAATTTGGATGTCAGCGTTGCACCGCAAGCGTGATGATCGATTACTTTCAATCGAGAATGTTGGCATCACCAGAGAGAATCTCATAGCCGACACCACGTGATCGACTGTGGCGCCCTCTGTACTGCATATATAATCAGCGCTTCCTCGAGTTCTCTTCGCAGTTCGCCGCTTTACCTCCGAGGATGTCTCCAGCAGTCGGAGACGAAACGTCAGGAGAGAGTTTTTTTACTTCGACCACGGCCTATCAGCCCGGAAGTTTTAAGTGAAGACATTACAAAAGGTTTTATATAATTACTGACACCCATAGACGATATTGTTGCAGTTCATCCCTTTTTGAGAAAATTTATGGGATTACTGAAACAAAAGTGACGAATCAAAGGAAAACTGCATATTTCAGTGATGTGTTTGCAAGCCAGCACAAAAGTTTTAACAATTTTAGTATTTACACCAAAATCTTTAACTCTGAGCCAAACTTTTTTGCAACAAGTCGTGCAAATCTGCACACTGTAATAAGAGACATCGTAAAAACAACTGGCTGGACGCACTACCCTACAGCATTCCTAGGGAAATCAAGTCTGCACTTCTTTGGACTCAAATTTGGTAAGTAGAAATTTAACAAATTTAATTTTTATGGAGAAGAAATGATTAGCCCGTGATTCTCAGAAAAAGTTTTTCTTTGCCAAAATATATGAACCAATGCAGAAGTTATGGTTTCAACACTACAACCAGTACAGAATTGCACACATGCTTGCATGACAACATGGTTGTGTGTTGGCGATGTTCGAGAAATATCATTTGATGAGAAACACATTTAATAAATTTTGTGTATACTTTTGGCCCTCTGGAGTTGCTTCATTTGGTAGTTCAAAGCATACTTGCTGGCTCCCTGATCAGCACATTTACCACAAATCTACTAGTGCCATTTACAACACCGTCAACGAGAGTTTCCCAGAACCAGTCATTACCAAAGCTGATGAAAATTTTAAGTCACTGCAGCACTAATACTGTGTTTTGTCATGTCAGTGATAGCATGGAGGCCATCAGGAACTGTCAACTCCCAAGGGCTTGGGTACCTTTATTAAACAACATACTTTTAGACTTGGCAACTAGTTTGGGTGTTAAGCCACTGCACAGTTTAAAGCAATACTGCAACTGAGCTGATAAATAATTTAAGGAAAAATAAATGTATATGAGTTGAGACAGTACATAGCTCAGAGCAGACAAGAGGTCACCCACGACTCTCGGGAACCTGAGAAAGTGACTCCCCTTGTGGTGAGTCTTGGGTGGCAATCAGGCATAGCACCTTGGCAATGCTGATGCCAGTTTCTTTTTAACTGGCAGTGGCAAAAGTTTCCATGGACCTGCACAAGCTTTTAATTCTACTGTGACTGACAACTATTTTAAAAATCCAATGATTCCTGATACTCTAAAATACTTTCATAAGAAATTTGACTGGATAGTCCCTAACCAATGAAAAAAGCATCCAGGGAAACCTGGTAGTGCACACAGAAAAAGATGGTCTTTCAAATGGTAGTTAACCCAAGTATGGATGAGGTACCCCTTCAGTGATAAAAGGGTTCAAAATTCACTATTGCAGCAAATCTGTTCAAAGGTACTTTCACATCTGTTTATCTCAATGATAATGAGCCCAAAAGTGCTAAAACTTACAAGTTTTATAGACAAGTAAGCCTAACTAGAAAGTAAGTCACTAAAGGAGAAGTTTCAAAACCAACCACAAACGGGAATCTAGCTACTTCAACGTTTTCATTACAAAATTTCTTGGCAACTTTAAGTTCCACTTGGACCAAAACTAGGGACCCAAATAAAACTTCCCAATTATGTACAAATGCACTGTTCCACTATCCTGCCATGTTTTGCATCTTTTCCACAATTATTTGCTGTCTTACAGCAGTTCAAAGATATGTAAGTTCTGTTACACTGATCCAACTTTTCTATGCTCTTCACTTATGAGATCCCTCATCACAAAGCATTTGGAAGCTAGAAATTTGTAAATCATCTCATCTAGCAAAAGCACACACAATTTTAACAAAATCTTATGGAGTCAAGTGCAGACTATCTCGAATAAGCCAACCTGATACAAAATCACACAGTATGCTACTTTCTGACTATGACTAGAACTGGAAGGTTAACCACAGTCTATATTTTGTGTAGCAAATAACCAACCTGCAAAAACATTAAGTTACCATATGTTATGAAATCTATTAAGAGTGACTTTCTACCGTAGGGTTGAGGCACCACTTCTGGCTATCTTACAGACAATTCACAACAGACTTTATGATTGCTCCAGGAAAGAAGTTTACACATCACTTTAAAAAAATCATTTCTATTGTTTCGAAGTATGTATATTACGACTATGTAATAAACCTTCCAAGTTTTATAGAAAAAAAATTGAAATCAGAATGGTTTATTTCCCCATTTTGCCCCACAAACTAGTTATGGCCAGACATTTACCCACTTTTGGGCCTTTAAGTAACTGTTTGCTGAAAAGTGATTTGTTCTTTATACAAGCACTTAAGAAAAATGTATTAAGCAGATACAAGTTACAGCAATTGATTGGAATAGAAAAACAATTAACAGAAGCATTTTAATGATTGGCCTAAAGCATTGTAATAACTGGCCTAGAAGCAATCTACAATTAATTCTCCTTTAGGAGCCAGAAAAATAAGCAAGTTTTCAACAACATTAAAAAGTCTGTTAGGGTCATGTCACATGACATCATTCAGTTTGTTCCTGGAACCAATTTCTTATTTTTCCTGCTGTTGTATCTCCAATCCCATTAACATTCAGCAGCTTTGTGTTACTACGCTCTGCTTCTCTTCAGAATAACATATCACTTTCTGCAGATTGTTTGCAATGCAGCCTTAGAATTTCACAAATCTGCTTCTTCAATACCTTCCTGCATATATACATCATGATTTTCATTAGAAACTGGAAACCCCATCTTTGAACAATCCAGAGCCAAGCTCAGCAACTTTTTCCTCCCAAGACTGAACGTGGGCCACAGTGCCCAACAGATTTTCATGGAGATCGATCAGAAATCTTATTTCTTTAATGTACTTGGAGCATTGTACAACTTTGTTGCAGAAGCAACCTTCATTCCCTAAACAATAGCCTTCCTGTGCATTTTTCACTTCACTGGGAGAATACTGAAATACTTTTTTGGGTTGACTCAAAAACCTTTAGTTAAAAATGTTATATTTTTATAATTCATGTGCAATATTTTATTATGCTACAAGCACAGATAAATTATGAGATGCTCAGGCTAGACTTAATTGTGTCTATCTTGAAATAAAAAAATTAACAATTATTTTAAATACGTCTACTTAAAATCAGCCTACTTAGAATGCAGACCAAATTTGTTGATCTGTTATATATGTTCTGTAAACATTTTTTTGGGTCAAGTGAAAAAAATGGGATACAACCCATCAGCTTCGACCGCCGACATCGTGGTTTACGCTTAGAAATGAATGTCTTTATTTTCAAGCCATGGATAATACATCGGTTACCTTCTGTGGTGAGGCGTCACCATTGTAAATTGAATTAAAGTGTTTCTAAAAGACAGGGCAAGACATTGTGTATGGCACAATTGTCGCCTCTTATCGGAGTGACCGTGTATGGCATTATCCGTATCACTTCAGGCAGAG
Source organism: Schistocerca piceifrons (assembly GCF_021461385.2). NCBI lineage: Eukaryota > Metazoa > Arthropoda > Insecta > Orthoptera > Acrididae > Schistocerca > Schistocerca piceifrons. The sequence goes on from NC_060138.1 coordinate 738,231,236, forward strand.
GGGTCACATTCAGTCTCTGATGTTATTGAATTTAGCATATGTTAAAATTCATAAGAAACACGTATTTTTTCTTTTCTCAAAAAAAAATTCCTGCCCCCAGACACAGGCCTCCAAAGATGTCACTGGAAACACCATTTTGAAGATGCGAATTTTGGAAGAAGTTATAGAATGCTGTATTTCTGGAACAATTCTAGATATTTTGTTGGGGTTTTTATTTGAAAGAATTGCTTCATGATTACATAGAAATGCTCCATTTGGACTTACCCATCAAAGTTCTTTTACTATAGCATTCTAAACTTCTTTATAATTTACGGATTTTTTTTCAAAAATTATAATCTGTAAAATTATTTTTTTCTGTTGATTAGTACCACATTACATTCCCTGAAAAGGAGAGCTTCCACTTTTAAGCTGGACAGGTTTTATTTTAAAAATTTTTTTTTAACTTTCAAGGGTCATGTATGTCTTCACTGAAGCTGTTTCTTACTAATTTATTTGTTGCAATGTTTATATCTATTGTCTTTGTGGCAGTTATTTCTTTTTTTCACTTTATGGCAGTTACTTCTTTTCACTTTGTTGTAGTTTCTTGTCATTTTCTTCGTTGTGGTTGTTCATTGTTGGTTTTCTTATTGTAGTTGTCCAGTACTAAGTTGTTTACTGAAGAGGCTTCTATGAAATCTGAGACCATCCAGTGAGTTCTGTGATTTTGTGAGGAATTTGCCAGTTGGGACGGTTCCAGTGTGTTTTGAGAAAAGGACTGTTCGACATGTCCTCTGACTGGGGCCACAGGAGAGAGAAGTGTGCTAACTATTTACATATCCATAAAAGAAACAAAAAACAGACTGTTCAGATTGGGAATAAGTGTTCTCATTTGAAGACTTTTTCAAAGTGAAGATGTTTCCAGTGACAACATTTTTTGTGTTCTAAATGTTTTAACAAAATAACCACAATGACAGTATCTGAACAAGGTGAAGCCTTCATGGTGCAGATTTTGCATCAATAGAGGAAGAATTAAATACCCTGAATAAGTCAACTACAGAGGTATGTGTTAGTCCTGTTAAGAAATGGTGGTCAGTGAAGAAGAGTCATGAGCTCTACGCATCAAGAAAGCACAAGAGAAATGACTAGAGCTATCGATTAATACACTACAGCAAAACTGACCACAGTCTTCAAAGTAGAAATTCCATCTTCAGAAGAAAATGGATCAAAGCACTCTTGCACCTCTCGCTAGGAATTTTTCACAAATGTCAATTCAGCTGTTGAATACTGTGCATCCTACAGTGAAAAGGTGCAAGTTTTAACTATTATTCCAGAAACATTTTCAAAGAAAATTTTGAACCACATTCCATAAGTATCAAAGTCATGTTAGACAATTCAAGAAATGTGAGGTCTGTAAAAGGAGTCTTTGGAAGACCAGGTCCCTAATCTCGTCATCCTGTAGAAGCAGCTCAAGTTCAAACAGTGCAGTCATTTTATCTGGAAGATAAATGGGACCGTTCTCGCCACTGTGCCAACAAAAAAGACACTACAACTGTAACAGCTGAAGGTCAAAAAGTTGTGAAAGTGAAGAGTTAAATGACCTGCAGTATTAAAGAAACTTTTGCAGTTTATAAGAGCAACTACAGAACTTCACACATTGGAAGATCAAAATTTCATGCACTATGACCTAACTGAGCAGCTCCGCACCCACCTAGAGATGTCTGTTTATGTGTGTACTGCGTGAATTTTGAACTTTGTGTGGTAAACTTTGAAGAACTTGCTGGAGCAAGTGACATATGACATCTTGGTTGGGTGTGTGAAGTCATTGGTAGTCTGTCAAGTAAATCAAAATACTTTGTTGTTTCAAGAATGTGGTGGTGACTACCCTGGAAAGGTAGGACTGTCTTTACAGACACTTGGCCTGGAAGACATAGCAGATAACTCTGCAGAAATTACATAACATGGGAGGAAAATAAACTACTTAAAAACCTGTTGCCTTTGACAGTTTCATTGATGAACTTGGTAATTGGTCAGTGAAATCAGTAACACTACAGCACCATGATTTTGCTGAGAACTGGTCTGTAACTCTCCCACAAGAAGTACAAGGGTATCACTAGAGTAATGACCAGATTTCATTTTTTACGGGAGTGAAATATTTTCAAAGACCAAAAGTGTTGCAGTTATAAGTGATGAAAGGACCCTTTTTACTAGCAATGTGCAAAATTCTTCAACTGCAAACAGGGGCAGAGAAGATCATCATTTCTGATTGTGCTCCTAGTCATTTTAAAAATCATTACCAGCTGTCTGAAGTGAGCAAGTCGCTTGTGCTAACTGACTGGTTATACAGTGCTACTGATCACAGGAAAGGGCCTTGTGATGGTGTAGGAGGCTTGCTGGAGCACAATGTTATAACACAATCTTTGCGGACCAAATACAGCTGTGATTCAGAGCGGTGAGGATTTTAAGAGAGCCAATAAATCTTACACACAGCCCTCGTTCTTTTGTCCAAAGAGGAAATCGAAGAATTCCGTGAGTAGAAAAAGAAGAATAGACCAAACAAACTACTACTGTGAAAGGAATTCAGAAGACACGTTTTTGGACTCAAAGTGATGGGCAAACTCATATTGCATGCCATTTAAAGAGCAAGATGGAAGAAATTTCGTTTATTCAGCCAACACCTCAGAAACAGCAGGATAATGTTGAGATTCACAACCCGAGAAGGGTGATGTTTGTGGCATGTGGGTATGACTGGTGGATTGCAGAGATTGTATAAACTAATTTTCAGTTGATACTGTCAGTATCAAAGGCGAAACAAAACTTGTATTTGTACAGGTCAACTGAAGTATAGGATAAAATTGACAAGTGACCCTTTTATCCGCCTTCACATACTTCAACTGAGGTACAAGGCTGCCAATGTTACGTACATCGATTTTTTCGTCTTACTAGCACTAGTATCCTACTCTACAGCTGGCAAATATAGGTCATCTGAAGTATGGGATACATATTTTGGTCTTTTCACCTTTGCTAGTACTAATATAAGCTGAAGAATAGGGTACTAGTAGTAGCAGAGGCGAAAAAAAGCAACACCTGTAAAATTTGAATAGTATACTTCAGTTGACCTACACAGGTCATCTACATATGTCAAAATTTTATCCCGTACTGCAGTTAACCTCTACATTTCAGCTCATAGGAAGTTGAAAAGGATGCACATGACATGTCCATTTGTTTGCTCAGTACTGCATTCCTTTGTTTCTCAACATCTGTCATTCTGTTAAATCCTTGCAATACACCATCTGTGGTAACTTCTGATGACATTGGTCAAAACTGACAGGTCTTATCCCAGTCCTCAGTAATGCCCCATTTTGTAAGTGGTCAAAATAAGACACACATCTACATATAGTCACAAATGCTGTTAAAGGCCATGAAGTTTAACAACATGATTTTTGTGATTTTTCATATTCAACTTAAAACTACAATCCTTCACCTTACCTCGCAAGAGATTAACTTTCTTCGGATGATTTACATCAATATGTGGAATACGAAAAACGGTTATATGTTGCTTAAAGAAAAACCTTTACAAAACAATTTCAAAACAGGCCTTAACACAGAAGTAGGACCCCGAACAAGAACAAAGAAATGCTTCTATATCTAACAGCACATTTCATGTCAATAATACGCTAATTACGACAGCGTCCAAAACTGGAACATTGACACTAATTCTTCTTTGTGAATTACGAAACTGGAAATCCCGAATGTTAAACGATATATAAGATAGGACCGGCTACTAAATCTGCAAGCAATGGAACAGAAACTTATTACTTCTCCAATAAAAACGCCGACATATTCAAACAGCATAGAAATTCTCTACTTAAATAGTTCGCAAAGATATCCGATAGATTAAAAAAACATGTATTTAACAGACAGACTACAATTCCTTTAGATTGTAGGAACACTAAATTTACAATTTAAGAACAAAGTTCCAACAAGTGCTTACCAGGAAAACAATAAGGACTCCACAAATATATTAACGTACCTCCAAAATGTCAGTATCAAAACGTGCGGCTGTATCGCCGCACACCAGTCGCGATACTTCCACCAGCTTTTTTTTTTTAAGACAATTCGCCTGCTTTCACCATAATTGAACACGTTGCAGTTCAACGAAGACCAAGGAGTCCAAACACTGCAACACAAATATTGGTACCATTAACGTATCGCGAAAGTAACCATCAAATCAATATATCATACAAGAGTACAATTCTGTAGGGCGTTCTCCCATATCAATAACGATATCTTCTGAAGTAACCACGCAAACATCCTCAAGTTTCACAGCACGCAAGCTCGTTTCCAAAAACTTAACACTCGCAACCACCATGCCGAATAAACATTAAAGCGACAAATTACAAAGTAAAATTATAACTTCTTCTAGCACAACACGCCTACAGAAACATACTAAATTCATCTACAACATTAACTGTGGCAACTACTCTTAAACTGGAGCGTCTTTTTGCTGACATCTCAGTCCCACTGCCATTTTTACAATGACACAAAAAGTGGAGAATAAATCATTACAATAGGTTCCACACAATTCACATTACAAATACCCACGACACAACCCACTAAGCGTTACTGTATTCGTTTCCCATGATCAGCAGTGACGTGACTTTTTGTAGCAAAAATAGCTTCTCAAAACACTAAATCTCCTCACCTAATTCAAATAACTCTTCCAATGCCACTGTTACTCACAACCAAAGTGCGCCAAAATGTCGCACCGGTAACAAAGACTACAGAACAGAAAGATAAAACTATACTGTCAAAGGTCCTAGTTGAACACGTTTAAAAAAAATTTGTGTGAGACACGAAGAACGGCAAATAAAGAGTACCTTTCGAAACTCAAAGAAAATCAATTACATTACCAAAGGTCAAAAAATTATAAGTTTCTTTCATAAGAAAATAATTACATTTTCCTCAACGACTTTACAAAATATCAATGGGCAACTGAAATAATTTACATGCATATATACATGTACAAATTAAAAAACAGGAACTTATTCGATAACTAAATTAAATAAATACGTATATTCCGTTACAATTATATAGTGCTCCAAGATACGCTGAGGAAGGCAAATCCTGTACTGTAGATTACATAGACACACAGACACCAATACATATGAATCCTCCCACCATATACTTTAAGGATCAGAGTTTCCACAGGCGAGATCAGACTTCCTACTTGCACTGTTCTCACAATCCGGTTAAGGGTGGAAATATAAATTCAATTGTGTAAGTTTCGACATAAGAAACGTTAACGAAGAGAAAACGAAACTCCCCAAATGGTCGAAACGAAAATAAGTTCCTTCTAAAAATAATTTGTGTGCTCAAAGACGATAACAAAAGATGTATCGTCCAAGAGATTCTGCAACTGCTGTCAGGTGAACTTGCTTTCATTTTCCATTCGCCCTTTCGACAGTAAGTTATACGTCTTGAACCATTTATTCGCGTGTCTGCATAGTTAACATCACGGCCAAAAAATGAGATTTCCCTTCAACAAGATTAATAAATACTTAGTAAAGTGGAAAATGTAAAGTTGTAACCAGAACCTCATTCTAGCAAACAGAAAATAGCTTCAACCACTGAATAGTATTAGCGCACGTGACACAGTACCATTTCAGTATCGCAACGTATTCAGAGATATTGTAGCCACGTTCGTCTTTGAATGGCATGCACCTATAGCAAATGCCACACTTCGATGTCACTTCACTACTGCACAACCTTCCCTTGAAAGGCCCCCCAGACACTGTAGTCTGAAACCTCTGAGGCAAGACTGAATGAAAGCGACATATTGAGGCTGTAAAATAACTATCTTTATTTATTTATTTATTTGCAATTACTGTCCTTGAATGCCCTTAAATCAATTTTCAAATTAGTGGATCCGCTACTGTACTATGTTTTACTTTAACAGCCTACAGAGACCAGTGATACAGAACGTTAATATCGCTCAGTAGTTTGTAGCAGAAGCCTCATGAACCGTAGATCGGCTTCAATTGCTTTCGCATTCTTCTCTTACAATTGGCTTCTCGCCATTCAGCATTATTCCTTCCATCGTGAGTTTGAAGCCTACAAACTGACTGTCAGCCCCAACATATTCACATTGTTCTAACTTCAACATCATTCCAGCCTTTCTTAGAGTTACGAGAACCTCTTCCAGTAACTTAAAACCTTCTATCAATGACGCTAGGGCTATCAAAATTTCAGCAGCATAAATTGAGAGTTTTTGCATCAGATTAGCTTGGCTCAGTAATCCAACGGATACTGCAATTGAAACTGTTTGCCCAAAGGGGGAAAAATTTAAATCTGAAACCTCAGATGTCATTCTCTCTAACTATAATTGTGTTCAGTTTAAGTGCATCAAAAATAATTCTCACTACCTTATCCCTTTTTTTCAGTCACTATGGGACACCTACAGAGTCCCAGTCCATCTTTTTATTTAAGCTAATATGCATTACATCTCCATCCACAAGTGTAATAGGTTATGAATTTAACCTGATTCGATCACGTGGCACAACTTTCTGCTTATACACGAAATACACCACTTCAAAATGTTTTTCCGAGAAAACATTATCATACCTACTTTGTAATCCCAGTAGTGCTTCTTTCTGCACTGCTGTTAAATCATTAACACCCTTGAGATTACTCATGACTTGTACCCTTGTGTTCTGTGCACCACATCTGTCCTCGATCTTCTCCACTTTGCAACTCAAAGTATGTCCTTAAATCAAAAATGGCTCTGATTCATTTCCTGCTTGAACTCAAAGAACATCTACCCATAGTTCAGAGAAATTTTGTATTTAGTCAAGGGCTCTATGCCTCAAATACTTCCCAAACTACAACTAACTGAAACAACTTATACCCAGTTCACTTTTCACAAGTAAATATCAACGAAGTTACTTGTTTAAGAGGCTTACTTTGACCACTTGTAGTCATTTTTATTTTTATATCTGCAACTGAAAAATAATTTGCTCTTTATTCAATTTTTTCTTAAAAAGCTGATATTTTGGTCAGTTATCTCCAGGAGTTGAAAATCGCTTGTGTTACACTCCATGTACAAAAAATTTCAATGGTGGGCTCAACATTCTCAACTGTCTTTCTCTCTAGACATCAAGCCCTCATGCCCCCAATAAATTGTTTCCAATATCACAATCTTGTTTTATTTATATACTGCCTTATACAGATCCATCAAATACTTCACCTGCTATCTGATCGCACACTATAACCACCTCATTGAACTCCACTTCAATATCGTGATACTCCTTAGTTTACAAATATTCTATAGATTCTATGCTTTTTACTTTCATATAATTTAGGAAGTTAAACCCTATTCTGTGTGCCACCCAGAAATCTTGTTTAACTTTCAACAACAATGTCATATTGACCTGCCTCTCGAAAGCTGATGGCCTATACCTCATTAAGCAAATAAATGTGCTAATTCCATCATCAGTAGTATGAGTTACACCGTAACCTATTCATGTATAAGCTCATCATTTCCATTGCATCTGCCTACGCCACTGACATAGATTCTTCACTATTAGTGACACTCGTGGCATGAATTGCATGAAATGATGTGTGACTTTCCTGCCCACTTATATCCCTTTAGTGATAGCAATTACATATGCAGCAAATGGGCCTGCAGCCACGCTGCAACCAACACCTAAAATTTCTTTTATTTTGTGTCATACAATATCACTGTCACTATTGCATATGTATTTCAGAAATAGTTCAAAACACCCACTTTCTGAACTGGTCGGTTTTGCCTCTAACTCCGACTCAGTCATGGAATTTGGCTAGAGCCCTCCATCGGAATTTTATGACGAATTCCAGTTCTGGAAACCACCATTATCTGTATTACTAGCTTCCCTATTTAACAGAATTCTGCACTTCCTCCTAGGATAGTGTAACTGTACTGCAATGTTCACTCTATCTTCTCCACAAGTTTTCGCCTACAATCGGGTACATAGATAACAAATATTCTACCTCCATAAACATTACATTATTTATATACCTGTTCTGTTAATCTTTGTCCATCTTTCTTTCGACAATGGTTTCCATCCTCAAAACCCAGACAGGACTCACCCTAGGTTTGTGAATTGCTGTTGCCATTTAGAGGTCAATTCTTCATTGGTCCCTAAAATCCACTGTCTGGTCTATTATAATTCCTGACTTGTGAATAATGGTTATTCGATTTTGCATTGGATGTCAGAATGAAGATTGCATCGTAAATAAGAATAACAGAGACACTGCAGTATGGTATTATACGCTTTTAGTGCTAATTATATGTGCATTAATCTTTCATTTTCAGATATTATAGTAGCTGTCCATAGGACTGGCGACCGTAATTTTCACCAAATCTCAAATGTCTAATTAACACCAATTAATTGTTAACGTAATGATGGCACATTTACTTTCTTTATTAATTGTACCCTTTTCTCAAAATTAATTTTCACCAATTTCATTTGCATTTTTCCTTTCATTTAGATGTAACTCTTTCCTCCCTCTTTACCGAGAAATTAACTTCGGTGACGATTGCTTTTCCCAAATTTCCATTAGGTGCACGTGGATTAATTTTTCACTGTCATTAAGGTCGATAAGTGAGGGGCTGTTTGTGAAAGCATTTTTTTTCTGTTGATTGCTTCATATTCTAGAAATGAAATGGTGCAAAGAGGCTTTGTTGTTGTTGTTGTGGTGTTGTTGTGTAATTTCCATCCTCCACCCTATCACCGTTATAACTGGAATTCCCGCGCTGAAGACCTCGACGTCGCTCACCGATGTCGTTTTCGACAGCTGCAACCCGGATTTGTACTTTATTACGGTCTGACAGTGCGGTTATCTATCATTGGACTTCAACATTCACTGGTTTTATAGACCACTGCATCTGGATGCATTGCACTGGAAGTGTGATTAGTGTGTATTGTCTCAACCTGAGTGTGTACAGTCCCAGACTCGCCTAAATTCTGGTGTTTGTTTATTTCTGCTTATGCACCTTACTATCAGTACTGCAACGTACAACGTGTCGAAGTTGCAACTGTAGACTGTGAATCTCAAACGTGTCGTCCTCGACATCCTACCACTAAACTGGAGCAGAAACAATTCTGCCCTCACGTGACCCGAATGGATGCTCTAACTCTCTGATTGCGCAATGACGCGAAAACAGCTCACCAACTTCAGTGTTTCCATGCAGTAACGTCGATTTCGGCACTTCGCACGTCACGCAACCTGTTGACATTTTAAGTTCTCGATCTGATGTAACCTTGCAATGAGCAACCACTGTATTACATACTTCGCACTTCCACTCGATGGCCTGGGATCTGCATACTACTTTCCTTCTATAGATACGTACTGTCCGCTCTATGGCTCCGTTTTTTCCAAATCACCCGTTTTTCGAGATCTGCAGCTATGGATGTACCTCCAGCGATGGTCTACTGCACCTCCGTACCTCCCACATCTCACATCATCAGCCCCTCCCCCCCCCCCCTCCCAAATGGGCTATGAGCTACACTTCACAAGAGATATGTCTTTCGAATGTTCACCCAATGCTACGTAAATGATGAGGTCATCCTGCTGCAATGGCCTACTGTGTTCTTGTGTGCTGCACGTGGTCATCACATCAAGCCTCCCATGACGACCTCAGGTGGCACCTCAATGAGACACCCACAATGTTCAATCACGATTTCGCACACTCCCAAAATTGTACTGCCTTCACTGGTCACTGCAGGTCTATCTCCTATGCCAACATCTATGCAAATGGTTTCATCTGGTATGTTTCCTATATTTCATCCATAGCTGAAGGATAATTCAAGTATGTTGTTCATCTTGACAGATAACATATTTGGGCTTCATGGCTTTATGGATGAAGCCTCCTGTTCTTTACCTTGGTTAGTCATTTGCATGACCACACAGCTCTTATCAGTGGCTTGGTCCTCTCTCCAAACATTATTGAAATTCACAGATTGTGCATTGTATTATACATGATGAGAACTTAGGATCCAGGATCCATCCCAACTTTGGCAGCACCTCCGTGCATAACTGGATGCCAGATTCTTACTGGACGATGTGTTGTGGCATTATGGTTAGTCAGACTCCCATATGAGTTGTAATTACAATTATTGTCACCTGCTTATGATACACTGGAACATAAGTTACGCCTTGTGGGGCGAGCATATAGCATCCTGGAGTACAGACACATTTTCGTTAGCCCTAGTGGTCGAATGGTTGATAATATTAGCACTACAGGTGACATCCTCTACCACACTCCACCTCACTCAGTTGCCAGACGCTGCATGACAGGGCCCACAGTTGCCTGGGATGACACACAATCACCAGGCATAATTTCCATACACTGCTCGCACTGACTCCCTGATCACTTCTGACCTCTACCAAGGAAGTAGTCGGACAGCAGGAAACCTCCGCTCAGAATCCAACAGAGTGCATGTATGCAGCACAGCTTACTCCTAACCCTGTGTACACCCTCTGCTGATTCCGCACTACATTCGCAGATGCCACTCAGAACTGTCGCCTGTCCCGCATGGTAAAGGCTATGAACACTTAACTCCAGCCCATTTCCCTGCTACATCACACTTCATTAAAAAACAAACGCTTCCTCATCTCCTGGTCGTCATCTCTACTTTACAGACCCCACAGTAGGTCTCCCATTTCTCATCAATGTAAGTGTGGAGGCTAGTGTTATACCTACGACACTGGCCCCACCTCACATATTTCCTACTGGACTGACATTGTATGCAGCAAACAACTCCTGCATCAAGTCCTCAGCACTGTGAATCTTCAGGTCCATCTGACATCCGAACCGTATTTGTCATGGAATTTTCACGTCGCTGATGTCGACGAATTGGTGCTTGACACTTATTTCCTTAGACATTTCAAACTTTCACTCAACAAACAGTCAACTTGACTGTTACAATATGCATCTGACTCACTAACTCCAGGTCCATTCGACACTGCCCCTTCCATGCTATATATACAATACACCTTCCTACCCTCCTGCTCTGAGTGCTCTAGGTTATTAGCCCAGCTCCCTCTTTCACTGATCGAGCTTTCGCTTGGGCACTTCACCGTCGATGCTCTTCGAGTGCACACGTCACTACATCAACAGATTGATGCTGCATCTACGTGGCTGACACAGGCTCTTCACATAGCGTGCCAGCTCCCCAATCCGATTTCCTCACAACCAGCAATAGAGCTGCTATCAAGTGTGCCCTCCTTCACTGGCATCGATGTCTCAGAATTCCAAGGTCAGTGACATTTGTCCAATCAGTGTCTCACCCTTGCTCTCTGACAGTGGCGCTACTCAGGTGATTTTCAACAATTCATTCATGATAGTGATCTCTAATGGCATGTGGCACAGAATTAATACAACAGAAGGTGCGTCCAAATATTATAAGGAGAGCTGCCTTAACACTTAAAGGTGATGACATCCCAAGTCAGTTATTAGGAAACTACTTAACGCTGGAACCACATGTCCATTAGGTAGCAATTGTTCTTCCCCATACATCTTGTGCAGAATAAAGATGGCTTGTTTCTTCTATGCTGTTATTACTGGGTCCTGAACTCTAGAACTATCACAGACTGATCCAATTCCATAATGGTGCACTTGTGTCCAAAGTTCTGGACTGCTACAAAGCTTACCACCACATACCTTTTTTCACTGATGACTTTCAAAAAGCAGAACTGATTACCCCCCTTCAGGCTTCATGAGTAATCCTTCATGCCTTACGGCCTCAAAAATAAGGCTCAAATGTAGGGGAGATTTATTGAATCTCTCTTGTTCCGCTTGCGATTAGCATAAGCATCTCTTGATAACATTCTGATTTTTTCATCTACCACTAAGGAGCTTGAAAAGCACATGCAGCGACGTATGTTGAATGGTCGTTGAGGAGAGACTGTTGGTAACACCAATGGTTCATGTGATTTCAATTGATGCCGTACTGAAATCTGTGCAACAATGTAGCATTTGTAGTGTCCTGTATAAACGGTAGCTCATGATCCAACTACAGAAAGTTATAAGTTGTGATGCCACAGTAGATGCGGCTGCGAACCTGGCTTTATACTTTACATTGTTTTGAAGCCAGAGTGGGCGAAGCGTGCCGGCATTTTAAGTAGCTCAAAACATTAGCAAACTACTGTTCACGAGTGCTTCTTGTTCGTTATTTCTGTCGTGTGCACGCAACAACTGTTTTAAATACTGGAAGTTATAAGACCAATGACCTCGCAGTTTGGCCTCCTCTCCAATCAACCCAATGAACCCAACTAGAAGTTATAGAGCTTAACTCAGAGTGCACGGCCAAGAAAATGCCAGCAAGTAATAAACAAGTGAAGTTAAAAAAAGGAGTTGTGATGCTCAGTGACAGTGACGACAGGATAATTGCCGAAAAAATAAATGATTATATTACGTCACTTATGGCTAGAGGAATAACAAAATCGAATGCACCTCTCACTGAGATAATAAAAAACGATAGCTCACTAAACTAGTTATCCAAGAATGATACCGTCATAATCATGGGTGGAAGCAATGATGTTTGCCAGAATGAGGGTAAACACGCTACACAGTGTTTAAAATCTACACTACATGATCTCAAAGTGTCTAACATCATAGTTGCTAGCATGCCACACAGATACGATCTGCAGGGTAACACAGTCATAAATTCGGAGCTTGAAAAAATAAACAGCCGGTTACAAAAATTATGGAAGGCCTATCATAATGTGACATTCTTCGAACTTCCCATATCAAGAGAACTGTTTACGAAACATCGACAATACATAACAATGCTGGAAAGTCGTTCATTGGTAAAATGCTAGCAGAATTAATACAGAATGCTGACCTCATTACAAGAAAAGCGGTTCGATCGCGTCCGCATTGTTACTTTGTGCCAGGAAGGGCTCTTAACAAGGGAAGTGCTCAGGCGTCTCGGAGTGAACCAAAGAGATGTTGTTCGGACATGGAGGAGATACAGAAAGACAGGAGCTGTCGATGACATGCTTCGCTCAGGCCGCCCAAGGGCTACTACTGCAATGGATGACCGCTACCTACAGATTATGGCTCAGAGGAACCCTCACAGTAACGCCACCATGTTGAATAATGCTTTTCGTGCAGCTCCCGGACGTCCTGTTACGACTCAAACTGTGCGCAATAGGCTGCATGATGCACAACTTCACTCCCAACGTCCATGGTGAGGTCCATCTTTGCAACCACGACACCTTGCAGCGCAAAACGGATGGGCCCAACAACATGCTGAATGGACCGCTCAGGATTGGCATAACGTTCTCTTCATCAGTGAGTGTCGCATATGCCTTCAAACAGACAATCGTCAGAGAAGTGTTTGGAGGCAACCTGGTCAGGCTGATCACCTTAGAGACACTATCCAGTGAGTGCAGCAAGTTGGAGGTTCCCTGCCATTTTGGGGTGGCATTATGTGGGGCCAACGTACGCAGCTGGTGGTCATGGAAGGCGCTGTAATAGCTGTATGATACATGAATGCTATCCTCCAACCGATAGTGCAACCATATCGGCAGCGTATTGGCATGGCATTCGCCTTCATTGATGACAATTCGCGCCCCCATCTTGTGAATGACTTCCATCAGGATAACGACATCGCTCGACTAGAGTGGTCAGTGTGTTTTCCAGACATGAACCCTATCGAACCTGCCTGGGATAGATTGAAATGGGCTGTTTATGGACAACATGACCCGTCAACCACTCTGAGAGATCTACACCGAATCGCCGTTGAGGAGTGGGACAATCTGGACCGACAGTGCCTTGATGAGCTTGTGGATAGTTTGCCATGACGAATACAGGCATGCATCAATGCAAGAGGACGTGCTACTGGGTATTAGATGTACCGGAGTGTACAGAAGTCTGGACCACCACCTCTGAAGGCCTAGGTGGTGTAACATGCAATATGTGGTTTTCATGACCAATAAAAAAGGCGGAAATTATGTTTATGATGATCACTATTCCAGTCTTCTGTAGAGGTTCCAGAACTCTTGGAACTGAGGTGACGCAAAGCTTTTTTGATGTGTGTATATGATATTACACAGACACAGCAGGTAGGTGAGTAATTTAATGCTTATTACAGAAAATACAAGACAATACTTTAAAAAGTTGTCAAGGAAGCAAAAATGAAGGCAAATGATCTATACATTCAATCTGCTGGAAACAAGAACAATGCTATGCAGAAAGTTGCGAAACAACAGACACGTAACTACCAGAAATGCCAATATCGTCTTATGTCAAGAGAGAGAAAAAGTAACAGAGTGAAGGAAAGTAGCAAATACCTTCGACAGCTATTTGACAAACAAATGTGCACAACTAATTAGTAAGATTACTACAAGTAACCAAAATACAGTAATATCACCACTTAAGATCAACAGCTCTGCTACATCATTCTTTCTGTACCCAACGAATGAAGAGGAAATCCGGAACATTATAAAAACCTTAAAAACGAACCAGTCCTCAGGAGTAAATGGTATACATGACAAAATTACAAAAAAGATGTAGTGAACATATTGTAAAACCACTATCATATTTATGCAACAGTTCACTGGCGTCAGGGTCTTTCCTTCTTGTCTAAAAATTGCAAAATTCAAACCAGTCTACAAAAAAGGAAACACAAAGAAGTTGGCAATTACAGGCCAATTGCCCTGTTGTCTAGCTTCTCGAGAATTCTAGACAAAGTCTTCCACAAAAGACTTACAGCCTTTATGGAAAAATATCAAATCTGGGTTTAGGAAGAACCGCTCAACCAACAGTGCTACCTACGAATTCCTAAGTGAAATTTACCAGAAAGTGGACAGTTGCGATTATATCACTGGTGCATGCCTTGACTTATCAAAAGCATTGTATATAGCAGATTATGAAGCACTCCTACAGAAATTAAATCAACTGGCCATCAGATGCACACCTAATGACTGGATCAGGTCCTACTTTTGCGATCAGAAACAAACATTGAAAATACAACACAAAGACAGCAACAAAATCACAAATCATTACTCAGCTCAGCAGGACACGAACTATGGTGTTCCCCAAGGATGACTACTGGGACCAGTGCTGTTCAGCCCCCCCCCCCCTCTCCCCCAGTACTGATCCTCCTATATGTAAATGCCCTACAAACAAACATACAGTGTCAAAATGCTTACCAGTTTGCTGATGACACAAGCTTTCTCTTTACCGCAAAATCTGAAAACCTACCACAAGAAAACATAACAAAGACAATGAGCAGCATAGCAGAATGATCCCCATATAATAAGTTTATAATAAATGAAGGAAATGGTGTAGCAAACAACTTCCGTAATGTCAAGGAAGAGGTTCCACAAGCTTTAAATACCCAGTTGTCAAAGGAAGCTCTAAATAGAGTGGACCTGACAAAGTTTCTCGGGCTGTGGATCCAGGATAATGTCAGGTGGGGAACTCATATTGTCAATCTCAGCAAAAAATTGAACACATCATGATATGTGATGAGGATACTTGATAGCTACTGTAGTAAAGACTGCCCAAAAAGTGTGTACTATGTAAGTGTCCAATCAATGCTGAATGATGGAGCCGTTTGTGAGGAGCTTCTCCAAATATCATAAAGCTATTTAGATTCCAAAAGAACCATAGAAGGTGCCAAACACAAAAACTCTTGCAAGCCACTCTTCACAAAAATGTAAATCCTCCCACATCCACGCCTTCATGTATATGAAACATTAGTGCTCAAACAGCAGTATGCGATTGAAAATCCTGCACTGTTCCTCAAAAAGGAATGTGTACCCACTCATAACACAAGGCAAAAAAGATGGATCTCCATATACTTCATACAAAAACTAAGCTCAACCAAAATGGAATTCTACACATTGGAAAAAAGTTATTCTGGAAACTACCAAGTAACATATATCAATAAACATAGCAGAGCTCAGAATTACAGGAAAGGCATATCTAACTTGTCACTGCCTCTACAGGCTGAAAGAGTACCTTGTTAAATAATAATGTACTACTCTTATCCACTGAAACCACAGTAACATTGTAAATATAAATAATTTGTCAATTGTAAATAATATAACCATAAGAGATTAACGATGTTAAAATGATAGAAACAATATTGTATTAAATGATATCCAACATCTTATGTACATTCTATGTACCAACAGGGTCCCATGGACAAATAAATACATGGATAACATAATGTCGGGAAGGAAATTTCTAACGTTTTTCTGTTCTTGAATGCGTATTTGCTGTAGTAATACGACACAGTCAGAGTGATGTCACGGGCAAGTGTCTCCACTGTCAACTGTGGGGTATTAATGCGGTGAACCTAATGTTTTAGGCTAGTTAAGATGGCGAACATCGGCTTCAAGTTCATGACGCAATTCCACCTCTCTTCTTTTTTTTACCTCCATGTAATTGAGACTGAATGCATGTGTAATATTCGAGCAAACAAACCTGACGCGCGGAGCGGTAGCTGATGGGAGCGACTGTAAATGCCTAAATGGGAAATGCCTTTACGGTTGCTCCTACCAGCCACCGCGCCGAGTGTCAACTTAGTTCGAGCATATTATAAACTTTGTATATTTACTGAGCCAATTGAAGGATGGTGAATGTTTTCTTTATGTGGTCTTTGGAGAAGTGAACCACGTGGAAATGTGTACATAAGTTTGTTTTTATTGTGTTTGTAATTGTGCGGTGTAAACACGACATAGTTTTCTTTGGTATTTCTGTTACTTGTTGTTAATGAACGGCAAGAATGGTGATGTACGGAAACAAGATGTTTGTCATCTCTGCTTCTTAAACTTAGCGTATAACAGTAGTAGTGTCAATTTAAAAGAAATATATCCGGCCATTCTACTAAAGGTGAGCTATTATTTTATACTGATAAAGAGAACTGCGGAAAATTATTTTTGCATTTCCATACACTGACGTGGTCGTAATTATGTTTTCATGGTCATCCGTAAAAATTAGGTATTGAAGATATACATTGACGAAACGTGTGCAGTATTGATGTTATTGAGCAAATGCCTCATTGGGCAGGGCATTGTGAGGACTTCGGAGTACTCTCAACACGTTGTCGAGTGAATGTTTCAGTATCGTTACACAGAAGTCGTTGACATCGCTTTGGTGTAATAATGCAATAGTTTAAAACTTAGCAATAATCTGAATCTGAAACTGTTTGTGCAATGTATTCCAGCCATATTCACTCCCTTTACGTAGGTGGTTCATAAAATTTTCGATGGTGCTCAGAAGTCATTGTAGGGGAATCACTTGCTGTATCAGGAACCGTTGCTTGTTAATCACTTTCATCCTGAGTACCTTTACAATAATTAGACTCCATGGTGCTGACCATTGTGTAGAAGGCCTTCGATATCATATCTTATTGAAGAGGATCAATTCCGTAAAATACCGTTGTTAGTTACAAACATTTCTGCGCCCGTCTCACTAGCACAAAACCCAAGTGACGAGTGATAGCAAAAATGTTAAGTTAATGACACAGCATCCCAATGGCCAGCCTAGATCTCTCGAACCAGGAACACCTACCAATGGATCAACAAACATTGTCACGTAGACAACGCCAGATATTCTCCGCCGTGGTTTGTGATACAGCAACTTTCATTAATTTCCTAAGTTTGTCTTACATGTGGCGCTTGACACATTCAACATTCAATCCATACAACCACAAAAACTTCATTCCAGCGCACAACCACCTTCTGTTAAGCTTCTTAGTCATGCCAGTAACTAATTACAAACGAAAAACAAAGTTAAATCGCCAAACGTAAAGAACATGTCGAATTAGTAATTCCAAAATCACAAAGAAATCCGTAGCCAGTAACTACTGACATTGAAATAACTCACTAACAAACAACCAGACACACAATTCCAATTTGAATACTAGCATAAGGCATTCCACCAGTACAATTACTCATTAACATTACTAAAAAAACAACAACATTGAAACATCAACTTTCAATACTGGTGTGTGCCACCATAGTCCTATACTCCAAAACACTTTCTTCAAACACAATCTATTCCAAAAATGCTAGACAGGGACAAAGGAAATACTGCTGAACATTTAAGCTTTCGAACAAAAAAGTCCTTCATAGAAATAGATGACGCACATTCAAGCAAGCACAATTCACTCACATGGCTGTGGTCTCCGGCTGCTGGGGCCTGACTGCTGATTGCTGTCACAGGAGGCCCTGCCTTTGATGGGATAAGATATACCTGTGACATGGCTGGGTTGGTGTGTAGTAGGAAGACTTGCATTTAGGTGTATTGTAGGCATATGAGCCATGAGGCAAGGGGTTGGAAGCAGGCCTGGAGAAGGGATGGACAAGGATACTGTGTAGGTTTGGTGGGCACCCGAAGAGTCTGCTTACACAAGTTTACTAGAATTTGATTTTATTTGTTGTTGTTGTTGTTGTTGTGGTCTTCAGTCCTGAGACTGGTTTGATGCAGCTCTCCATGCTACTCTATCCTGTGCAAGCTTCTTCATCTCCCAGCACCCATGCAGCCTACATCCTTCTCAATCTGCTTAGTGTGTTCATCTCTTGGTCTCCCTCTACGATTTTTACACTCCACGCTGCCCTCCAGTACTAAATTGGTGATCCCTTGGTGCCTCAGAACATGTCCTACCAACCGATCCCTTCTTCTGGTCAAGTTGTGCCACAAACTCCTCTTATCCCCAATTCTATTCAATACCTCCTCATTAGTTGTGTGATCTACCCATCTAATCTTCAGCATTCTTCTGTAGCACCGTATTTCGAAACCTTCTATTCTCTTCTTGTCTAAACTATTTATTGTCCGTGCTTCACTTCCATACATGGCTACACTCCATACAAATACTTTCAGAAATGACTTTCTGACATTTAAATCTATACTCGATGTTAACAAATTTTTCTTCTTCAGAAACGCTTTTCTTGCCATTGCCAGTCTACATTTTATGTCCACTCTACTTTGACCATCATCAGTTATATTGCTCCCCAAATAGCAAAACTCCTTTACTACTTTAAGTGTCTCATTTCCTAATCTAATTCCCTCAGCATCACCCAAGTTAACTTGACTACATTCCATTATCCTCGTTTTTCTTTTGTTGATGTTCATCTTATACCCTCCTTTCAAAACACTGTCCATTCCGTTCAACTGTTCTTCCAAGTCCTTTGCTGTCTCTGACAGAATTACAATGTCATCGGTGAACCTCAAATTTTTTATTTCTTCTCCATGGATTTTAATACTTATTCTGAACTTTTCTTTTGTTTCCTTTACTGCTTGCTCAATATACATATTGAATAACATCGGGGAGAGGCTACAGCCCTGTCTCACTCCCTTCCCAACCACTGCTTCCCTTTCATGTCCCTCGACTTATATAACTGCCATCTGCTTATTGTACAAATTGTAAATAGCCTTTCGCTCCCTGTATTTTACCCCTGCCACATTCAGAATTTGAAAGACAGTATTCCCGTCAACATTGTCAAAAGCTGTCTCGAAGTCTACAAATGCTAGAAACATAAGTTTGCCTTTCCTTAATCTTTCTTCTTAGATAAGTCATAGGGTCAGTATTGCCTCACGTGTTCCAACATTTCTACGGAATCCAAACTGATCTTCCCCGAGGTCGGCTTCTACTAGCTTTTCCATTCGTCTGTAAAGAATTCTTGTTAGTATTTTGCAGCTGTGACTTATTAAACTGATAGTTCAGTAATTTTCACACCTGTCAACACCTGCTTTCTTTGGGATTGGAATTATTATATTCTTCTTGAAGTCTGAGGGAATTTCACCTGTCTCATACATCTTGCTCACCAGATGGTAGAGTTATGTCAGGACTGGCTCTGCCAAGGCCGTCAGTAGTTCTAATGGAATGTTGTCTACTCCCGGGGCCTTGGTATGACTCAGGTCTTTCAGTGCTCTGTCAAACTCTTCAGCAGTATCATATCTCCGATTTCATCTTCATCTACATCCTCTTCCATTTCCATAATATTGTCCTCAAGAACATCACCCTTGTATAGACCCTCTATATACTCCTTCCACCTTTCTGCTTTTCCTTCTTTGCTTAGAACTGGGTTTCCATCTGAGCTCTTGATATTCATACCAGTGGTTCTCTTTTCTCTAAAGGTCTCTTTAATTTTCCTGTAGGCATTATCTATTATACCCCTAGTGAGATAAGCCTCTACATCCTTACATTTGTCCTCTAGCCATCGCTGCTTAGCCATTCTGCACTTCCTGTCGATCTCATTTTTGAGACGTTTGTATTCCTTTTTGCCTGCTTCATTTACTGCATTTTTATATTTTCTCGTTTCATCAATTAAATTCTTTATCTCTTCTGGTACCCAAGGATTTCTACTAGCCCTCGTCTTTTTACCTACTTGATCCTCTGCTGCCTTCACCCATTCTTCTTCTAGTGTATTTCTTTCCCCCATTCCTGTTAATTGTTCCCTTAGGCTCTCCCTGAAACTCTGTACAACCTCTGGTTCTTTCAGTTTATCCAGGTCCCATCTCCTTAAATTTCCACCCTTTTGCAGTTTCTTCAGTTTTAATCTACAGTTCATAACCAATAGATTGTGGTCAGAGTCCACATCTGCCCCCGGAAATGTCTTACAATTTAAAATCTGGTTCCTAAATCTCTGTCTTACCATTATATAATCTATCCGAAACCTTCTAGTATCTCCAGGGTTCTTCCATGTATACAATCTTCTTTCATGATTCTTAAACCAAGTGTTAGCTATGATTAAGTTATGCTCTGTGCAAAATTCTACCAGGCGGCTTCCTCTTTCATTTCTTAGCCCCAATCCATATTCGCCTACTATGTTTCCTTCTCTCCCTTCTCCTACTATCGAATTCCAGTCACCCGTGACTACTAAATTTTAATCTCCCTTCACTATCTGAATAATTTCTTTTATCTCTTCATACATTTCATCAATTTCTTCGTCATCTGCAGAGCTAGTTGGCATATAAACTTGTACTACTGTAGTAGGCGTGGGCTTCGTGTCTATCTTGGCCACAATAATGCGTTCACTATGCTGTTTGTAGTAGCTTACCTGCACTCATATTTTCCTATTCATTATTAAAGCTACTCCTGCATTACCCCTATTTGATTTTGTATTTATAACCCTGTATTCACCTGACCAAAAGTCTTGTTCCTCCTGCCACCGAAGTTTGCTAATTCCCACTATATCTAACTTCAACCTGTCTATTTCCCTTTTTCAATTTTCTAACCTACCTGCCCGATTAAGGGATCTCACATTCCACGCTCTGATCTGTAGAACACCAGTTTTCTTTCTCCTGATAATCACATCCTCTTGAGTAGTCACCGCCCAGAGATCTGAATGGGGGACTATTTTACCTCTGGAGTGTTTTACCCAAGAGGAGGCCATCATCATTTAATCATACAGTAAAGCTGCATGCCCTCGGGAAAAATTACGGCTCTTAGTTTCCCCTTGCTTTCAGCCGTTCACAGTACCACAACAGCAAGGCCGTTTCGATTAGTGTTACAAGGCCAGATCAGTCAATCATCCAGACTGTTGCCCCTGCAACTGCTGAAAAGGCAGCTGCCCCTCTTCAGGAACCACACATTTGTCTGGCCTCTCAACAGATACCCCTCCGTTGTGGTTGCACCTATGGTACGACTACCTGTGTATAGTTGAGACACGCAAGCCTCCTCACCAACGGCAAGGTCCATGGTTCATGGGGGGGTGATTTTATTTAGAAATTGAAATTTATCCTGGAAAGAAAACCCTTAATTTTAACTTGAGCAGAGAGCCATTGTTGATGGTGGATGCATTTTTGTTAATGGCCAAACTGACTTGTTGAAAAATTCTGAAAAATTTAGAGAAGATTACAACTTATAATACCGGCATAATTTTTGCGGGTTGGTATCTGTTATTTACCATCGAAATGGAATCGTAGTTTGGAGACTCTGGCCAGTTTTTTTAAGGTTCCACACTTGCATTCAAGTTTGCAAAACACTTTGTGATGATCAGCAGATAATTTTTTTTAAAAAACTGTTTGAACTTCTCACATATAGGGAAATCATACATCTCTAGTTCTTTTAACTGTTCTACTGCCTCTTCCATCATGTGGGCCAACTTCCTCCAGACCAACTTTTGATGGCTCTCTGGGACCAAGATCCATTCCCCAATTCCCAGCCTGACAATAGGAGACGATGTCGTCGTGGACCCTATTGCTATCTCGAACACCTTGGGCCACCATTTTGTGGAGATTTCAAGCTCCTCCCACTATCACCCTCCCTTCCTCCATGGGAAACGGTCAGAGAGGGCTCGGGTGAGACCTTTCTCTTCTTAGAATCGTGAGTGCTACAATATCTCCTTTACTGTGAGGGTCCTAGATCATGCTCTCAGTTCATCCCGATCCTTCGCCCCAGGGCCAGATGCTGTTTACATGCAGATGTTGCAGCACCTTTCTCTTGCAGGCAAGCACTTTCTGCTTAATACGTACAACCACATCTGGACAGAGGGCACGTTTCCCAAATGCTGGTGTGAAACCACTGTCATTCCCACACCTAAGCTGTGTAACGACAATCATCCTCCT
Organism: Schistocerca piceifrons; assembly: GCF_021461385.2. Classification (NCBI taxonomy): domain Eukaryota; kingdom Metazoa; phylum Arthropoda; class Insecta; order Orthoptera; family Acrididae; genus Schistocerca; species Schistocerca piceifrons. The sequence continues at coordinate 738,253,785 of NC_060138.1, forward strand.
CCTGGTTACTGCCCCATTTCTCTCACCAGCTGCTTACAAAGTGATGGAATTTATGATTCAGGCCCAGCTGGTATGGTGGCTTGAGTCTCGCCATTTACTAACCACTGCACAGTGTGGATTTCGAGCATGCCGTTCTGCAATTGACCATCTCATCACTTTGTCCACCCATGCCATGAATTATTTTTTTGCGGACATCCCAGACTGCGGCTGTGTTTTTCGATTTGGAGATAGCCTATGACACCTGCCGGAGGACTGGTATCCCCCGTACTGTCTACACGTGGGGTTTCTGAGGCTGTCTGCCCCATTTCGTTCAGGAGTTTTTAAAAGACTGAGTTTTCAAGGTATGTGTCAGTTCTGCCTCGTCAGACACCTTTATCCAGGAAAATGATGTGTCGTAGGGTTTTGTCCTGAGCGTGTCCTCTGTGCTACCGCCATTAACCCTATAATGGCCTTTTACCTGTTGGAATCTCCAGCTCCCTTTTCGTTAATAAATTTTCGTGTATTGCAGTTCTCTATGGACCGGTCTCATTGAGTGGTGTCTTAAGTGGTGTCTCGATCGTCTTTACTCAAGGCGCATCAACAACAGCTTTCGTTTCTCCACCGACATGAATTTCTGACGGTGCAATTGGTTTCTTCCACTGTATTTACTTCTTCGGCCTGTTGCTCTTCTGTTTGTTGAAACTATGAGATTCCTGGGGTTCATGCTTCATAGGAGACTTTCTTGGTCCGCCCACATGATCACTGTAGTTAAGCGCTGTCTGGCTGGGCTAGCACTTGGATGGGTGACCATCCAGTCTGCCGAGCACTGTTGGCAAGCGGGGTGCATTCAGCTCTTGTGAGGCGAACTGAGGAGCTAATCGATTGAGAATTAGCGTCTCCGGTCTCGTAAACTGATGTACAGCTGGGAGAGTGGTGTGCTGACCACATGCCTCTCCTATCTGCATCCATTGACACCTGTGGGCTGAGGATGACACGGTGGCCGGTCGGTACCATTGGGCCTTCGTAGGACTGTTCAGACGCAGTTAAGTTTTAGGGTGCAGATCAAACCCCCCTCCTCCATTTGTACTGGTCCCATGTCTATTTGAAGCTAGACCATGAGTGTTTTGTGTATGCATCTGCACGTCCGTCCCTCTTACGCTGTCTATACTATCCAATATTGTGACATCTGTTTGGCCACTCGCATCTTTTACACTAGTCTGGTTGAGAGTCCGCTTGCAGAAGCTGCCAAACTACTGTTGTCCTACCGCCGTGACTTTCTCCTCAGCAGCTATGCATGCCATTTGTCTGCCACGCGTGATCACCCATCCTATGCGTCCTTCGTAAATGACTCCTTTTATCACCAGTATGGGGCATGTCCCTCTTCTCTGTTACCTCCTGGAGTTCGCTTTCGGCTCTTGCTCCGTCAGCTTGACTTCAAGGTCCCTGCAACTTTCACAGCAGGTGAGAACCCTTCATCACCTTGGCGTTGTGCGGCAGCCTGTGTTCACCTTGGCCATCATTCGCTTCCAAAGGACACTACTCCAGCCTCACTCTAGTGCCTTCAGTTTGATGACCTTCACATGCAACTTCGCGATAGTGCCTTTGTGTATGCTGATGGCTCTTGGACTGATCGAAGTATCGGGTGGTTTTTTTGTCATAGGCGTCAACGTTGTTTTTTGGTATTGCCTTCCGGCACACTGTTCAGTATTTATAGCAGAGCTCTTTGCACGGTATCAGGTCATGCAGTACATCCGGCAACACAGGCTTGTCTATTGTGTCATCTGCTCAGACTCTCTCAGCTCCATTCAAACCTCTGTGTGCTGTACATGATCCATCCCCTAGTGCAATGGGCGCAGGAAAGCTGCCACTTGCTCACTCTTGATGGAGCTGCTGTGATGTTTATATGGGTTCCTAGTCACGTCAGTCTGAGAGGAAACAAGGCAGCTGATGTCGCTGCCAAGGCTGCAGTCCTTGTACCTCAGCCTTCTAGTTCTTACATTCCCTTCGATGCTCTATTTGTTGCCGTCTGTCAGCAGGTGGTGTCACTTTGGCATATCCACTGGTCCTCCCTTCATGGGAACAACCTCCAGGTTATTAAGCCTCTTCCAGTGGCTTGGACGACCTACTCTCGGGCCGATTGCCACGCGGAGGTTATTTTAACTAGGTTGCATATTGTGCACAGCCTTTTATGCCATCACCATTTGATAAATGGTGTTCCCCCACCACTTTTTGCACATTGCGCTCAACTTTTAACTGTCCACCATTTCCTGATGGAATGCCCTTTTTTTAACTGCTTACATTCCTGTTTGTGTTTGCCGTCTGAGTTATTGGCCATTTTAGCGAACGACACGCGGGCTGTCAACCCTGTTTTACTTTTTATCTTTTATAGCAATATGGCAAAAGCCATTTAATTTTTAGTTCTGGATCTCTGTTTTTCTATGGCGTTCCTGGTGGTTAGGAAGGATTCTGCAACATGTTTCCTCTCTCTACCTCCTCCCCCTCTCTCATAGCAGCCTCTCGACTCTGCATCTAGCAGCCAATCCTGTCCCCACCATGCCCATGCACGCTCCCGCAAGCTGGAAAAAGGGGGGGGGGGGGGGAGAGAGAGAAGAAAAACACACACGTACATACAGGCCTGATTAGTAAAATATACTGTGCAAGAAGGGTTGAAAAAAAAAATATTTGTTTTAGAACGGAAAGATATTTTATTGTATTCATTTACTTGTCACAGCTATATGAAAACTGAACGTTAATAGGTCAGTGTTAAAAAGAACTCAGTGGGATTTTTTGGCATTGTTTGTCCCCCATGACAGAGTCAAGATCTGGACTAAAACTGTTAATTTTATCCTCAAATTACTATCTATGTAGAGTCTATTCCTTTCCTTATTTTTCAAAAAAATTAATTCACATAGATAAGGTCCCAAAAAACCTATAAAATGTCTCAGTACAAATTGCTGTATAGTCGTGCAGAACAAGACTGACGGCGGTGTTTCAGAAATGTTGTTAGAGATTTTTTTTCTGTCTCCGTTATCCAACATAGTTAGGAATTTTTTAGGAAATCTATAGAAGAAATACTACTAATAAATCGCTGCAACCTCAGTCATTGCTGTCATCCTCACAGTTTCCACCATATCCCTGCAGCTTCCAGATATAATTAAATCCATGTCTGCAAACAGAATATGCCGGCATCAATGCTTCCTCTATTTAAGTTTTGTTATAACTGTTGAAGCCAGTGAACGATACAAGGATGTGTTGTATGTCAGCTATAACAGTGCATAAATAATATACAGGCTGACTTTTCTATTTATTCTGAAGTTTTACCTTTAAAAAATTACACTCAGTATTCAGCAACAGTTTTCTCTTTTCTCATTCTCTTTCTTTATTTCACAGTGACTCAGCTATAAAAATTACTGCACATGCCGAAATGCCAATACCTCAGTATCAGGTCTACAAACCTGCCAAATTCAAATTCTTTCAGTGGCCAAATATGTAGGAAACTCGGTGAATACTAATTCAGCATTATCTCCGTGGGAACTGAACGAGTTGATGTAATGGCTAAAGCCCTCAAATTGTATTGGAGACACCTGGGTTCAATTCCTGGATAGGCCATCCAGGCATCGGTTTTCTGCAGTTGCCCAAGCAAGTTCTGGTATGGTCCCTTAAAACAGCCATGACTGCTTCTTTCCCTTCCTATAGAAAGAAATTCAAGAAAAGTTCCACCTCTAATAATCTTAGCTGTATCGTTGTGGGTAGACGTAAAACACCAATCGTCCTACCTTCTTTCTTGTTGTCGTTGCTTATTGGATGAGCACATCCATGCGAGTCTTTCTTGTGACTGACTGTTTCTGAGAAACTACCATCTCAGCAAGTTATGATTGAATTGTGCCATGTTATGTGTTTATGTCATGGACAACCAGCCAAGGTCATGCATCACCCCTGTAGTGCAGTCTGTAGGCAAGTAGATTTAAAGGTTGGGGGGGGGGGGGCAGTTTTCGATGTGACAAAATTTCGGTTGGTTGATTCGGGGGAGGGGACCAAGCAGCGAGGCCATCGATCCCATCAAATTAGGGAAGGAAATTGGATATGTCCTTTCACAGGAACCATCCTGGCATTTACCTGAAGCGATTTAGGGAAATCCTGGAAAACCTAAATCAGGATAGCTGGACACAAGTTTGAATCTTCGTCCTCCCAAATGCGAGTGCAATGTGCTAACCACTGTGCCATGTTGCTTGGTCAACAGAATGAACCATTTCCTCATGGGTGGTATAGGATAATGATATGGCATTTCAACTCTTTATTTCTTTCTGTACTTGCTGACCCTGACAATTACCCCTGAAGCCCCCAATAATTTTGTCTCTCTCTCTCTCTCTCTCTCTCTCTCTCTCTCTCTCTCTCTCTCTCTCTCTGTGTGTGTGTGTGTGTGTGTGTGTGTGTGTGTGTGTGTGTGTCGCCTAATGTAATTGTAAAACTGGCTTATTGTTCCATACAGTTGCAAGAAGTCACAATTATGATCTACGGAACATGCAAATAACAAAATAACATGTTTGTTCTTTTCTAAAATCATGTATATCCCACCTTTCATCTTCTGACTACTTGAAATCCAGCCAAGAATTTCCTTAGACAGTCTATCATTGATTCACTTGATTATGAACCCTGCCTCTCTCCATTTCACTTCGAGTGTTCGACTCCAGTCCCTTCCTGACCCACTGGTTTGGTCCCCTGCCCCTCCTAGTAATTCCAACATACATTTCTAGATTGTTCACTGAACAACCCTCAGTATTTGAATGGGTTTCCCTGTAAAAGCCTGTGTCTCACTACCATAAAGATAATATGTGCTGATTGTAAACTTTCTGTTGAGAGAAATAGTGGGAAATTCATTTTGAAAACTCCGTATAGTTTAACAGAAGCACTCAGGGTCAGTTTTACTCTTCTGTTTATTTCTTTTTCAGTTCATTAAATTATCTTCCTATGCCATAAATACAAAAATGAGTCAACTAGTTCAGTTGCTTCATAGATAATGTACATTTTTCTGTATCTTCATTGTGCAGCTCTTTAGTCGTATCATAGGTCTAATTGATTTTCACAGCTACTTTCGTATTTCTGGAGGTGAATAATGTGTGTTGTGTTTTACTGTTTCTTTTGGTGGATTTTTTTGTGCTGAGTAAGATGCCAAATTAATAACACTGTAGACTTTTATTTGGGATGTGTAGGCTTAAATTCTGGATATGTTGTCCAAATTATGTTCTCTGTGATTTGCCTGAATCACTTAAGCCAAAGTTTAAGATAACTGCATTGAAAAAGTCATGGTCCATTTCGTTCCTAATCCTTGTCAAATCTGAACTTGTGCTCTGTCTCTGATGGCATTGATTAGGTTTGATTTTATTTATTCATACATCTGAGAATCATCTCACAGTGATATATGATTTTTCATGATTATACAGTGACAATAATATAGTTCAGAATATACGAAGAATGAATCCGTATGTTTTAATGAGTATTGGCCAGGTGGTTGGCTGTGGTATTATTGAGGGATACAATGTATCCGTTTGTTTTCATGAGTATTGGTCAGGTGGTCGGCTGTGGTATTATTGAGGGAAACAATGTGACATTTTCCCGAACAAATCCAGGAAATCCACAGGAAATATAAATAAGCATGGCCAGTCAGAGCAAACTCCAGCCTCCTGAATATGAGATCACTGTCTTAACTACCTTACTGCTTTATTTGGTCCCGCCCCCCCCCCCCCCCCTTACGATAATGTTTGTTATCTACACAGAGTTTTCACAAGATAATATATAACGGAAATTTAGTTTTGCAATACACATCCTGGTGACTTGTGGACCATGAACATGCTACTATGCTTCTTGCATTCCCTGCAGCCCATCCGTGAAACTGACTCTAGGTCTGTAAACATGCAACTATGCCCCAGGTATGTCTTCATGTCCTCACCTCAACCTACCTGAAAAACTGAGTGATACATTGAGAACAGGAGAATGACAAAATATTACTGTCATGCACTGTAGGTCTCAGTATTTTTTTTTATATATATATATATACACACACACACACACACACACACACACACACATGCCTGTGTCTGTATATGTGTGGATGGATGTGTGCGCGAGTGTATACTCGTCCTTTTTTCCCCCTAAGGTAAGTCTTTCCGCTCCCGGGATTGGAATGGCTCCTTACCCTCTCCCTTAAAACCCACATCCTTTCGTCTTTCCCTCTCCTTCCCTCTTTCCTGATGAGGCAACAGTTTGTTGTGAAAGCTTGAATTTTGTGTGTATGTTTGTGTTCGTTTGTGTGTCTGTCGACCTGCCAGCACTTTCATTTGGTAAGTCACATCAGAAGGTAAGGAGTCATTCCAATCCCGGGAGCGGAAAGACTTACCTTAGGGGGAAAAAAGGACGGGTATACACTCGCGCACACACACACACATATCCATCCACACATATACAGACACAGGCATATATATATGCCTGATGAGGCAACAGTTTGTTGCGAAAGCTTGAATTTTGTGTGTATGTTTGTGTTCATTTGTGTGTCTGTCGACCTGCCAGCACTTTAAAGACAAAGAGTTTGGGCAGAGATCATATATATTGTAAAAGTGTTATCTTGTCATAATGTGTTGTAATGTGATGGAGTTTTGTCGTTCTCTTTCATTATTAACCACTACTCTAAGTAATCTCGAATTGTGTAATATGTGTTGTGCATGAAGGATGTTTTAGCTTCCTTTTTAAACAGATGTGTTCCAGTAATCTGTTTTATACCCTTAGACAATTTATTATACAAATTTATTCCCCGGCGGCAGAATGATGTCAGTTTTTTGTTTACTTTCACTAGGTAAATACAAGTCCAGACTGACTCCTTGTCCTGTAATTATGTATAGAACTAGTAGTGAAATACTTATAATATCTTCCCAGATTTGCACAAAATATTTGTAGGTGTAGTCACTTTGTACAGTAAGGATACACAGTTTTATAAATAGTTCTTTACAATATTTTGTTCCCGTATAATAAACCCTGTCTTATCTGAAATATGTAATGCATCACTTACTCAAGGCAATTCTCCAGAGATATTGAAACATGTCATTATTAAATCTCTCTATAAGAAATGTGATAAGAGAAATGTTAATAACTATCAACCTGTTTCATTACTGACATAGTTTTCCAAAATTTTTGACTGATTTTTTAATTATAGAATAGTATCCCACCTAAGCAACAATAATATCCTCAGTGAATCACAGTTTGGATTTCAGAGAGTTATTCAACTGAAAATTCCATGTGTACATTCACTCACAAAATTTTACAAGCAAGAAATAATAATAGTACCAGTTGGTATTTTCAGCGGCATTTGATTTTGTGTGTGTGTGTGTGTGTGTGTGCGTGTGTGTGTGTGTGTGTGTGTGTGTGTGTGTGTCTCACAATATTCTTCCAGAGAAATTGAGGTTTTATGCCATTGATGGTATAGTCTACAAATTGATAATGTCAAATCTGACAAAAAAAAAAAAAAAAAAATTGCAGGAATAGTAATTCAACCAGTTTAATCGGGAGAGATTCTCGTAACAGAGAGAAATGAAATATGGGATTCCCCAAGGCTCAGTCTTAGGACCATTATTGTTTCACATATATGTAAACAAACTTCCACCTAATATGCAACAAGTAGAATTAGGTATTTTTGCAGATGACACTAGTATTGTAGTCTGTCGAGGCATAGGTATAGAAACAGAAGAAATGGTAAACGGGGTTCTTAAAAGCATCACTGACTGGATTTCTGCAGATGGTCTCACCCTCAATTTTAAAAAGACACAACGTACACAGTTGTTTGTGTCTAGGGGGTACTACGCAATTGATAAGTGTAACACAAGGTGAATAAAATAATGGTTTGGGGTAACTCATCTTTAAGAAAGGAAGTCTTCATTACTAAAAAACGTGCTGTAAGAATAATATCTGGTGCTCACTCACAACCATCTTGCAGACACCTGTTTAAAGAATTTGGCATTTTGACTAACTACTGCTTCAGAGTATATTTATTCCCTCTTGAAGCTTGCTTAAATAATCCATGGCAGTTCAAAAGGAACAATGATGTACCTAATTACAAGACCGGAAGAGAAAATGACATTCGTTACTCCACATTAAAGTTGTCTCTAGCACCAAAAGTGGTGCACAGTGCTTCCATGAAAATTTTTGATCACTTACCCAGTGATATATAATGTCTGACAGACAACAAAGTAAAATTTGATAACAAACTAAAAAAGTTTCTCCTCAACAAGTCCTTATATTCCATAGAAAAGGCTCTATTATATTGTATAAAAGCGGTGGTTAGGAAATACAAACTTGCATATGTCTATTTAAAAAAAAAATTTAAAAAAGTGTCAGTATTTAGCCATATTTTTAATTTGTTATTTGAATGTAGAATGACTCTTGCCACATAATTACGATTTATTGTGGAAGTGATCCATGGAACATGAAAGTAACTAGTGCTTGGATACTACTTCTTGCTGTTATTCTCGCAGCCCTAATATTGGAATTTAAAATTTGTTACTTGTTTTATGCTTGTGATCTCCAGAAAAGAATCCCATAGCTGAGAATTAAGTATATGTAGGAACAGCATGTCACCACTAGACTTGGGCTGTTACAAGCTGATGATAGAATCCTAAGAGCATAACATGCTGATGACATTCATTTTGCCAGTATCTTTGTGTGTTCATTCCACATTAGGCCTAATTAATAAAACTCTCGAGTTTGTTACAAAACCTATAGATTTATCATCTATGCATAATATGATAGAGCTGTCTTCCTTTTTTGTACCAAAGTGCATACTATCTGTTCAGTGTTCAGTGCTTTCAACTTTCGGAAATGTTTCCATCATCTACATCATTGTCCATATAGCCTACACTTCATCCAAGGCTTGATTTGTCAGTGCATTAGAAGAATAATGTGTTTAAAGTTTTGAGAAGATCCTTTTGTAGGCCTGTGGTTTTGTGTTCTTACCAAGTGTGTCTTTAGCTGTATTATCTGACAGTAGTTATTAGAGAGACCAAGATATTTAAATACGTTACAATTCATCCCCGTTGAATCTGTAAGTACGTGGTCCAAGAGACTTTTCATACCCTAGTAGCAGCATCTACCATTTTTACCATGCTAAAAGTGTGACACAATGTTAAAAGGTAATTTTCTTTCCATCCTTAAGTAAATTTAGCATTTGTGAGTCCTGGCTATAGACTTTCCCTACCTGTCGCTTCCTTGCCTTCTTGCAGATAAATATTATCTTATTTCCAAAGAAATTCTCCTCTTACTGTGACTGTGGTAGTATTGGATTTCTTGTCAGATTGCAGATGTTTCTCCCTAAACTTGTTTTGTGAATGTAACGGATCAGATGGGAAGTTTCTGACAGCTAATCATTAGTAGAATTTTGAATTAATCTGAATGTTTTCTTCAGTGTAAGTGAAAGTTGAGGCAGTGTTTCAATTTTGGGAGTCACTAATAAACGATACTGAAATATTAGTGGAAATATCCCAGTCACACATGGGAAATTATTAGAACAGAAATAGTGTTATACAGATTGGGAAGTTTGCTTACTCCAACCTGCAGCATGTTAGAAACTGAAGGACAAGATGACTGCAGACCAATTGACTACCATACTTGTCTAAGCAACAAACAAAATCCTTCTAATTTCAAATGCTGCTATGCAAAGAGAGAATGGGAGTTGTTAACTAGTCATGAAAATTCTAGTGGCATCTATAAACACAGCAACAGCATGTAGGTGGACTGCAAGTCATAGTGTTGATCCGTGTGCGCACTGTATCTTCTCCAGCATCTTTCGATGCCATAATCTCACGAGTGAGTGAGTGACATGGCTCCAGCAATTTTATAACCCAGGCAATGTGCGTTTCCACGACTAAAACCATAGTGAACATTGCCAACCCTACCGGGTAGCTGCAATGACTCTTCTGCTCTAGGGCTATCATCACCACATGGTACCAAAGCAAAGACACAGATAAATGAATATTGATAATGACTGTTTTTTAGTTGTGGTGTAGAGCCGAGAGTTTTGCAGATGGGCCTTTCCATATCAAGTGGTCCAATTTTAGAAAAAGTTTCTGCATGAAGATCACGGATTTTGATGGAATTTTGTGTGAACATTCAACATGGGTAAAATTTCATCACCAATTCAATACCCTTGGTGATATAGTCTTTTGTTTGGCTCCATAGCGCAACTATCAACATTACACCCCTCAGTTTTTGACGACTTTGAGACATAATATCTCCAGCAGTGTTTTCTTGAAAGGAACAAAGCTAAGGCCAGCTTGTACAACTTTTTGCAGTCTATTATGTGAAATAAAAGATTTCATGAGCAATTTTCATATGGATGATTTGAAGCAGAGTCGACCAAAAGAAATAAACAATAGGAAAAAATGTGAAGTTTAGCGTTTTATATCTCCAGAAGTAATTGTGGGATTAACCTGAAACTTTGCCGATAATAACATGCAATACAAGGACGTAGACTATAAAATTTCATTCTCCTTCTGCTTTCCAATAGTTTACAGATTTAAGGCAAATTTGACAATTTTGTAAAAACACCAAAATAGGTTTTTTTATCCCACTTTTACAATAAAGTATTTTCTGTGTGAACTTTTAAACTATTTTCATTAAAATGACCGTGTCATAAACTGCCTAAAAATCTAGACTTGGTTTTGCAATATTACTCTATAAGGCTCTAAAAACTTACAACACAGTGGAGCTGCATTGAGAATCTGACATCTTGTATTATGTTTTTTAGTTATATAGTAATGTGTGGGGAAAGTAAAGTCAGAAGTCCTAAAGAATAGGAAATGAGTCTGAATCAGAAAAACAGAAAAAAGGTCATCTACAGCACTCTTTAATTGTAAGAAATGAAAGGAAATAAAAATCCAATACAAAGGATAATGTTCCACCTCCTTATTTTTGAGGTACCAGTAATCACAGTAGAAAAGTGTAAATTTTTTGTTTCTGCCCTATCAAACATTCTTACTGAACAGTCAGCCCTATGTGTAAAATTGTGAGTTGCATGTTAAAAATGTTCATAGTCAATATTATGCAGTATTAATTCTCTCAAAGGTGTGTATCTTGTGGTTTTTAATTTGAAGAGTATCTGTTAAATAGATACGGGTGTAAAAGAAAGTTTGTATTTCAGTACTTTTATGCAGATATACTGTCTTTAACGGACTGATTGCACATGGAAAATATCACAAGGGAGGCACTGTGTGGGAAAATGTCATGTCAACTTTATCTGCCTATTCAGTATGCAAGTTTACAAAAAATAATATTAATGTGCTTTAATTCCTTTGGCAAAAAGAATTGTAATGCTGTGGGTGTAACTTGGCAAAATGAACATGCCGGTAAAATTAAACAATGACGAAACTCTACTGACAATGCACATTTGCTGGCTGAACTAATGGGCAAGATACAGGAATCCAGTCATAAAGAACAGAAGGAAATTTTAAGCTTGGTATCTATAAGCTGGGCAATCAGAGAAACAAACACATATTGTGGAGTATCAGAAAGGATGGTAAAATGTGGAGAAAGCTTTAGCCAGAGAAGAGCATCCCAGCACTTTTTGAAAATAAGCAAGAAAGACAATTACCAGCAGAAATCACTAGTAGAGAGCAAAATATTTTTGAAGATGACGATTTTAGTAGAGTATGTCCTGGAAAAAGGATTTTTACCAGACTTTCAGACACAAAGACATAGTTGCAGAATAGGTTGTTACTTTGCAGAGTATGGGAAATGTATGTGTGCTACAGGAATCGAAATGGGCCAAAAACTGGGTTCTCAGAATTTTGTGTAACAGTTGGATCACGTGGAATGCATGCACTGTGTTGTTTGCATGCCGGCTGCTGTGGCCGAGCGGTTCTAGGCGCTTCAGCCCGGAACTGCGCTGCTGCTACAGTCGCAGGTTTGAATCCTGCCTTGGGCATGGATGTGTGTGATGTCCTTAGGTTAGTTAGGTTTAAGTAGTTCTAAGTCTAGGGGACTGATGACCTCAGATGTTAAGTCCCACGGTGCTTAGAACCATTTTGTTGTTTGTGTAGTTCATGATAATCTTGAGCTTCTGCTTATTGGAGCAGCAACAACTGGAATTATAAGGAGCTTCTCAGCAAGGCTGTTTGTATTCTGGAATCTAAGGAATGCTTGGTACTTGAGCATGAAAACTGTCCTGGACCAGAAGCTATAGCATCTGCAGTTGCCAACTACACTCCTGGAAATTGAAATAAGAACACCGTGAATTCATTGTCCCAGAAAGGGGAAACTTTATTGACACATTCCTGGGGTCAGATACATCACATGATCACACTGACAGAACCACAGGCACATAGACACAGGCAACAGAGCATGCACAATGTCGGCACTAGTACAGTGTATATCCACCTTTCGCAGCAATGCAGGCTGCTATTCTCCCATGGAGACGATCTCAGCTGTTAGCACTGATAATAATGATGCAGTAAGAAGTGTTGTAGAACAGATGGCTACAGATAGCGAGGATGTAGTCCTGTGGAACGGCTTGCCATGCCATTTCCACCTGGCGCCTCAGTTGGACCAGCGTTCGTGCTGGACGTGCAGACCGCGTGAGACGACGCTTCATCCAGTCCCAAACATGCTCAATGGGGGACAGATCCGGAGATCTTGCTGGCCAGGGTAGTTGACTTACACCTTCTAGAGCACGTTGGGTGGCACGGGATACATGCGGACGTGCATTGTCCTGTTGGAACAGCAAGTTCCCTTGCCGGTCTGGGAATGGTAGAACGATGGGTTCGATGACGGTTTGGATGTACCGTGCACTATTCAGTGTCCCCTCGACGATCACCAGTGGTGTACGGCCAGTGTAGGAGATCGCTCCCCACACCATGATGCCGGGTGTTGGCCCTGTGTGCCTCGGTCGTATGCAGTCCTGATTGTGGCGCTCACCTGCACGGCGCCAAACACGCATACGACCATCATTGGCACCAAGGCAGAAGCGACTCTCATCGCTGAAGACGACACGTCTCCATTCGTCCCTCCATTCACGCCTGTCGCGACACCACTGGAGGCGTGCTGCACGATGTTGGGGCGTGAGCGGAAGACGGCCTAACGGTGTGCGGGACCGTAGTCCAGCTTCATGGAGACGGTTGCGAATGGTCCTCGTCGATACCCCAGGAGCAACAATGTCCCTAATTTGCTGGGAAGTGGCGGTGCGGTCCCCTACGGCACTGCGTAGGATCCTACGGTCTTGGCGTGCATCCGTGCGTCGCTGCGGTCCGGTCCCAGGTCGACGGGCACGTGCACCTTCCGCCGACCACTGGCGACAACATCGATGTACTGTGAAGACCTCACGCCCCACGTGTTGAGCAATTCGGCGGTACGTCCACCCGGCCTCCCGCATGCCCACTATACGCCCTCGCTCAAAGTCCGTCAACTGCACATACGGTTCACGTCCACGCTGTCGCAGCATGCTACCAGTGTTAAAGACTGCGATGGAGCTCCGTATGCCACGGCAAACTGGCTGACACTGACGGCGGCGGTGCACAAATGCTGCGCAGCTAGCGCCATTCGACGGCCAACACCGCGGTTCCTGGTGTGTCCGCTGTGCCGTGCGTGTGATCATTGCTTGTACAGCCCTCTCGCAGTGTCCGGAGCAAGTATGGTGGGTCTGACACACCGGTGTCAATGTGTTCTTTTTTCCATTTCCAGGAGTGTATTTTATGGAGCATGCGTGATTGATATGAAATAATTCTGTGTAAGCGATAGATCTATACCAATTGGGACACTCTGGATGTGCAGCAGATGGCAGTAGATGAATTTATTGAAGAAATAACACCAAAAATTTGGAGTCTGTCATGCCATAATTACATAACCAAACATTGATGTTTGCATCATAAAGCTCTTGAATGTGACCTACAGGAAGGCAAGCGTATTATCCTAATGAATGTTGCCAAAAATTATTGATTTATCAATCAGGATACAGTGCGAAGTTTCCACTAGGCAAATGTCAAGCAACAAACTATCCATTTGTTGTTTATTTTCACCAAAATCAGAAGGTGGGCTCCTAGTTTTTGCATTGTAAGTGACTGTCTGCAGCATGGTGCAATTACTGTACATGGTTTTTGTGAAGAAGCTAATGAAATATGTAAAAACACAGTTTGCTAATGTATTTTAAATCCATTATTTCAGCAATAGTTCCTGCACCAAGCACAAAAGTTTCAAAAAGTTTCTCAATTTTGCTGTCTTAAAAGAGACCTCGGAATGATGGCAGAATGGAATTTTTTTGCTATAATGATTGGCAATGAGAGCAAACTCATAACTGCCAATTAATATGTGGATTCTTATGCCTATAGATCAGTTTCACTTCTGCTGTGAGAGCATTAATGACCTTAAATGTGCCTTCATCAGCAAAGAAGAAATATAATGTCACAAGCAGATAGTTTAAACATGAGCATACTGTAGCAGCAGCAGCTAGAGAAAATGATAATTTTTTTCCAGCTGATAAAACAATAATTCAGGTCAGCAGAGTCTCAAATAATGCATCATCTTTTCTGGCCAAAATTAGGGACACCAGTGAAGCAAATATATTACAATCAAACCTCCAGATAGGGTAATATGCGGCTTGCATTTATGAAAATGAGTGGTGGATTGTAAACATTGTGAGACTTCCTCTGAACATAAGGACACTTTAATAAGAGTTATGCTGCCACATAACTCAGCAAATTCATTTTATTGGTCATCAAGTAGTGACGTTTGCTGGGTTTGAATTCGCATATTGTTGCAGTTATTCCAGCTCCATCAGTGACATTGTCTGGCCAGCAGCAGAGTTTTCCTCATGACATTCAACAACAGATTAATGAAACATTTAGGATCCTAAAAGGACTACTTTTAGTTTTGGCGTGGGAGACTTTTATAAATGTATCATTGGGCTTGGGATCCTGTGTAAATAAACTCTTTATGAGGCTTGGGATCCCATGGTGGCTGCTGTCATGCAGATATCTGGTGTGGCCTCCTATGGTGATGGGGATGCTGGTTTTCTAACTTTAAATAAATAAATAAAAGCAGTGGTTAAGCCACCATGGACCTTAGCAACACATTTATACAATTTTTCAGCAGTACACTAATGTTTCACATTAACTGCAAACTATGTGAACACAAAAATGCGCTTAACTTTAGATCAGAATTGGACTAGCAGATTATTAGCACTGCACAATAAAAGACACATTTAAAATCTGTGTAACTGGAATTCTTGTACAAAAAGTGTCAGGCGGACAGCTACGAACTTCTCTAGAATTTACACAATGTGACAATGGTGTAAAACTGGAATGCAGTTTATGTGATTCGTGTTGCAGCCATTCTGCATCAGTGATTTCCAGTTCCTGGGTACTGAACAATTTAATTTTGAAGTTTGTAACTAATTGAATTTGTCTTTATTATAACAGAAAAACGGTCTGAAATATGTCATGATGAGTCACAACAAAAGACACTCCTTTTTTTCTAGTTTTTCTATGTTCTAACTCGATTTCACTTTATAGTCATCAAGAGTTTTTTTATATTACCTTCCCCAGAAAGTACTAACCATTTGTAGCACATAATAAAAGACGTCATATTTAATTTGAGTATGAGCAGAATATGGACATATTTTCAGTGCTTCTCTACCTTGTCGTTTTTTTTAGAACCTTATATGCTCACACTGCACAACAAAACCTGGTTTTTTAGGTGATTTAGAACATGGCCTTTCTTATGAAAATGGTGGAAAAGAGTTTGCAGCAAATGCTTGTTGTGAAGTTGGGCTAAAACTACCCATTTTTGACGTGCAAAAATTGTCGACTTTGCCCTAAATTTGTTAGGTATTTGGAAGCAGTAGCAAATTTTGTATTCCTAGATCATGTATTGATAAGTTATTATTTGCAAAGTTTTAAGTTTGTCCCACAGCTGCTTTCGGAGATATAAAAAGCGGAACTTCACTTTTTTTTTAAAATGTCTATTTTTTTGGCGATGTTGCTTCAAATTATCCATGTGAAAATTGCTCATGAAAACTTTCTTTAATACTTCACTTAAGAGAGCACAAAAAGTTGCGCAAGATGGCTTAGTTTCATTTCTTGTAAGAAAACATTTTCTGAGAAATAGTGTCTCAAAGTTGCGAAAAACTCAGGGGTGCAATGTTGAAACCTGCACTATGGGGCCAAACAAATGACTAATCTCTGCAGTATTGAATTAGTGCTTGTGAAACATTACTGATGTTCAGTGGGAACAGGTGCGTTATGTTCACACACAATTTTATTAAAATATTTGATAATCATGCATGAACCTGTAGACCACTTGGCACAGAATGACCAAGATATTAGCCCATGTACCAGCTGTAGAAGTATGAAACCATAATTTTCCTACAGATTGAATGCTTGTTGAAGCTTTTGGTGAACATGCTCTTGGGAAAACACAGTGTTTCGAGTTGTTCGAAAAATTCAAAAATTGTGATTTTGACGTGCGAAATGACAAGCGTGGGAAACCACCAAAAAAGTTCGAAGACAACAAATTGTAGGCCTTACGTGATGAAGATGATACTGAAACTCAACAGGAACTTGCAGAGCAATTGAATGTGATGCAGAAAGCCATTCCTCTTTGGTTGAAAGCTATAGGAAAGGTGCAGAAAGTGGGAAAATGGATTCCACATGATGTGAATGAAAGACAGCAAGCGAATTGAAAGACCACTTGTGAAATGCTGCTCGCCAGATACAAAAGAAAGTCGTTTCTCTATTGAATAGTGACAGTGATGAAAAATGGATACATTTTGAAAATCATAAGCATCATAAATCATGGGTGAATCCACTGCAAGACCAAATCACTTTGGAAAGAAGACAGTGCTCTGTGTTTGGTGGGACAGAAGGGTGTTATCTGTTATGAGCTGGTAAAACCTCGTGAAACCGTTAACACTGATCGCTACCAACAGCAAGTGATCGATTTAAATTGAGCGTTACGTGAAAAATGACCGGAAAGTGGTACAAGGCAACACCAAGACTTGGCTTCATCCGATTATTATCTGTTTGCATCGCAGGGACACGTTCTCACAGAACAGCACCTCAATTCGTATGAAAATGTACGAAAATGGCTCGCTGAGTGGTTTGCTTCAAAAGAAGAACTTTTTTTTTGGCGTGGCATTCATAGCCTGCTGAAGAGGTGGGAGATGATTATAAATAGCAATGGAGATTATTTTGAATAAAATATTGTTTGTCAGTTTCAAACAGCAGACATGTAATTACTGCAACCAAATTCTAGTTTCATACTTCTGCACTGGTATACTGGTTTCCACTATAGATTATCCACCAGATCTTTGTCATTCCTAACACGTACCATTGGTTTTCATGTCTTGAAAGGGCAGCACTTAGTGCTTCTGAAATTCCACCGGACTGAACTTGGGGTGAAAACTTTTTAAGTTGATTCAAGAAATCAGTGATACATCACGTACACACTTCATAAATATCACTAGACCATGTACAATAGTTTCTCATAAGACTGAGTGAGATACAATGCTGGTCATTGAAATTGCCAACCCAGGTAGGATAGCAAATACTGAAGTTTTGCTTATTTGTGTATAAAGTGCAGTAGGAGGAGTACACAATTAAATTTCTAGTTGATTTGGGGATTTTGAGGATGGAAAATGTGGCATACTGAGCTATCACCTCTGGCAGCTACAACGGTTCTACCTGGCTGGGATTGAGTCAAACTGAGCTTGGATGACAGGCATGGGCATGTCATTTCCTGCCTCTCCAACTCTGTACCAGAGTTCATCAATCGTAGTGGAGCATCTCCAACAAGATTGGTCGTATAGTGTGGAAATACGATGTGAAATGTGTTTTCCAACCTTAATCTAAGATGAGGGTCCATTTAGTTTCTGTTAAGGATGATCCTTGTTTGCGAAAGGCTGTTGTCTCTCGTATTCCTTGTAGTTGTGGCATGTCATGCATTGGCCACACTATCAGGATCATGGAGGACCAGTACACTGAGCATAAGTGTCACCAACTTGTGTGATGTCAAAGATAGGGCACAGCTACTGGCATTAAAACATTGGAAATTTAGCAGCAGCTGCATCCAAGTTACCAGCTATGTGGCCCTGAGATGACTGTGGTGTGTACCCTACAGATCCATATTATGATGAAAATAATTTGCAAATTTTTGTTCAGAGCCTCCACCTGTGGATCCCCTGCTCATCTCGATGTGCTGTCACTTCTGTGTCCAGTATTGTCATTAAGTATACTATTGTTAGTGTACCTCTCTCTCTGCTGCTACACCAGGGGAAACCACAACAATGTTTTCTGTGCTGACAGTCTGTCGTGCACCAGACATTCTTGCACTGCCCATGTTAATATTTGTCTCGCTGCAAACTGGCTGATTTCCTGTTGTAATTGGCAAAAATCGTAGCTAGTGTTTTAATGGCATCATTTGTAAACTGTCAACGTAATAGCTAACAAACTTGTTGTTTGATCCAACTTTGACTGCCTTTATTGTCTCCTTGGTGTATAGATGATAGAAGGTAAATCTTCAAGAATTCTAGCTACTTGTCCTGGCAGAACACCTTTTAAAGACGTAAAAGACTGTGAACTTAAAATCTTGAGAACAGCACCATGAGGCAGTGTGCCAGTCAGCTATTCATTATGTTGGATGTTGTCAGATTTTATGTATCTTGTTTAGGGCTGGCAGTCAGTTTGTCGCAAATAATGTCCATTCTTAAGTATACACTTAAACAAATGTCGCTTGTCAGTAATGAAATTTTCCTTCTTGATTGAAGATATCTGCTTCATAATGAAATATTCATTGGTTGGAAATCTGAGAATGATAGCATTGTTGTTTTTGTTATAATTACTGGTACAGCCAAGAATACAACATTTGTTTACCATTCTAAAATTTAATACTCCACTGTGTGTCCACACGTGTGTGACTCAAAGGCAACTATGAAGGACAAGAGAACAGAAGAGTTTACATCTGCATAAATACTCTGCAAATGACACTTAAGAACCTGGCAGAAGGTTCATCAAACCACCTTCCCAATAATTCTCTATTATTCCAATCTTGAACAGTGCGCGGAAAAATCAAACACCTATATCTTTCCTTGCAAGCTCTGATTTCCCGTATTTCATTATGATCATTTCTCCCCATGGAGGTTCGTGTCAACAAAATATTTTTGCATTCGGAGGAGAAAGTTGGTCATTGAAATTTTGTGAGAAGATTCCTTAGCAGTGAAAAATGCCTTTGTTTTAATTATGTCCACCCCAAATTCTGTATCATGTCAGTAACACACACACACACACACACACACACTCTCTCTCTCTCTCTCTCTCTCTCTCTCTCTCTCTCTCCTGTTTCATGATAATACAAAATGTGCTGCTCTGCAGTGGAGTGTGTGCTGATATGAAACTTCCTGGCAGATTAAAACCGTGTGCCGGACTGAGACTTGAACTCGGGACCTTTGCCTTTCGCGGGCAAGTGCTCTACCTTCTGATCTACTTAAGCATGACTCACAACCCATCCTCACAGCTTCACTTCTGCCAGTACCTCGTCCCCTGCCTTCCAAACTTCACAGAAGCTTCTGTGAAGTCTGGAAGGTAAGAGATGAGGTGCTGCTGGAACTGAAATAGAGCACTTGCCCGCAAAAGGCAAAGGTCCCGAGATCAAGCCTCAATCTGGTTATATTCTGCCAGGAAGTTTTGTGCTGCTCTTCTTTGAACTTTCTCGGTGTACTCCATTAATTTTATGTGGTAAGGATCCCAGACTGCACAGCAGTACTCCAAAAGAGGACGTACAAGTGTAGTGTAGGCAGTCTGTATATTAGATCTATTACCTTTGGTTCACCTTCCCTACAACATTTTCTGTGTTTTCTTTCCAATTTAAGTTGTGTGTAATTGTAATTATTAGGTATTTAGTTGAATTTATGGCATTTAGATTTGACTGATTTATTGTGTAACCGAATTTTAATGTACAGGGTTATTACAAATGATTGAAGCGATTTCACAGCTCTACAATAACTTTATTATTCGAGATATTTTCACAATGCTTTACACACACATACAAAAACTCCAAAAGTTTTTTTAGGCATTCACAAATGTTCGATATGTGCCCCTTTAGTGATTCGGCAGACATCAAGCCGATAATCAAGTTCCTCCCACACTCGGCGCAGCGTGTCCCCATCAATGAGTTCGAAAGCATCGTTGATGCGAGCTCGCAGTTCTGGCATGTTTCTTGGTAGAGGAGGTTTAAACACTGAATCTTTCACATAACCCCACAGAAAGAAATCGCATGGGGTTAAGTCGGGAGAGCGTGGAGGCCATGACATGAATTGCTGATCATGATCTCCACCACGTCCGATCCATCGGTTTCCCAATCTCCTGTTTAAGAAATGCCGAACATCATGATGGAAGTGCGGTGGAGCACCATCCTGTTGAAAGATGAAGTCGGTGCTGTCGGTCTCCAGTTGTGGCATGAGCCAATTTTCCAGCATGTCCAGATACACGTGTCCTGTAACGTTTTTTTCGCAGAAGAAAAAGTGGCCGTAAACTTTAAACCGTAAGATTGCACAAAACACATTAACTTTTGGTGAATTGCGAATTTGCTGCACGAATGCGTGAGGATTCTCTACCGCCCAGATTCACACATTCTGTCTGTTCACTTCACCATTAAGAAAAAATGTTGCTTCATCACTGAAAACAAGTTTCACACTGAACGCATCCTCTTCCATGAGCTGTTGCAACCGCGCCGAAAATTCAAAGCGTTTGACTTTGTCATCGGGTGTCAGCGCTGGGCTGTGGTACGTTTAGCTCCCTGCTTGCTTTATTCGTCGACTTCCGCGGGCTACGCGTGAAACTTGCCCGCACGCGTTCAACCGTTTCTTCGCTCACTGCAGGCCGACCCGTTGATTTCCCCTTACAGAGGCATCCAGAAGCTTTAAACTGCGCATACCATCGCCGAATGGAGTTAGCAGTTGGTGGACCTTTGTTGAACTTCGTCCTGAAGTGTCGTTGCACTGTTATGACTGACTGATGTGAGTGCATTTCAAGCACGACAAACGCTTTCTCGGCTCCTGTCGCCATTTTGTCTCACTGCGCTCTCGAGCGCTCTGGCAGCAGAAACCTGGAGTGCGGCTTCAGCCGAACAAAACTTAATGAGTTTTTCTACGTATCTGTAGTGTGTAGTGACCATATGTCAATGAATGGAGCTACAGTGAATTTATGAAATCGCTTCAATCATTTGTAATAGCCCTGTATTTCTTTTAGCTCTCAAGTGGATGACTTCACACATTGCCAATTTTTGCACCATATGGATATCTTTTTCTAAATCGTTTTACAATTTGTTTTGATCTTCTGATCACTGTACTAGACGATAAATGACAGCATCATCTGCAAACAGCGCAAGACAGCTGCTCAGATTGTCTCCTAAATTGTTTAGATAGATAAAGAACAGCAGAATGATTTAAAGCACTTACAAATACCTCCACGTACCTGTCATCCATGAGGTGCATAGCAATTAAGTGATGTCACTCTCTACTTCTGAAACAACTTTAAGGCTTTTTCTCTAGTGGCATTACGTGGAGCTGTGCTGATATATTTTAATGGTTAAGGTAGTTGCTTGTGGTAAGCAGCAAATCCGTATATAAATCCTCCTGTGGTACAAATTTTCGTAAACGTAATATTGTAGATTGAGTATTTTTGGATGGATTTCACTGATGTCAATGTATCTGACTGATTTCTTCTCCAGTGGTTTCATTTCAGGTTATTTATTTAAATTTGTACGTATACCTATGACCAAGAAAGCCAAATTCCTCATCTGAATTGGTTCAGCCAATGGTGCCTTCTCAGATACCCAGTGGAAGGATCAATGATTGTGATTTTCAGTAGTGATAGGAGGAAACATTGTACACAGTGAAAATTTCAGTCAGGCAGGATACTCAGACAGCTTATGGTTAAGGCAGAACTTCGCTATAAATAGACCATGACATGGTTCAGCATGAATCTTTATTTATTATATATTCATTACATTGTAGACCCTGACCAAATTTTACTGATATTGCTTCATGTCACTGGTTTAAACCTTCTAGAATCCTTCATTTCATTTTAAGTAATGTAATTGAATTGAAATTGCTTTTGCTAATGTAATTTCAAGTATTTGGGACTGATTAATTTGTTGCTCTCTGTTAGTACAGCTCACACCATGCTCAAACGCCGTAATAACCAGCTGCCTGATAATTTACCGCAGCTCCAGAATTTAATTAAAAAGGATCCAGAATCCTACAAAGATGAGGTAAGGTTGGAGTGGTGTTATCTTCAAGCATGTCTGTAGCAACATTATATATACTTTGTTAAGCAGTGATAGTCAAGAGTCAGTTTTTTTTGAAAGCTTAAAGAGGCGTTAGAAAACTGAAGAAATGTATGAAAGTAGTTCTCTCCTGTACTTAATGTGTGTTATCTACTCATTTTTACCAGGTGTCGAATTTCACTATATACTCTTCCTCTCACAGCTTCTGTTTTCGTCCTCTCCGTATCCCTCTTTCTAGTTACTAATTGCATTACCCATTACATTCTTCATTTTTCTTTTTAATATCTCTTCATCTTTAATTGACATTTGCCTATTGTTTTGTGTGAATGTGTGTGAATGTTGTCTACTTTAGAAGAAGGTCTTTGACTGAAAGTTCAAATGTATAGCATTCTTTTTGTTGTAACTGTCTGCGACTCAACATCTCCTGGTTGAGTAGCAGTTTACCGTTCTCACAATACTGACATTATAAGATAACTCATCTTTCATTGGTATGCAACAGATGTGTGAACACAATTCATATTTGCATTTTATTTTCATTTTCATCAGTGGGTTTTTGAAACTTTTATTAGATGTTGCGCTTCCAAAGAAAATAGGAGAGAATTTCTACTTTATGAAAGACTCAGTTTATATATTTTTAATTTACCTATACATATTTCAGCACTGTGGGTGCTATATTTAGTCAGTTTTTGTATTAATTTGCCTGAAAAGTTGTTGTGACATGATAATACATTGTGAAGGTTGACCCTTTCGCGGCTATGGGCATAAATATGTGCCCGGCAGGTAGAGTGCCCAGATGGCTTTTCAGGTGTACATGTATGCCTAACAGGTAGAACAGCCAGATGGCTAAGCACATTCATTTATACCTGCAGGCAGGAAAGAGTGACAGTGGGGTGCAGAAGCAGGTAAATGTGCACAGTAGAATGATGACTTGCTGTTGGCTGCATTTCAACTTTCCTACCAACATTGTTGTTAACTGCTCTTCTTTGTAATAAAGAAAATGCTACAGCTTTCACTTGCTCCTGTTTCCTTTCTACATATGAGGAGACAGAACCGATACAATTTGATTTCCTCACATAAGCAAGACAAATGACACAAATGTATATAATGCTAACAATGCACAAAAAAAAAAAAATACTTGCAGTTTCTCATCAACAATCTCAGCTACGCATAACAAAAAACAACACTCACAGCCAATTAATTGTAATTTGATTTCCCAATTCACAAACTATACATGATATAAATACACATAAAGTGAAAGGGTATGAATTATTCTACACAATTCACGTATCAGATATTTCAAACGGCAAACAGTATAACAAAATATTTGCATTTTGTCAGCAAACCTTGCTGCCAGAAGTGACAGAAAATGGCACACACAGTCAAGTAACTGTAGTTTGGTTTCAATACGAGAGAAGGAAAGTTGCTACTCAGCATATAGCGGAGATGCTGAGCCACGATGGGCACAATAAAAAGATTCACACAATCATATCTTTCGGCCATTAAGGCCTTTGTCAGCAGTACACACACACACACACACACACACACACACACACACACAAGTGCAAGTTGCACACACATCTGCAGTCTCAGAGAGCTGAAACTACACTGTGAGCAGCAGCACCAGTGCATGATGGGAGTGGCGACTGGGTAGTGGTAGGAGGAGGGTGGGGCGGGGAAGGGAGGGATAGTATGGTGGGAGTGGCGGACAGTGAAGTGTTGCAGTTTAGACGGAGGGTAGGAGAGAAGGTGGTGAGGGGGGGGGGGGGTAAGTAGTGGAAAGGAGAGAAATAAAAATAAAATTAAAAGACTGGGTGTGGCAGTGAAATGACGGCTGTGTAGTGCTGGAATGGAAACAGGGAGGGGGCTGGATGGGTGAGGACAGTGACTAATGAAGGTTGAGGCCAGGAGGGTTATGCGAACGTAGGATGTATTGCAGGGAAAGTTCCCACCTGCGCAATTCAGAAAAGCTGGTGTTGGTGGGAAGGACCCATATGGCACAGGCTGTGAAGCAATCATTAAGATGAGGGATATCGTGTGTGGCAGCATGTTCAGCAACAGGGTGGCCCACTTGTTTCCTAGCCACAGTTTGTCGGTGGCCTTTCATGCACACAGACAGCTTGTTAGTTGTCATGCCTACATAGAATGCAGCACAGTGGTTGCAGCTTAGGTTGCAGATCACGTGACTGGTTTCACAGGTAGCCCTGCCTTTGATGTGATAGGTAATGTTAGTGACCAGACTGGAGTAGGTGGTTGTAGGAGGATGTATGGGACAGGTCTTGCATCTAGGTCTATTACAGGGGTATGAGCCATGAGGTAAGGGATTGGGAGTAGGGTTTGTGTAAGGATGGACGACGGCAGAATACCACGGTAGGAGGGGTGGGAAGGATAGTGGGTAGGACATTTCTCATTTCAGGGCACGACGAGAGGTAATCGAAACTTTGGCGGAGAATGTAATTCAGTTGTTCCAGTCCCATATGGTACTGAGTTATGAGGGGAATGCTCCTCTGTGGCCGGACTGTGGGACTTTGGGAGGTGGTGGGGGACTCGAAAGATAAGGCACGGGAGATTTGTTTTTGTACAAGGATGGGAGGATAATTACGGTCAGTGAAGACTTCAGAGAGACCTTCGGTATATTTAGAGAGGGACTGCTCATCACTGCAGATGCGACAACCACGGGTGGCTAGGCTGTACGGAAGGGACTTCTTGGTATGAAACGGGTGGCAGCTGTCGAAGTGGAGGTGTTGCTGGTGGTTAGTAGGTTTGATATGGATGGACGTACTGATGTAGCCATCTCTGAGACGGAGGTCAACATCTAGGAAGATGGCTTGTTGGGTTGAGTAGGACCAGGTGAAGCAAATAGAGGAGAAGTTGTTGAGGTTCTGGAGGAATGTGAATAAGGTGTCCTCACCTTCAATCCAGATAGCAAAGATGTCATCAGTGAATCTGAACTAGGTGAGGGGTTTAGGATTCTGGGTTTTTAGGAAGGATTCCTTTAGATGGCCCATGAACAGGTTAGCATGGGATGGTGCCATGCAGGTGCCCTTATACATTCCGCACATTTGTTTGTGGGTAATGCCTTCAAAGGAGAAGTGCCTTCGCCACCTGTAGCCAGCTGGGCAGGCTGGACACTCTGTCCAGAGAGCTGCAAAAGGGTTAGAAATGAATGCCAGCTCAAAGCCATTTTCCTGTAGGATAGAGTGCTTCGGCTTGTTAATGTATAACTTAATTCACTCCACATTTGTGACTACATATTGTAAGATTAATCTTCATGATTCTGTTTACATAAGATGATCTGCAAATGAATGAGTAATGAATTGTATGGGAAAAGTAAGTGAAAAATTATGTTCAAAATCCGCACTTGGTGAATATGATGATAAAGTGCTTCAGTGATATTTTGTATATTACTTAATAACTTGTGTGTAATTATTAATTTAATTTAATTTTAATTTTTATGTTCTTTCTGTACTTTCCACAGTTCATGCAACAGCATAACCATTTTGACTCGATGTTGAAAGTGTTTCGCCTGCAGCCTGATCGCTACAATAAGAGTCTTGATGAATTAGTAATGTTTCTTGCACAGGTGAGACCACTGTATGACGTGTCTTTCCTACCTTTAAAGTCTGTGACCTCTTTAGGTTAGAAACTCTTCAACAGTAATTTTCCTGTAGAACCAACTGGAACTGTATGAATTTATGCTGAAATTATCATGCATAACCAGATGTTTCTTATTATGCTCTAGCTTTTGGATGTGGCGTATTCAGTCAGTGAGAGTAACTACCGTGCTCTATATACGGTGTTATGGATAGTGAGTAGTATGTACAGACCAGGATTCGATACGTGTACTAATGACTGCTGCTTCCTCATGTAGGAATTGTATTTTGATATATTTATATTCCTTGACTCATGATCTTGCAAGACAGATTCCAGTAAAGAATATAACAGGTTATTGAAATGAAAAAGAAATCTTCATACCCACCTTTGACTGACGGGGCAATTTCCTTACGTACAGTTGAAATTAGTCTCCTCGTGCAATCCAGGAAGGAGTGTGCATTTCTAGTTATGTATTGAAGTGGCATCTTATCTTGTGTGTTGAGAAGACCTTGGAATAGATTGCCATCCAGTGTATTATCCAACTCTTGTAATCCAGACATCCTGTCATTTATGGTATGAGCTCAGAAGCTACTAAGTGTAAATATGCCCTGGGAAACCTGGAAAAAACCGGGGATTTTTTTAGAATTCCAGAAGTTTGTAATTGTTTTAGTTTTCAGTTAAATTGTTAAAATTTTGACAGGTAAGAACTGATATTAATTTTGACAGGTAAGAACTGATATTCTAATATATAATTTTACTTTCACCTACTACTACAGCAGTAAAACATAAATGAGAGATTGACACCAAAACAAAGCTTTAGTTGCAATGGAAATGTGCCCTTTTCAACAACAAAACCCAGTGCATGCACAAGCATCTCCACCAGAAAAATGTGTCAGAGGCTTTAGGACAAAGCCTATGCAATACTTCGTAACAATAAACTGTTTTGATGAGCATGACGTCACAACTGCTTATATTTTTAAAGGCCTCCGACTCATGAGTGACCAGTCACAGTGACAGCATCTGGGCGAACATTTGCTTCATAGTTCGCACTTGTTTGGGCAAATTGCAGTGATTGGTCACTGGTCACATGGAAATCCCAGGCAATCCGATGGATCACATGTAATTTGCACACACAATATGGCTGCATGGCTGGTAACAGCAGTGTGTGGCAATGTGGCAGCAACTCTTTTCTCTATTTATTAAGCATGGTTGTGCAGTTTTGTTTTATGCTTTACCTGCATTGAGTAAGAAATTTACGAATTTATAATTATGCAAGAACAATGAACTGCTCTTAGAAGTGAAATGGAAGCCAGAGTTGTCATTTATATCAAGAAGTAAAACCAACTATATTCTCCAGTTTTGCAGTAATTAGCATTTTGAAGCATGTGCTACGGAAGTAGAATTGATGGGAAGTTCATAGTTGCGATCCAGTGGACTCCCTGTTATGATTTTCAGTTATTTGTTAAATAATTATATGCTTTATTAAAGTTTAACTTCTAAACAGGGTGACATACATACCTACTGTAATGTTAAGAGAACATTTTAATTTAAATGTTCAGGGATAATCTGTTGTACTGTTATACTCAGATCCCTTGTCATTTCATATGATCTATCTCCCCTTCATACAATTTATTACAAGAGTTATGGTAATCAGTAGTGCTGCTATTGACGACATCTGTATAGACACGTCGAGCAAACACTTAACTCCATCCAAACGATGTGGATCTGGACTGTCATGTGCTCAACACATTGCTATCTCGGTTGTTACTAGCTTTCGTGACCGGAGCTGCTACTACTCAATCAGATAGCTCCTCATTTGGCCTCACAAGGGCTGAGTGCGTCTTGCTTGCCAACATCCCATGGTAGACCCAGACAGTGAGAAACAATGTTACCTCTGCAGAAAGGCCATTGGCTAAATTGTAAGACCAATGAATGAAAAAGAAATTGAGGACTAATAAACATAATAAGAATTATATTGGCACACTGAGAAAATGTACACAACTCATTAGGCGACAGTGAAAAACATAATACCTATATTCTGTGAAGTAACCTACAGTTCCCAAGAAAAGCTTTTCAAAACATGTTTAATACATGGTAGTTCTCATTTATCTTACATTTATGTGTTGCGAGTATTCCTTGGGATACAAATATCAGTTGCAACTGCTACTAAACATAGCAGCTCATTTTCCATTGCAAAATTTCTTGACACACAATAACAGCAGCCTTGCTCAATGGCCCTAGCTGTGGCTGGATCGCACCCATGGGAACAGCCCCTGATCAGAGTGGGTGGTATTAGGGCAGATGCTTTGCGCAGAAGCATATCAAGCTCCAAAAATCTGGCCACTCTTCTATGGCCATTTCTTAGAGTGGCAATGGATTGTTGAATGCTGCTTCCTATGAATCTGTGGCCTTACTTTCCTGGCCACACACCGAGAAGAGGGTCAGAGTCGCCGGCATGGTATGAAAACTTTCCCCATTGGGTCAATCCATACCAAGTGGTCCAGCACTGGTTGCTTGACCATCTCAGAAAAAATTTATATTTGCTGGGTGAATTCCCCAATGTTTAGTAGTCACAAAAATATTTTTTTTGTAATTATTGTTTATTAATTTGAAATGGTGGCCATATTTGTTCCAGGCCGCATGCATTTTTTCGTATTTGCAAGCATCTACATTTTTTACAATTATTCAGTAGGGGATTGTCCTAAGCCTTTCAGATAAAATGCATTTAGTTCAACACACACTGGGCTATAAATTAACATCATTATCACTTAGCTAAATGCATTCTTTAATATATTTTTAATAGTTCAAAGTTATCAGCCACAAATTAAAAAAACTCAAATTTTGAACAGTAGTTTTCCAAAGAAAGATTAATTTCTCAGCTTTAATATTTTTCTGCTATTACACTGTATAGTGTAGTTACTTTTTATAGAGTATCAATAGTGAGCAGCTTACACTTAAAAAATACACTATTTTTAAAAAAATGTATTTTTTTTTAAATTTTTCCATTTTGTGGCCTGCAATTCTTTGTTGGCGGACCAGATAAAAATCTGAAAATTTCACTGTTAATAGACCTTTATGATATCAAACTTCAGTATAAATTTCAGCTTTGAGATTCAATTGGAAGTTATGGAAAAAAAAAATTACAAACACGAGTAGAAAATAAATTTTTTAACATCTATGATATCTAGGCTAATGGAATAAAATATATCAGTTACAGTATATAATTTAATCATATCTATGATTACTTACTTTTTTTATTGAAAATAAGCCTACTAAGTACACTATATTATTCGCTTGTTATTTGTTTTTAGTACATCGCTCATTGAACATTTGAGAAATTTGTTCACTCACTTTGGGTGTTAGTAAGTTCTCCCAGTCACAGTTGTAAATTCCATGGCAGACAGTTTCCTTAGTACATTTTTAAGTGGCCTCCAAACTCAGTTCTTCTCAATTTTTTAAAAGATGTCCTTGGTCCTGGAAGGTGATAAAATACAACATGTACATCTTGGTTTTGATAGTCAATGTTATCAACTTCGCCAGTCCACCACTGTTCATCGTAAACACAAGCCACTATGTCTGTAATTTGAAGAACCAGTTACACAAGTTTTCCACACTGATAAAGTTCACTATCAGGTGAAGTTGATGTGATCTTACAATTCAGTAAGTTGTGTGAATGGGGTACAAAACAATGAAAAGATCAAGTGCCTTTAATCTTCTGACAAGTGTTGTACCTTTCCTTCAAGACACTGTCATAGACTTCTTGTATTTCCTCACATTGTACAAAAACATAGGTAATTCCTTTGATATGTTTTTAACAGAAGTCTAACACTTCTTGAGGTGTCATGATATGATTGTCATCAGTCTGCAGCAGACTTGCTTTTGTGACAGCTCGCTTTGTTGTATCCCCAACACCGTCACAAGCGTTCTTCCCATGGCATGAAGCGAAAAAGTGCAATTCTACATCAAACCCAAAATCTTCTTTATGAAAGGAGATGTTAATAATTTTTGTTTTTGTTTTTATATTGACTTGCTGCCCCATCTGAAAAGTAAATCAGTTTTTTTTTTATGACAGGGTGGTGCTGTTTAATGTAGTTTGCCAATTTTAGTTGAAAAATGTGCACTGCTGTAGTGTTGTGTTCAAGGTAGTCTCTTATGACACAAAAGATGTGGCTCATTAGTTTATCTTCATCTTTATAACATAATACAAATGGATGAACTTTGACTTTTTGTTTACCCAGTGGTGCCCTTGTACTTCATCTTGAACAACAAAGGAATAATTTTCCGAAAAGTCAGCAAGAATTAAGCATTCATCGGCTGCCAAGGTCTGCTTTTTGCCTTTCAAAAATTTACTTTTAGCTTTTGGAATAAAATGATGCATTTTCAGATTTTCAAGGTTAGCCACTAACACTTCAGAAAACTCTTCTCGTAATTTTATGAGTGTCACCTTTTCAGTTCTGACTTGTCTCACCCGTTGCTTGTATTTTATATTGTCAGGCATGAGTTGTCTTCTTCAGATTCTTCAAACATGTCAAGTAAGGCTTGTTTGCCTGGACAGTCTTCAAATTTTCCCTTGGTCATACAATTGTAAATGTCAATATTGCATACCATAACTTCCAAAAGGTCTTTATAGTCAACTCTAAGATTGGCCTCATCTATCATCAACTTTACATCTGATGATACAAACAAACACAAACATTATGGGTGCCAGATGCCCCTGCAACAATACACCATCTTGGTCTCAACTCGCAAAACTTTGATCTTCCAATTTTAATGTCAGGATTTTCTTCTTTAAATCCAGTGAATAGTTCATTTAAATTACACAATATTAACCTTTTTTGTCTTTGAATTTTAAAACCATTTTCTTTCACAGAAACACAGTCTTTTTTGTCAGACATCAAACAGCTGTTATTGTCATCATCATAATACTTAATAACTTTATTGATTGTGTTTTCATCTACCAAATTAGATGCACTTTTCTTTTATATTGCTGGTAAAATTCCCTGTTCTTTTACTAATCACCTTGTTAACTTAACAAAACGTTCTGACACAGTAAATTCATCACTAACTTTTGCTCGACTCCAAGAATTCGCCAGTAAACAGATAATATTAATTTTATCCTCTTTGCTTGAAGTACTGCATTTAGTTTTTAGTTTTTCTATGAAATCATCATATTCGGTTGGTGAAGTTTTAGAACTTCCATCTGTTGTAGTACAAATTTTATTTTGAAATGAAACTTCCAAATTCTTTTTGACTGTAGCTGCCACTTTCTCAATTTTTGTATTCAAGGCACTTGGTCTTTTATCTTGACTTAGTTTTCTAATTTTACTACCAGACGATATACCCAGGATTTCACAAGCTGTATCTACTTTTTTAATGGTTGCTGATAAGTCACAAAATTCTGGATCTGAGGTTTCACTATCCTTTCTCTTCTGAATTGCAAATATCTTAGAATAACATGTTGGACACAGTGATTTTCCTGGTATGAGATTGACAAAAGGGCTTTTATTTTTAGAATAATGATCAGATGTTATTTCTCGCATACCTTTTGTTATAGGTTTCTCAAAATGGTCCATGCAAGATTTACCAAAAAAGTGATGAAACTTTTTTAAGTATTTCATTTCATGGTACTTGCATGTTGATTTGACCTCTGGGCCGACTCGTAAGTAAAACAACTCTTTTTCTTCTTCACTGTAATCTTTGATTAAAGCAGTGTCTTTAGGATACACTCCATACACACTTTTATGACATGCTTAATTAATAATAACACCAACAGAACCCTGAGATGCCATTTTTCAACTGCACACTTCAAGAATTTCTAGCTAAATAAGTGTGAGTAGACAATTGTTGGTGTAGGGGGAGAAGACAACAATCAGACTTGTATAGACTTGCAGATGCAATTGTTAGCTTGCTGAAACAATTACCACAGCGTTATTTCGTCAAATAATCATTAGTTAGTGTAATGTGGTGTGTTACATTATGCAATTGGTATACTTTATTTGATTAGCCTACCAGATACCACAGATGCTAAAATACGTATTTTTGACTTGGGTTTTGTAATCTTTTATCCATAACTTCCAATTGAATATCAAAGTTGAAATTTATACCGAAGTTTGATATCATGAAGGTCTATTAACTGTGAAATTTTCAGATTTTTACCTCAATTCCTAACAAAGATATTGCAGGCCACGATGATGATGATGATGATGATGATGTCCCATACTCCGAGGAGTGTAGGGGACGATGCAGGAGACCTGCACCACTGTACCAGGCAAGGTGGAGGTGGTTTGCCATTGACTTCCTCTGCCTGTAATGGGGACGAATGATTATGACGATGACGATGACGACACAACAACACCCAGTCATCTTGAGGCAGGAAAAATCCCTGACCCCGACGGGAATCGAACCCGGTACCCTGTGTGAGGGAAGTGAGAATGCTACAACAAGAGCAGGCCTCAAAATGGAATTTTTTTTTAAAATAGTGTATTTTTTAAGTGTAAGCTGCTCACCATTGATACTCTATAAAAAGTAACTATACTACACAGTGTAATAGCAGAAAAAATATTAAAGCTGAGAAATTAATCTTTCTTTGGAAAACTACTGTTCAAAATTTGAGTTTTTTTAATTTGTGGCTGATAATTTTGAACTATTAAAAATATATTAAAGAATGCATTTAGCTAAGTGATAATGATGTTAATTTGTAGCCCAGAGTTTGATTGATTGATTGATTTCTTTATTAATCCATATAACAATTTACATTGTGTGGATTTCGTCAGCAAAATCATATACAATACAATATACCTACAATTATACACATAAAATTAGTATTTACACACATTTTTGAGGTATCTTAAATTAGTTTTATATCCTTGTGTAATTTGTAATTTTCTTATAGTACTGTACAATTTTTGATTACATATCATAATTATTTCCTCATGTATTACAATGCAGGCTACTTTAATTACACTACATGTTTTAATTCAGATAGTCTGTTACTGCGTAATAACTTTTATTTAATAAAAAAAGTTTTAGTTTTGTTTTGAACTGTCCGATTGTGTCAATATCTCTTATTTTTTGGGGTAATTTATTATATAATTTAACAGCATTGTACAACAAGCTCTGCTGAGTTTTAACTTTATTTTTCCTCTCTAGATGCAGATTGAATTGGTTTCTAGTTTCATAGCTGTGTACTAATGAATTTTTCATATAGCAGTCAATATTTTTTTTTACATACATAACACTTTGAAAAATGTATTCACAGGGGACAGTTAGGATTTCCAGCTTTTGGAAATGTTCAAGGCAGTGAGCCATACTGCCACTCTTGGTTATTATACGAATTGCTCTTTTTTGTAATTTGAAAACTATTTGAATATTTTTACTGTTGACTCCCCAAAATATTATTCCATAGGTAATAACAGAGTGGATATAAGAAAAATATACAGATCTGACACATGTAGTATCACAAACTGCAGTCAGAATTCTCAGAGCATAGCATGCTGTAGCGATTCTGTTACTAAGTATTTTAATATGTTCTTCCCACTTTAACTGACTGTCAACATGCATACCAAGAAATTTTGTGTAGTCTACACATTCTATAGTTTCATTGTTTAACTTAAAGTTGTTAAAGTGTGGTTTTTTGCAGACATAGAAGTTAACAGCATTTGTTTTTTTAAGATTTAGTGTTAGTTTATTATTGGATGCCCACTCACGTACACTGTTTAGTGTTTGTTCGGCTTTTTCTTTTAGTGCATCTGGTGATTTGTCACTGATTAGAACATTTGAGTCATCTGCAAACAATATTGTTTGTCCATGCTTGATGCTCTGTGGGAAGTCGTTTATGTAAATGAGGAATAGTACTGGGCCAAGGACACTACCCTGTGGGACACCTATATTTACATAATTTGGGTCTGAAGTATACTTTACAATATAGTTTGAGCAACTTGAAATATGTGAGATTTCAGTTATCTGTCTTCTATTTTTTAGATATGACTGGAACCACTTTTTCACAAGTCCCCTAATTCCAAGTTTATCTAACTTATTTAACAATATGTTGTGGTCTACTGTATCAAACGCTTTAGTTAGATCAAGAAATATACCTGTTGTGTAGTTCCCTTTATCTAATGCTTCTAGAATGTGTTTTGTGAGGTGTGCTGTTGCTGATTCTGTGCTTTTCCCTGATCGAAATCCAAACTGGTCAACAGACAGTAAGTTGTATTTATTTAAATAATTGATTAGCCTATCTTTCATAATAGTTTCTAATATTTTTGTAAAGCATGATAGTAGAGAAATTGGCCTATAATTTTCAATTATTCCTGCATCACCTTTTTTGAAGAGAGGTAGTAATTTCGCATATTTTAAATAGTCTGGAAAGTAGCCCTGCTTGAAAGATTGATTTATAATATCAGCTAAAAGTGGAAGTAGGCTCTTGATACAGTCCTTAATTATAAAAATGGGGACTTCATCCAGACCAGCTGAGTTTTTGTTTTTCAGTTTGCTGACTGCTTTATAGACTTCTTCCTGTGTTGTAGGGAATAACACCATTGAGTGTGATACACCATTATTTGGCTTTTTGACCTGAGGGGCTGTTAGAAAATTTTCCTGTAATTTTATTCCTATGCTACTAAAATAATCATTTATATAGTTTGCCAAATATATTGGGTCTTTTATTAAAGTCCCTTCCTCTTTGATTTTCAAGTTTGACAGATTCATTTTCCTGGTACGAGTTTCCTGCTTCACAATCTTCCATACTGCCTTATTTTTGTTTTCAGCAGAGTGCACTATTTTGGAGTTATGAGCTCTCTTTGCTGCAAACAATATTTTCCTATATGTTTTCCTATATCTTTTATAAAGGAGTGAGAAAGCAGGATTAGTTTGGCTGTGTTTAATGGAGCTCAGGTACTTTAGTGTTTCAGATGATTTTTTGATTCCTTTTGTGACCCACTTGCTTTTTCCTGCTGTTGGTAATGGACATAATACTTTAGGAAATGTTTCTTCAAAATTTAATTTAAACAATGTCATGAAATTTTTGAATTTTTCATTTGCATCTACCTCTGAGTATACTGAGTCCCATGTTTGTCCTGCTATCTGTTTGGCAAAATCATGTCTATTTTTTTTAGAAAAAATTCGTCTGTAAATATGCATTTTCTTTGTTTTTTCTGGAGCCACTTTTATATTAATGATTTGAGCTGAGTGATCAGATAATCCTAGCTCTGCTACCACCACCTCACAGTTTTCTTTGCCTAAATCTGTTAATACCTGATCAACAGCTGTCTTTGAGTATTTTGTTATTCTGGTTGCACTGTTAACCATTGGAACTAAATTGAAACTTTGAGCAAGACTTTGTAATGAGTCCCATGTAGAATCAGGATTCAGTTTATCCACATTTAGGTCTCCACATATGAGAATGTGGTTCTTTGGAGTGGATATCTTGTCAAGAACATGATTAAGTTTGGAGAAAAAGATATTGAAGTCTCCACTAGGAGATCTGTATATACATAAGATAATCAAATTCTTACACCTGTATTGGTCCCTGATTTCAACTGCTGCCAGTTCAAAATGTTGCTCTTCACTGATTACACATAAATCGCTTCTGGTCTTATACTGATAATTTTGTTTTACATAAATACAACACCCTCCACACTTCATAGAAGTCCTACAGTATGCACACGCTAAATTATAAGACTGCAAGACTAACTGATTAATTTCAGCCTCATTGCACCAATGCTCAGTGAGACAAACAACTGAGCACTCTGTAGACTCCAGCTCCACTTCTAGCTGTTGGGTCTTATTTGCTAGGGAACATATATTTTGGTGAACAACTGTTAAGTAATTTTTTCCACCGCTATTTGCATTCCCACTTTTTTTCGTTTTAATGTCGTTCTGTTTTGGTTCAACTGCTTCCTTATTACGATTACACTCACGTTTTTTGTTTGCATATGTTATTCTTGGATAGTCACCCCCTGCAGACCGTATTAGTTTCCCGTATTTTTTATAATTTTACATAAATCCAGGAGCATTTTACTGAAAGTCATTGCACCTAGTCTGTTTAGGTGCAGGCCATCCCTACCCAGACATTTGTCGTCGAGAAATTTATTTGGGTCAACAAACACAACACCTAGTTCGTCGCACTGTTCCCTAATGCCGGTGTTTATTTTGTTTGTATACGCGTTACTCACCGATCTTCTTTGTAGAATTCCGTTGATAACAATTCTGGAGCTTGTAAACAAACCTTTGGCTGAC
This sequence comes from Schistocerca piceifrons, assembly GCF_021461385.2. Classification (NCBI taxonomy): domain Eukaryota; kingdom Metazoa; phylum Arthropoda; class Insecta; order Orthoptera; family Acrididae; genus Schistocerca; species Schistocerca piceifrons. Next base: position 738,289,899 of record NC_060138.1, read on the forward strand.
CGAATTACATTACGAATATCATTTATGATTTCTTCTTGTCTGCTGCTTCTAATAGAGTTTGTCCCTACGTGAATTATCACGCCTTTAAAATTTGTGTTGGAATCATTGTTGTTTTGGTTGGATTTTTCCGTGTTCCTAATGTTGTTGAAATGTTTCACAATCTGCTGTGGTCGGATTCCAGGGCGAACATCGACTTTACAGTTCGGAACCACTACATTTTTTAACATGGAATCGCCGATAACAAAGAAATCACTTTTGTCGATCTGTTTTGCTGGATTTCTTTCACATTTATCTTTTTTCTTATACGTCACAGTTTTCCACTTATATTTGCGTACAGATTTACCGCACGAATCGTTTTCCGCCACTGTTTTCACTGGGATTTGCATATGCGAGTTTGCACAGGTTTGTTTACTTCCCAATAACGGAGTTTGCACGCGCGAGTTTATTGAATTTCCACATGTTTCGCTTTCTGCCATTGTTTTTGCGGGAATATGCACATGTAAGTTTTCAAGGTTTTGTTTTTTGCTCGCGAACGGAGTTTGCACAAAAGAGTCCTCACATTTGTTTGTTTTGTTCTGTAATGGGTTTCCACATACGCAGCTTGCCGATTCACTTCTGTTGAACTAAATGCATTTTATCTGTAAGGCTTAGGACAATCCACTACTGAATAATTGTAAAAAATATAGATGCTTGCAAACACGAAAAAACGCAAGTGGCCTGGAACAAATATGGCCACCACTTCAAAGATTTCTGAGATGGCCAAGCAACCAGTGCTGGACCACTTGGTATGGATTGTGACCCCATTACCTGATGTATAGTAGGACAGACAAAGACACATCTCATCACTACAAAGCTGGTGTTTTTTGTGGAAAATATTGAAGACAAGTTTGGCAAAGTGGAGTTTCAGTAAAATGCGGTTGGGTTCCATGTTGATCAAAACTGCTTCTGCCGTCCAGTCTGCTGCTCTCCATGCCTGCGATTGTCTTCACGATGTCCCGGTGTCACTCACATGTCATCAGTCTCTGAATGTGGTCCAGCGAGTCATTTTTCATTGGGACCTCATCCTTCAAACTGATGAATAACTCTAGGCTAATCTGGAGTGAAGGGACATAGATTTTGTCTGATATGTGAAGAAAGGTTGTTAGGACAATCACAGTCATACTGGTGCCTTTATTCTGGATTCCGAGGAAGATACCCTCACAGAGAAGCTCAAGTTATGTGTTGTCGGCATGCCATGAAACTGTGTGACACACCACCCATGAGGTGCTTTCGGTGCTTGTGATTTGAGCACATGTCTTCCTGATGTATGGTGGACCCTCTATGTGGTGACTGTAGACACGCCCACTTAGTGAGGGGAGTCCCTGTGTTCTGCCACCCGTGGTTTAAATGGTCATGACTGTCACTTGCCACACTCACCAGATTGCTGGCTTACAAGAAAGGAAAGATGATACAAGAGTATAAGTTCTTAGATTGTCTTATATTAAACACTGAAGCTCGTCAAAACTATGCCCAGCTCCACCTTTTGTCAATAACTTCTACTTTTGCCTCTGTTACGTCCTTTCCCCTCCTCCCTCTTCCTTACCCCAGTCCCATCCCTGTCTCCTCTCCCCCTTCCCTGCAGTTCACACATCCTCCCCTCCAGGTGCCGCACCCCCTCCCCGGCTGGAGAAGTGCCCACTCAACCCTCACTCAGGCATTTCTCAGGTTGTAGGCCTGCTACCATGACTCGGCTGCGGGACACACAGTGTGTGTACCCCAAGGTTGCCCGCTCTCTTTTGGTTCCAAATCTTGCAGAAGCCTACTCTCCCTCAGCCTGTTCTAACCTTTTAGGTTAGAGAATTCCCTCCCTAGGCCCGACAAGATGCCTCCTGAGACGCGGCAAGGTAGGAGTAGGCAAAATGCAACAGGGAATAACAATATTAATGTGCCAATAGTAAACTGCAGGAGCATCTATAGAAACGTCCCAGAACTGCTCTCATTAATAAACGGTCACAATGCCCACATAGTACTAGGGACAGAAAGTTGACTGAAACCAGATGTAAACAGTAATGAAATTCTAAACTCAGATTGAAATGTATACTGCAGAGACAGGCTGGACAGTGAAGGGGGAGGCATGTTTATAGCGATAAGAAGTGCAATAGTATTGAAGAAAATTGACGAGATCCAAAATATGAAATAATTTGGGTGAATGTCACTGTTAAAGCAGGCTCAGACATGGTAATTGGATGTCTCTATAGGCCCCCTGGCTCAGCAGCTGTTGTGGCTGAGCACCTGAAGGATAATTTGGAAAATATTTTGAGTAGATTTCCCCACCATGTTACAGTTCTGGGTGGAGATTTTAATTTGCCGGATATAGACTGGGAGACTCAAACGTTCATAACGGGTGGCAGGGATAAAGAATCCAGTGAAATTTTTTTGAGTGCTTCATCTGAAAACTACCTTGAGCAGTTAAGCAGAGAACCGACTCGTGGCAATAACATACTAGACCTTCTGGTGACAAACAGACCTGAACTATTTGAAACAGTTAACGCAGAACAGGGAATCAGCGATCATAAAGCGGTTACCGCATTGATGATTTCAGCCGTAAATAGAAATATTAAAAAAGGTAGCAAGATTTTTCTGTTTAGCAAAAGTGACAAAAAGCAGGTTTCAGAGTACCTGATGGCTCAACACAAAAGTTTTGTCTCAAGTACAGGTAGTGTTGAGGATCAGTGGACAAAGTTTGTACAATATGCGTTAGATGAGTATGTGCCAAGCAAGATCGTAAGAGATGGAAAACTGCTGCGGAAGCAAAGGGAACTTCACAGCAAACATAAACATAGCCAAAGCCTTGCAGACAAACAAAATTTTCGCGAAGCTAAATGTAGTGTGAGGAGGGCTATGCGAGAGGCGTTCAATGAATTCGAGAGTAAAGTTCTATTTACTGACTTGGCACAAAATCCTAAGAAATGTTGGTCTTGTGTCAGAGCAGTAGGTGGATCAAAACAAAATGTCCAGACACTCTGTGACCAAAATGGTACTGAAACAGGATGACAGACTAGAGGCCGAAATACTAAATGTCTTTTTCCAAAGCTGTTTCACAGAGGAAGACTGCACTGTAGTTCCTTCTCTAGATTGTCGTACAGTTGACAAAATGGTAGATATTGAAATAGATGACAGAGGGATAGAGAAACAATTAAAATCGCTCAAAAGAGGAAAGGCTGCTGGACCTGATGGGATACCAGTTCGATTTTACACAGAGTACGCGAAGGAACTTGCCCCCCTTCTTGCAGCAGCATACCGTAGGTCTCTAGAAGAGCTTAGCGTTCCAAAGGATTGGAAAAGGGCACAGGTCATCCCCGTTTTCAAGAAGGGACGTCGAAAAGATGTGCAGAACTGTAGACCTATATCTCTAACGTCGATCAGTTGTAGAATTTTGGAACACATATTATGTTTGAGTATAATGACTTTTCTGGAGACTAGAAATCTACTCTTTAGGAATTGGCATGGGTTTCGAAAAAGACGGTCGTGTGAAACCAAGCTCACGCTATTCGTCCACGAGACTCAGAGGGCCATAGACACGAGTTCCCAGGTATATGTCATGTTTCTTGACTTCCACAAGGCGTTCGATACAGTTCCCCATAGTCGTTTAATGAACAAAGTAAGAGCATATGGACTATCAGACCAATTGTGTGATTGGATTGAAGAGTTCCTAGAGAACAGAACGCAGCATGTCATTCTCAATGGAGAGAAGTCTTCCGAAGTAAGAGTGATTTCAGGTGTGCCGCAGGGGAGTGTCGTAGGACCATTGCTATTCACATTATACATAAATGACCTTGTGTATGACATCAGAAGTTCACTGAGGCTTTTTGCAGATGATGCTGTGGTATATTGAGAGGTTGTAACAATGGAAAATTGTACTGAAATACAGGAGGATCTGCAGCGAATTGACGCATGGTGCAGGGAATGGGAATTCAATCTCAATGTAGACAAGTGTAATGTACTGTGAATACATAGAAAGAAAGATCCCTTATCATTTAGCTACAATATAGCAGCTCAGCTACTGAAAGCAGTTAATTCCATAAATTATCTGGGAGTAGGCATTAGGAGTGATTTAAAATGGAATTATCATATAAAGTTGATCGTTGGTAAAGCAGATGCCAGACTGAGATTCATTGGAAGAATCCTAAGGAAATGCAATCCAAAAACAAAGGAAGTAGGATACAGTACGCTTGTTCGCCCACTGCTTGAATACTGCTCAGCAGTGTGGGATCCGTACCAGATAGGGTTGAGAGAAGAGATAGAGAAGATCCACCGGAGAGCAGCGTGCTTCGTTACAGGATCATTTAGTAATTGCGAAAGCGTTACGGAGATGATAGATAAACTCCAGTGGAAGACTCTGCAGGAGAGACGCTCAGTAGCTCAGTACGGGCTTTTGTTGAAGTTTCGAGAACATACCTTCACTGAGGAGTCAAGCAGTATATTCCTCCCTCCTACGTATATCTCGCGAAGAGACCATGAGGATAAAATCAGAGAGATTAGAGCCCACACAGAGGCATACTGATAATCCTCCTTTCCAAGAACAATACGAGACTGGAATAGAAGGGAGAACCGATAGAGGTACTCAAAGTACCCTCAGCCACACACTGTCAGGTGGCTTGCGGAGCATGGATGTAGATGTAGATGTAGATGTAGATGCCGATGCCCAGCCCTCCTCAACCTATGGAACAGAAGAAGAAGAAACATGACTCCCATGACAAGAACCCTCCCCCCCTACCTCCCACTGCCTCTGCCCCCCCCTCCATGCCCTCGGAGGTGCAATATCCCCCCTCACAACCTGAGTCTGATGTCTTATTTATGGATGTTATCCCGTTGTCATTGGTGACGGATGGTGACCAAAGGCTTGATTAGCTCCAGCCCATTCACCTCCCATTTGGATACCTGCTCCGTGATTATTCAGTGGAACTGTAATGGATATTACTGTCACCTCCCAGAGTTGCAATCTCTTATTGCCTTTTACTTGGTAGCTTATGTCGTCCTTCAGGAATGTCATTTTACTGACGCTTAGTCGTCGATTCTTCATGGTTTCTGTGCTTTCTATCGGAACCGGGTCAGCCCTTTGAGGTCTTCTGGTGGGGTCCGCACAGTGGTCCTTATGTGGTATTGTTATTACGTGGGTCCCACTTCATACCAAATTGGAAGCCAGGTTGGCCCTTTGAGGGCTTCTGGTGGGGTCTGCACATTGGTCCTTACGGGTATTATTCTTACATGGGTTAGACTTCATACCATATTGGGCAGTTACCGTTTGGGTCCACTTGGACTCTGCCATCTTGGTTTGCAATCTCTTATCTTCCTCCTAACAGGCCACCTACATCTGCTGCCCTAACTGTCCTCCTTCAGCATCTCACGCCTCCCTTCCTCCTACTTGGAGATTTTAATGCCCATCACCCTTTGTGGATAGTGCTTCTTAATGTAATCGGGGGTTCCTCATTGACCAATTTCTTGCAGACCATGACCTGTGCCTTCTTAATGATCGTTTCCTTACTCATTTTAGTGCTTCATATGGCACTTTCTCTGCCATTGATATTTTGTTCTCTTCCCGTCCCCTTCCTTGTTCCTTACACTGGTCACCACATGATGACCAATGTGATGGTGACCACTTTTAGTTAATTCTCTAGTTCCCTTCTTGTCTTCTGATTACCAGGTATCCCTGCTGGGCTTTCCATCATGCTGACTGGCCTCTGTATACCTCTAGGTTGTGTTTCCACCATCTTTGTCAAGTTGTATTGATGAAGTTATCTGTGATCTGCCTGATATGACAATCTGCACTGCTGGCGTTTCTGTTTCCCCACTTCACAGCCCCTGTTCACTGTTGGCCAGTTCTGTGGCGGAGCGCAGCAGTTTCCACCACTATCCATGATCATTGTTGCACCTTGCAACAAAGCCTGTTACTTAATCAAACAGAGGAAATGTGTGTGTTGGGAACTCTTAGTCTCTTCTCTAGGTTCTTCTGTTCCTTCATCACAGGTGTGGGCTACACTCCGCACCTTCCAAGGCAGTCAGCAGCAGTCTTCCATTCTGAGCCCTGCCCTTCCAAGTAGCCTTCGTGCAGATCCATCAGTTCTCGTGGAACACGTCATGATCCATTTTACGATGACATCGGCATCAGCCTCTTATCCAGCTGCCTTCTTCTTCTGGAAACAGCGGGCTGAAGCTTCTCACTTCTGTTTTACCCCATGTCAGTAGGAATCCTTCTGTCCCTAACTTCTTCTGATAATTCACTTCTGGTCTGGACTCCATCCATAACCAGTTGCTTCAGCATCTCAATCTTCGACAACGACAGTATCTCCTCCAGGGGTTTAACTGTATTTGGCTCCAAAGCATCCCCTCTCAATGGAGAGCAGTATTGTGGTTCCTGTCGTTAAAGTGGCAAGGATCTGTCATCCCGTGACAATTACCGGCCCATCAGCCTGACAAATGTCCCTTGTAAGTTACTAGAATGCATGGTGCCTCATGCCCAAATGGCTTCTTGAATCTTGGGACCTTTTATCTCCTTGCCAGTGTGGCTTTCGGGAGAGGCGATCTCCATTGATCATCTGCTTCAATTGGAAACTGCAGTTCGGCAGGCCTCTTCTCAGCACCACCATGTTGTTGCAATTTTCTTCAATCTTCATAAGGCCTGCAACACAGTCTGGTGCCATCACATCCTCCTTACACCCCATGAGTGGAGTTATTGACATCCTCTCCCAAATTTTATGCGTCAATTCCTGTCCCACTGGTCATTCAGGGTCCGGGTCGGCACTGTTCTCAGCTCTCGCTGGACCCAGGAGAATGGCATTCAACAGGGCTTCATGTTGAGTGTCCACCTTTTTCTAATTGCTATTAATGGACTTGTGACCTCTGCTGAACCGTTGGTCACCCCTCCTCTATATGTGGCTGATTCCTGTTCTGAACCATTGATCACCTATGCCCTGTATGTGGATGATTTCTGTTTTGGGCTAGCGGCCACTCGGTGGCTTCTGCTGAATGAGGGCTCCAGGGTGCCATCTGGCCTGCTTCTACACGGTTTTCAGTTCTCTTCCCTTAAGTCGAGGACGGTGCTTTTCTGTCACCTTACTACAGTCCATCTTAACCGGAGCTCTACCCTGATGCCCAACATCTGACCGTAGCCTCCCACTTCTGTTTCTTGGGTCTTCTTTTTGACAACAAGCTTACTTGGTTGCCCCACATCCATCAACTGAAGGTTGGCTATTTTTGTAAACTCAGTGTTCTTAGCTTCCTTGTCCACACCTCACAAGGGAAACGCAACAGTGATCCTATCCCAACAGGATTATGCTGAGAAGATGCGGAGCCTACTTGGTGACAGCGCATACCGCAAGATTGACACCGATCCTACCAAGAGGGTTGAGAGGAAGACTCTGGCGTTTCTCAAGGATTCCGGCTTCCCTGACGAGATTACCAAGAAGCTATGCCCAAGGGCTGCTGTTCCTCCTAGACTTTACGGACTGCAGAAGGTGCACAAAGAATCGATTATGTTACATCCCATTGTCTGCAATATTGGTGCCCCAACATACCTTCTTGCCAAGCACCTCAAACAACTGCTTAGCCCTTACGTTGGGAGATGTACACACCATATCCGCAACTCCGTGGATTTTATGGGACACATCAACAAGCTTGCGCTTAAGGAATCTGACATACTGGTGAGCTTTGACGTGGTATCTCTATTTACTAAAGTTCCATTACAAGAATCCTTGGAACTCATCAGCCAGAAATTTGACGAAGAGACCACCAACCTTTCCAGAGGTGTTCTGACATCAACTTACTTCTTATTTGATGGTGAATACTACGAGCAGACAAAAGGAGTAGCCATGGGGAGTCCACTCTCACCCGTTGTCGCAAATATGTACATGGAACATTTCGAGGAAGAAGCTCTTGAATCAGCACATCTAAAACCCACCTGTTTCTTTAGATCTGTGGATGGTACCTTCGTTATCTGGCCACATGGAAGAGAGAAACTGGCTGACTTCCTCACACATCTCAACTCCAGACACGAGAATATTAAGTTCATCGTGGAGATTGAAACAGATGGGATGCTCCCTTTCCTAGATGTTTTGATTAGAAGACAAGTTGACAGCACTTTGGGCTACAGTGTGTATAGGAAGAAGACGCACACCGATTTGTACCTACATGCGGATAGCTGCCACCACCCGGCACAAAAGAATGGTGTGCTCAAAACTATTGTATACAGAGCTCACACCATATCCGACAGGAAAAGTCTCCAACAAGAATTGGACCATCTGAAGACCGTGTTTCGAAGGAACGGTTACAAGGAAGGGCAAATTCGGAAGGTTCTACATTCCATACCTGCAGCACCGGCGGAAACTGAGGATGAACCTCAGGAGGAGGCAGCCTTGGCTATTATTCCGTTTTGTGGTACCTTATCCGGAAAAATTAGACGCATTTTACGTAAAGATCAAGTGAAAACCATCTTCCATCCTCCAAGCAAAACCAAGTGCCTTCTTGGTAGTGTCAAGGACAACCTTAGTCTACGTAATTCAAGGGTTTATTAGATACCTTGCCAATGCGGTAGTGTATACATAGGGCAGACCATTCGTACCATTGAGGACCGATGCCGAGAACATCAATGGCACACTAGACTGCAACAGCCCAGTAAGTCGGCAATCACTGAGCATTGCTTGTCGGAACTCCACAGCATGGATTATGACCAAACCAAAGTCCTGACACAGACTTCCAAATACTGGGACTGTGTCATCACAGCAGCCATAGAGATCAGAGTAAGGGAGCCACAACTAAATCGTGACAGCGGTTACATCCTTAGCAAGGCGTGGGAACCCGCGATCACCCGGATTAAGAAGAAGAAGAAGGATATTTTCTAGAGTGTACCGACTTCAGGGGAGGAGGGAAGAATAACGAGAGCGGTGCCGGCAGACCCTCCTGAAGGAGAAGACCTAGGACACAGTGCCCAGATGGCGGGAGAACGGACGGTGCACCTGGACCACGCGCGGGCCACGGACCGCACTGACTCATAGGAAGTGCCTGAGGGAGGAGTGGGAGGGGGATTGTCCTATATATATACATGGCGCCGGCCCACCGCCGGTCAGTAAATCAGCGCACCTGATGATGGCAACATTGTCAATTACTGAAATATTGTGTCCTATGCACACTCATACCAGGCTGTTTACCTGAGATTTATTTCATCAGAAATATTACTGGTGACAGCTAGTTTACCAGTTTGTCTTTAGTCAAGAGACTCCAGTCCAAGAAACTGACATGTCAGAACAGTATGAAAAAACAAAAGAGAAATGTCAAAAGAATTTGCACTAAATAAAAAAGATAGATACCCAAAATCATCTGTCTTTGGGTTTCAAGAAGATTGTACATTGCTGTCATACTGTCCAAAGAAAAATAGGACAGTGTTGGTGCTGTCAAGCATGCATCTTGATGATGCTGTAGACCATTCAACACAAGAATGAAAGAAACATGAAAAGATTACCTTCTGTAACATGTCAGAAGTAGGAGACAATCTTTCAAATCAGCAACATCAGAAAAACAATGTGTCATGTAATACAAGAAGTTCGCCCATGTTACTGTTTTACAGTATTTTGAACATTTCAGCTTTAAGTGCTTTATGCATCTGTAAATATCACTACATGTCTTCAAAACTCACTGTAAAGAGGATTGATCTTATAGAAAAAAATCAACTGAGAACTATAAAGCCTCAGATAGATCTATGTTCCTACATTGAAAGACTTCCATGTGAAATTTGAAGACGGGTTAAGTTACTGTTAGGAGCTCACGAAATTGTAAAACAGCGAGAAAGATTAAGTGGATCATGTGGAGGGTGTTGTATGTGGAAGAGCTTGAAATAGAGCAACCCATAGATGTTGTACTGTATGCAACAAGTGGACATGTGTGGATCATCTGAAATATGTGTAATCTGTTGCCAGGTAATATGTTCCTCATTTCAATTTTGTTTGCACTTTATTGCATGAATTACTGTTTGTATGTGCTTATTCGTTAGGCCCTTGCTTTGAAATAAACATTTTCATGTTCTTTTGATAAGTATTTGCATTGTTACACATACCTCAATGTGGACATGGGAAACGGATGTGAATTTGTTATATTGAAATTTAAGGTTATTAAATTCTTGCACAAATGGTTTCAAATGTTAGAATATATTATACTGTAAACTTGTGTTAAATTTATTATAGATCTAATAAAAAATCCTAAAATCATTTATGTACACCATTCAAAGTATCCAAGTTTATGTCAACTGTCATTCGTACGAGCGACCATGTTGGGAATTATCGTGCCAGTAATGTTGGACTATTTTTTGAAGGTTTTTGGATGAAATATATATTTCTCTCAATTTAAATTCCAGCTATACTTTATCATTGAGACAGATTTTATTGCATTCTATTACATATTAGCAACACACAACAAGAGAGGACACTCATGATTGATAAAGTCAGCAAGAATGTACGACTACAGAATTCAAACTCATAATAATGTTTCATTACAAGCTTTCTACATGTTCATGACATAATAACGTGCGGTGCAGTTTTTGACAACCCAATCAGTATCTTGTTCTGGCACTGGCCATTGCCTAAGATGGCATAACAACCTGTGTGACTGTGTCCTCAGAAAAGAAACAGGCTGTATTGCCATGAACTCGTGCACTTACTGTGAAATGGAAATATACAAATACTTACTATATTTTGATATAGACATAATAAACTACATTAAAAAACAAACTTATATTTCAGGCAAGAAGACATTTGTGTTATAAGGAATATTCTGTAGTACTTAAATACTGGTTGGTTTTGTCTTAGGTGATTTGTTTTACTGGCACTGTTAATTGGGTCATAGCGAACAGAGCGAATGAAGTGTGCTGTCTTCCTGTGGGTTAACACAGGCCACTTAGGATATGTGGCATGCCTATGAACTCCAAAGTCTACTGTTGTTTGAGACTCAAGCTGGTGTTATTCCACTTTGTCAGATAGTGTATTTTACTTTTGTATCAGCTTATTTTGTGAAACTGCTTACAGTGCTTTATGTGAATGATGAGGATTTGAAAGCTGTGGTGATAAAGTAGTGTTAGGATTTGTAGTTATTCATATTTGAAAGATAAGAAGGAAAAATTGCAAAGTAAAGTTTAAAAAAATTAGACCTTGAAGAAACTAATTAGAATTTTTAAAATGGGTGAGTGCATCTCCATAAAAAGACAGAAATATGACGCCCACTTGTTTCACAGAGGAACTTTTTATAGAAGCAGACTTGTTCATTGTCGGCAGTAAACAAGTTGAAATTTCAAGACAAAGATGTCCTTAAAATTAGAGCCTTTTCTTATTTATTTCCCATTTTGCTGAAATCTCTATCTAAAATGTTGCATAGTCGTCTTGGAAAAGAAAATTGGTTCTAGAGAAGATGGTAAACCAGAAGAAACTGCAGTTTTTGCCTCCGTGTCTTCTGCTGAAGAAAACATTCAGAGTCTGTACCAAATGCAGCAGCAGTTTCATTAAAAAACAACAACAACAACAACACCTTAAGAAACTACAGTTGTACTATTACATAATGAACTGAGAACAGAGATTACCAAAATCAATTTACTGCAGAAGCAGTTCCCAGATGCTAAGTTTTAGATGATTGATCCATATCTCCTAGATCCTTCTAAATTCAGTGACAAACAGAAAATTGTATTTGGGATGATGTTAAAGAAATGCCAATTGAAATACGAAAAGGGACTGTTGTATAACAATAAGTATACTGTATTCTGTGTAGTCTATTCTTGTGTAGTGTATTCTTAAAAATTAGGTCACCCAAAGGGTCAGACATTGTCTGATGCCTGAATCGTTACACTTCTATCAGTAATTTGGAAAAGGTATCAAGTACTGATACAATATTACTATCCAAGCTGTTGAAACAATTGGAAACTATTTTGTGAATAACAAGGTGAAAACAGACATCTAGATTTGCTGATTTTTGATGAAGTTAAGCTTTAGCGAGAACTGGAAGTTGATGGTTTCGTTAACCCTTGAGCGGGTGTGACGATGTATGAAGTGTGCCATCCACAAATAACATTGTCATGCACCATTTCATTTTTGTATTACAATTGTGGCCCTGTACCTATTCCTTCATTATTGATTCAGCTAACACAGTACTAAGTTGTGCTGTCATACATCCAAGTGAGCAGCAGTAACATATAATAAACAAACTAGGTGAGAAAAAAAATTTATGATCTATGCAAGACAATGACACAGATTCTGAGTTAGTGGCACAATTTTACAATGAGACATTTGTCCATGAGATGAAATAACAATCAAATAAGCAGTTGACTGGAACCTGATGCAACTGCGCTGTTTAATACTTCAACTGCATTCATTAGTGTGGGGTAACACTTGTATGGAGCAACAGAAGATATAATGAAAGTTCATTTTATTATTGTTTAATTAAACAGTTATTTAGCCTGTCTAATGTAAGTTTATTTTATCGTTGTTTAGTTAAACTAAGATTAAACTGTGATTTTGCTCATACATTTTTACATTGGTAACATTCTTCACGTGTGTACAAAATACAATGCACGACTGCTAGTGTTATAAAAAACAGCATGCTCACTTGAGGATTAATTTAGTAGAATATCTTCATGATGGTTTTAAGATTAAACTACCAAGTCATGTCCTAGTGGTTTATGTTTGTTCTTCTAATGCATGATTGGATTCAACTTATTGCTGTATATTTCAAGTCATAATGCAATTCATGGTTCATCATCTTGTAGATCTTGATTCAAGTAATTATCCAGCTAGAGCAAGCTGGAACAAGAATTATTGTTTACACTCCAGGTTGAAGTCAACCAAATAAAAAAAATCTGGCAGCGTCTAGGAATTAGTGTGATCTTTTATATGATTTTCATAATAGCTATACTGCTGATTCATGAGAAGTTTTGTGCTGTCACGAAGTATTAATACTTCGTGCAAGTTGACTAAATTACAATGAATTAAAGTTCCCCATCACAGTGGAAATTATCCCATTGCTGTCTGAGAGAGATTGCAGTAATTCTTGGAATCATCCACACATATTATAGTATAAGCTCCTCCGAGTGCAGTGCTGGACTGGTGCAAGCTACTGCTACCAGGAGGCCAGTGAGTACTTCTGACTTCCTAAATGAATTGTGATGCAGGGTGTATGAGATGTTGAGCTGATAAGAATATATTGTTTGGTATAGAGTTAATGATTAAATTTTGTGAAGGGAAATTCAGGAAAAGGTCACACGGAGAATGTAGCTTGTGCGATATTGGAGCTACATTTGAGCACCAGGTGGCTCTGTAGATCGCAGCTACCTGTGTGAAACCCAGGCAAATTGCTAGTATTCAGTAAGTTGTTCAGTTCCAAGCAGAGAACTTTCCTCATATCCTCAGATTTTTGCTTCAGTAATCATTTCAAAGATTGTTTTAACAACAAAGGAAATTCCTAGATGGATAATACATAAAATAAAATAAAGGCAACCACTCACTCACAGCAGACTAGTGTGTGATGCCTGATGTTCAAAAGTGAAATAATTGTGGGCCAGGATGTGGTCGACTAGGAGGATTAGGAAAGAGTTGGTAGGTTTGGTATGAGGAGGGTGTTGGGAAGGGTAGTGTTCTACTGCCGCAAGGCGGTGGACGTGGGGGACATTGTGACATCACTTCCACAGTGACCAACAAAGAGTCTGCTGGTAATTGGTGGAGATCCTCAGCCACATAGTCACTATGATTCATGACCACTGTGATTGGATCTTTGTCTGCGGGAAGGATGATAAGGTCTTGATTTGTTTTCAGATTATGGACTGCTGTGTTCCATAGGAGTAATGTTGAACTCACTGGGGAGGAATTGAGGAAAGGAAGGTGTAGCACGGTTAGAAGTGAGGAATTCCTTAAAGGTTACAAGGAAATGACTTGGTGGAGGATAACAGTTGAATGGAGGTTAGAACTCTTTTAAACAAAGTCTCCTGTGGGGTTTTGGTTGGCTGTTGTCAGTGGGGGTGTGTGGCAAAGAAATGTTTCCACTGTGGAGAAGAGTAAAGGCAAAGTCCAGCATGATTGAACTTAGGTTTTGGTTTGAAGGTGAGGCCTTTAGGCCTTTAGAAAGTACTGAGACTTCTGCAAATGTCCGAGTTGCAACAGAAAGGTTGACAACAGTGTTACAGGATGGGCATTTAGGAGTTTTTGTTTCAGGGAAGGTGGAGGATGTTTTTAAAGGATGAGGAAAGCAAACAAAGTCAGCAAGGCATGGTTGGGGAACTGTGAGGGGTTATGGTGGTGGTGGTGGTGGTGGTGGTGGTGGTGGTGGAGGAGGAGAGGGGGTGTTTGGATCGAGTGGTAGGATCATTGCTGGCTGAAGCTAATCCTATGAGGGCATGGGGCAGGAGTAGCTAGGACAGCATCCTCAGATGATAATGGGAATGCTGTTCCAACTGTTAACGGGCAAGAGTTTTTATTGCAGAAATAACAATCAGGAAGTTGTGGTCACAGAATACAAGGATTTTGCAAAAGGAATAGAATCTGGCAAGTATAGTTTGAGCTTGGATTGTATGATTATGAAAGAACAGATTGGTGAGCATTGGGGACTGACGTAATTAGAAAAGTTGAAGGTTCTTGCAGTAAGATGGCTGACAGCCCGAGATGCAATTTTAATGGTAAGCCCATCAGGCGGGAAACCTTGCGTCAGACAAGAATTCAGTAACAGGATGTGTGATTGGAGATTTGCGTGAGGAAACAAGAATTTTCAGTGTTGACGAGGGTAGAATGAGCAAGGAGTCACGATTGGATGGTCGAAAGACAAAAGGAGTGTCTGAAAAAATTGTTAAAAAAGGTTGAAAATAAGAAGGTGAAAATTAATGGTTGAGGTGTTACAGTGGATATAAATGGTAGGTACTTCATAGACAGGTATGTTTAATGTTAGAAGGAAATGCAGAATTTTTTTTAAAGAAGTATGAAGTAGTATTTGCATTAATAAACACACTGCACAACACAATATTAAAAGATCACTTTTTGAACTGGTATAATTGCCTCCCGTTGGGATGTGGAAGTTTGAAATTTGGCTCAGAAGTGACTACAATCTTCCTCTGTAATGGTGCAAAAGCTTGGCATGCTGCAGCATCACCCTCAGGCTCAGTGATGCTTTAGACAGCAAGATGTTGAGAAGTGCGAAGAAAAGACCAGAACTCAGAAGTTCATGAAAGGTGTAAGGTGATGTAATGATGTCACATTGGCATTATATTTCACCACAATTCTGCCCAAAGTCACTGTGAACATGTCACATGATGAGAAGGTTGTCACCCACTATTAGCCACATTTTATCCCTCTTTTTGACTTCTCTGTGCCGGAGGTCAGAACTGCAAAACCCCATGTTGAAATTATGGGGGTCTTCTTAAGGGTGGCTGAGGAAAAATTTCAGACGCACTGTTGCTCAGAATCAGCACAAAAAGGCCTTAGAGGGGGGCACAAAGGGCATCAGTGAAATGATCCCTTTCTTTGGGCCATTGGTTCCCATACTTTTTGCAGTGGAAAATGACTGTTGGCAATGTGATGAGCAATGGGATGAAGTTCTTGATGACATTTGGCACTGCTGACACCCATGGACGTTTCATCCTTTTCAAAAGACATCATGAGCCAGCAACGCCATTGAATGTGATCGCACACCTTTGGAGAGTTTTTGCTCTGGTGCACTGAATGGAACCACTAGGGACCTTTCAAAATCATTTGATAAAATTTGAATGTCACCCAAAGCAGCAAAGTGTGCTTATGCTTTTTCAATCCTTTTGTTTCACATCATCCTGTGGTGTTATCATGGAGGGCTGGGACATTGACACACACATGAATAAAATGGGAAAGAGTCCCTCAAAGACCCGTCAGTTCAGCAGCACTCTAGGTGCCGACCCGTCCACCCCTCTCCCACTCTATCGCTACTCGTGTTAAGTTCTTTAAAAACTTACCTGTGCAGAAATAAACTGTGACAAGATTCCAGGACTCCTGCAGGCTGGCTGTGCAAGCAGAATTGGAGTGGTGTCAAGGGGTTGCCTGTCTGCAAGTGCCTAGGACTCTGCCACAGTTTGTCTCTGTACAGGCATATTTTTAAAGTCTTCAACAAATGTGGGCAGATGGCACTGAGAGTGTCACTAAACTTGTGGGTCATAGAGAGACTCTTTGCTATTTTATCATACATTTGTCCTTGTTGCACCCCTCCATGATTGTGCCATAGGACAGCCCAGAACAGAAGGGCTGCAAAAGCACAAGCACCCTCCCTGCATCAGATCAATTTCAGATTTCGTCGAATGGTTTTGAACGGTCCCTAGTGTTTCTAATCTGCACACCACAGCAAAAAATGTGGTCGCACTGCACTCCAAAGGAGTGTGATCATGTTCAGTGAGATTGCTCCCTCACCATCTGTTAGAGAAGGGTTGAATAATCCGGGAGGGTGTCAGCAGTGTCAAAGGTCATCAAGAACGCCATGCTGTTGCTCATCACACTGCCAGCTGTCATTCACGGCTGTGAAATGTGTGGGAATGAACATCCCAGGGAAAGGAGTGCTTTCCTTGATGAATTTTATGTCAACTCCAAGTCCTTCTTTGTCGATTCTGAGCAGCAGTATGTCTGGAATATTTTCTGTGGCCATCCATAAGAAAACCACTTGATTTAAATGCTGGGCATTGCGGTTTAACCTCCATTGCAGATGTGTCAAAAGATGGGGTGAAATGTATATAAGAAGGATTGTATGGAAATTTGCTGCCATTGTGTCATCATTAACCCACCTTACATCTCGCATGAACTGATGAGCTCTGGCCTCCTTCCCCCCCCCCCCCCACCCCCACCCACCCACCCACCCACCCACCCACATGTATCAGCTTCTTGTTTTTTTTTTTTTTTAAGCGTCACTAGCCCAAGGTTGATGTCACTGTGTGTCTTTCTTTTGCCCCATTACAGTGGGAGATTGTAGGCACTTCTGAGCCAAATTCGAAACTTTGACACCACAATGGCAGACAATTACAGCGTTTCAAAAAAAGTAATCTGGTAATTGTGTTGCGGAGTGTATATATGTTCGATTGCAAATTGACATACACGACAGAAAAATATGCCCAGTGATAGATTGTGATTGTAAATAAATATACATGATTGGCTAACAGTCAAGTGGGCAATACAAGTTTCTACTGAAAAGTGTTTTAAAAACAGCATTGGACTGAAATGTTTGAAAAAGGTGGCATCGTCATGAGACCAGAGAGTTGGAATGCTGCACTTATTAGCCTTGTGTGGTATTACAAAAGTAGGTGTTCAGATTATGTAGCAGAGTGTTTGCATTGTGTATTTTGATGGCAGGTACTTAGAGAATAAGGAAGTATAGATGTGTGAAGGAATAAAGAGTGGATAATTAAGTAGAGAATGACATTAACAAAGGTAAAATGGAATGGGATGGAACAGAGTAGAATCAGCGATGTGTGACAACACTAGAAACTCCTGGATGGATAATATGTAAAAGAAAAGAAAGGAACTACTCATCTATTGTATGGCTCATAGAAAACCACGGCTTAAATGGTACCGTACTAGCATTCAAGCTCTTGTTCTTTCTCTAGTAGAAGTACACACACACACACACACACACACACACACACACACACACACACACACACCCGAAAGCATCGCCCATGATGATGGTGAGACTGACTGTTAATTATCAAAGCAACTGTCGAGGCAGGTAGAGGTGGGGAAGAGGTAAGGAAGGACGTACAAGGTGCGGAGGGGGTAGTCGGATAGTGTGAGACAGCTCTTTCTACAGATAAGTCAATAGCTGCACAACAAGATGAAATAAATTCAAATGGTAGAGCAGATGTGGTTTGATGCAGTTCTCCATTCATGTCACTTGTCAGCTATCCTCTTCATTTGAGCTTAAGTGCTGCATCTACCATCACCAGCAATCTGCCTTAGATACTGCTATAAACCTGTTTCTTCAAATCTTTCATTTCCCCAACCATTCAGATATAGTGTGCAGCAACTACTAATATTGTAATGGGTTTGTAATATCTTACAGTTCTAACGCTTTAGACGACCCGAAGCAATGTGAAGTTGGATTGCGAAATTCACACCTCTCTCACATCAGTTGACTTACTTGATCTGCACAGCCGATTGTCTTCTCTGGATTTCCGGCTCTGTCAATCTCCAGAACCTTCTTCTCTGAAGAATAATATTGGTTAAAGAAATTTATAAGACTCTCTCTCTACTTTTGAAATAATTTAGTACTCGAAGAATACATTTAGTTCAGTCTTGGTATATTTCAGCTTCCACCAATAACATATTCACCATTTCTCGCATTAATATTAATATTCGAATGTATACAAGTCAACCGATTCGTCTTGTGTTAGACTCAATAAAATACATTTGCAATAAAACTGATTTAACAACCACATAATTTATGAACCTGTCTTGCCTGTAGAGAGCCCAATACGTGAAGTACTTAAAAATCTGTATTCAATTGTTCATTTTTCTTTAACAATAATCACAGTCGCTAAAACAGCAAAGAATACTACATAATTACTCCTTGTTCTTTCATCATGGCTGCTGTGGCGCTAGTGGAAAACACTTGTCGGCGTCGTTCGACTGCCACGCTTACAGTCTTCTCATAACAAACTTCCAACCTGCACACAGAAACAGGTGGTGCAGTAGATACGTTTCCACTCTCCCACTTATATTTAAAATATTGTGTGTTCAAGACGGTAGAAGGACGAATGGTTCTAGAATTTATGCAGAAATTCTCGAAGCACTACATATCCCTGCCTCAGCTCAAACACGCGATATTTTATACATAATCATCATGTACGTTAATATCCCATATAATACTAATTCACATTTTAACCAGTGTGCATTCTATTTCTTTTAATAATCGAGAACAGCCTTTTATTCAATACTTAGCTCTTCTTTTTTTTATTCCACTTTGTTAATAACAGCTTGAGCATTTCACCTAATGTTGGAGACAGTTCTTTTATATCTAGGAATCGTGCGAACAACATTTCTGATTTCCAATCATAAACTCCAGGTATCGTAGTCACTTGATTATTTCATCCTTTATTCTAATTCTTTGTACTAGTTTTTCTTTAGCACATACTAGTTTCATTATTCACAGTAGTTTGTAATCTGGAGGATCTCTGGGCAAATAAAAGTGTTCTTTCTGACACTCATAACACATAATAATGCTAGTGGTATATAGAATCCAAACTTACCAGAATAATTCCTATAAAATGTGTGACTTCTGTCACAATACTGTCCTTTTCGCCTAGGATCAGTACCTATACCTTACATGTCGATTGACCCTCCCTTCTTCCCGAAGTTAGCTTGAGATCTTCCCAGATATGCTGTTTGTATTTCTAATACTCAATAAGTGTGAGTTGCCGTTTAAAGTTCTCATCAGGCTCCTTCAGGTTAACTCAATGAACAGTTCAAACAGAAGGAAATTTGTTCCCATTGGTTCAAATGGCTCTGGGCACTATGGGACTTAACATCTGAGGTCATCAGTCCCCTAGAACTTAGAACTACTTAAACCTAACTAACCTAAGGACATTACACTCATCCATGCCCGAGGCAGGATTCGAACCTGCGACCGTAGCAGTCGCGCGATTTGTTCCCGTTGTGGAGAAGTACTGCTTTCAGACTGCTTTGCCAGATGCTATGAATGAGAGCCACTCATTTACAATAACATAGTTAAGAGTCTCCGTAATGGACTTGATGTCATTGCAAAAAGTCATGTCACCTTCTTTGGACAAATATTCAGGAAAAAAAAAAGAAAAAAAAAAAAACAGTGTGGCAGTCACAGTAAACTTTCGGTTGAAAAGAAGATTCCATCCATTAATTGACAGGCTAAAAGCTCAGACTGTTGCTTTGCTTTGACAAATTTACATCATGAACAATATAGTTGGAATCCCTTTGAGATAAAAAGTGTGGTTTATTTTATCCACAGTGGTCTTCAGATGTTTGCCAGCGTACATATCTTCTTGACTTACTGTCACATCCTCAGGAGGGACTGCTGTCATCAATACATTACCAAGTCCACGAAGAACACTAGGCCTTCCAATAAGCTGCTGCTTATTAAATTGCCCAGTAAGGTCAATCTTAATTGATTTCAGTGACCTATTCACAGGAACATACCACCTAAGGCGACAACGATGATAACGGTGACAAGGCATAGCAGAGGTAAGTTAACAAGGAGGACCGTGCTGTTAACGTCGCTTGCTTAGCACTGTGTTTCACTGGGTGTTGACTTGCAACGTTCACTTAGTGTTAATGTACCGCTGCAAAGCCTCATCTCCATTATTATCATCGTCGCCTTAGGTGGTATGTCCCTGTGTATAGGTCATTGAAAGCAATTAACATTGACCTTACTGGACAATTTAATAAGCAGCAGCTTATTGGAGGGCCTAGCGTTTTTCATGGACTTAAAAAGCAGTCCACATGTGATGTATCAGCAGTGCTTAGAGGCAGTACATGGTTGACCTTGGCTGTTGTATGGGGCACTCATGCAGACTACGGTGGCCTTGAAGCTTTTCCTGGTGCAAGCATTTTGGCTTGGAAGAATTGAAGTATAGCGGAGAGTGCAGGACTGCTAGCAAAGATTCCCTATGGTATCTTGTTTCCAGACAAGCTGTTCAACATCTCAACTAGAAGAAAGAATCTGCTTAATCCTGACAAATATTTGTTTATTCGGGCCAAAGTAAGCATGGCAATCGTAAGATTAAGATCGTAGGTGACTGTATGCCTTATAGTAGATAGTAAATCAGAATATTGCATAGTTTTCCTTGTTTTTGATTGTGAGACAAAAGTAACAGTGTATTATGTAGGTCTGTTGCTTCCCTCAGAATCATAGGAACAGCAGAGGATATTTGAAGTGATCCTTTTAAGCAGCCAGTCATGAGCATGGAAAATGATTAATAGCATATGTGGGGGCCAAATTCCTGCACTGGTCACCAATATTAGTTCATAGCTCTTCTTTACAAGAGGATGGCGTTTCTGTTTTTGCTATTTCAGAGTTAACATTTCACAGATATAAAAAAAAGAACTTTGCTCTATTTCCACAAGTATGATGCATTTATTCTTCTGAATTAACAAAAACCACAAACCTTTGTGAACTTAGAACACCTAGCAATCCCTTCCAGCGGTTGATAGAACTCTCGGTTCTGAGATGCAAGCAGCAACAAACCTAATTCTTCATATTCAGGCATGACTTTTCGGCAGTGCTGGTAAACCACTTTTATTTCTGGCTGTAGATTTCTGAATTGAGATGCGTGTGATAATTTGTTATACATATTTTAGTTATTTTTCAACACTTAAATCTGCAGAATATTTAATTTAAGCCACAGAAGAATAATCAATATGCAGCATTTTCAAAGATTCTCATAAATTGAGGATAGTGTTTTACAAGAAAACTGAGTCCAATAGCCAGCAACTTATTTAATTTTTTAATTCAGGATTTATGTAGAACACCTTTCACGTCATCTGTAATAAAAATATTGTTGACATGTATTATCAAAAACTATCTCCAAATCTACAAATGCTATGTTCATTTCCTTGTGCAATGGAATCTCTTTTATCCGCACTATGTCGGCACTGTAGTTCAGCCGGATCATCAGAAGTCTAGATAATCCATGAATACAGAAAAATTAGAATGACTAGTTAAATGTTATAAACATAAACATATATTTATTTTCAAGTAACTCACAAATTATACATTATTTCCACATAAATTTTGAACAGATATACATAGTATGTTTTGCACACTGAAGTAATCAGTAAATTTCTTTCGAGTGAGATTCATATTTCGATTATATGCAGCATGATCACACAGGTATTTCACCAACATCAGTTCAGCCAAAGTTGTTTCTGCCTGGCATTCCAAATAAATCACTGTTTTGTACAGCTGTGTTGTTGCCTCTGTATATGTCCTAATATCTTCATCAGCTAATCCATCTACATTATCATCATTGTCAGCAGATGAACAAAAAGTGATGATTTCTTCACCAGAAATCCTACTGTGCCAATGTGCTTGTCGTTTCACAGCTAGTCATTTATGTCCTTAATACCTATCTCTGAGATACTGAAATTTTACTAATGCTTCAATGAACATTGTCACTGGTATCTTTATTCATTGTGCAAACTACATCAGTGAACTTGTAAATGACTGATCATGGATTATGCTTTTAATTTAACACTGTAAAAATTCCAAGATCAAATTAAGCAGTGATGTTTTTCAACAATTCTTCTTTGTTCATCCCGTACAGTACATCTTTTCATCCATGGACTACCACCTTCTTATTCTTTGATGTTGTTCTACATTTGCAACAAATGTGGACAGTGCAGTACTATACAACTTAATGTTAACCTGTCAACTGACACAGTTCCAAGGTCTGTGTATTGTGGTTTCGCTGTATTTAAATTTAATTATGATGATGATGATCGTCATCATCATCATCATCATCATCATCATTGGTTATTGTCATTATTATTTCCAGAGTATTGAATACTGAGCATTTACTGTACTACCAAGATTTAGATTAGTGAGATCCTGGTAAATGAGGTTCCACTACATTTTCTTAAGCTTTTACATTCTGTAATGCTGACACAGGGCGTCTCCATGTACTCATTATTTAAACTGCTGCTGTCCAGGCTGTGAGCACGAGTCTCTTTTTGGAAACAATGAGTCCATTGACCAATAATTAGGGTATGTATTAAAACAAAAAGTGCACTTTCATTCAAATATATTTACATAAGTTTTACAATACAAAACTTTTCATTGTGGGATATTTTTTGCATCTCTACAATGTGGACTGTTTCCATCGTTATTTCACTCAAATTGTTAGCAAATGAATCACTGTCATAATCAGAATCATTGTCATTTGTGTTTTCACATAGACATTCCTCTAAGAGCTCTAGAGTTTCTTCCTCTAAGGACTGTGCATGAAGAACTAACCATTTCACACATGGTAATTTGAACATAACAATCACAACCTTTGTCTCAACACATCTGCTACAGTTCTACTCTGAGTTAACACAGGCCCACCTAGATGGCAGTACTATACAGCATAGTTTAGTCAGATTCAAGAGTGGAGCATGTGAGAGCTGCAAAAAAATCATGTCGAATGAGGCTTGACATCTGAGTGAAAAACAAAATTCACATGTCAAGTGCCATTTGCTGTTGAAGTGTAAATGGTTATCTGTCTTCTGTTATTAGCTACATGCTAAAATTGCTTCTCAAAAGCTTCTAGTTCTCCCAAAACTGGTTTGATGTTCTCCTAATCTACTTTCAGTCTTTCCTTCTGTTCTTCAGTAAAGAACTTTGGTGAGTATTTTTGATACATATGATACTAGAATGATTGTGTGTGTGGTTACTTTTTCATCTACCCATTCATGCTTTCGTTGCAGTGTTACTACATTATTTTCAAAAACTGATGGAATTTCTGTAGTTTCATAAACAACATTCATGAGCTTGTGTAGATTTGTTCCACTATTTAGCTTAATGCCTGCAAGAATTTCTCTAATCAATACTTGCACATTTGTACCTTCTGAGTTCGTGCAAAACTTTTTGATATTTCAGGATAACAAGTGTCTCCTATCATCTTCTTACACTGTCTCATCACTCCTTCTGGACACACTATAAAACTTTTCCAAGTATTGCTTCCATCTTCTCATCTCATTTTCTGCTCCCATTAACCGAGTACTTTTTCCATCTGCAATTAAAATGCTCCATGTTCTGAGCTTCCTAAAGTGGTTGTTTAATAATCAGTGTGCAGCATTTGTACAGTGTCTACAGGATGATTTTTTCCTACTATTTACAAACTAGGGATTGATTGATGAGAGGATACAGAACAAAAAAGGTCTAATGAACTCGTGTACGCAAATGCATGGTTTCCGTGCTAGAGACCCTTTATTCAGTCATACACTGTTATGGAGGCTTGAGTCTAATATGTGCTATACCATGCAGCCATAGCTACAGTATGTGTTGTAAATAGTTTGCATGTGCCTGAACACACACATGTACGCCGTAGCGTTTCCGTCTCACACGTTCAAATTGGCAAGGCTGCATCTGATCAATGTCAAAGGCAGCATGAATACACTGCTCAAATGTCTCCACATCTGAAATGTGCTGTGCATACACAATACTTTTGAGATGGCCCCATAACCAGAAATTGCACAGGTTGAGATCTGGTGAATGAACAGGCCATGCAACTGGACCCTATCGTTCTATCCATCGACCAGGGAAGACACATTTGAGATGTGGCCAGATGTTAATGGCAAAGTGAGCTGGATTGCCATCATGTAGCAGCCACATAACCCTTTGAATCATCAATGGCACTTCTTCCAACAGGGTGGCAAAGTCATCTGCAAGAAATGCCTATAGTTCCAGTGATCTGCAAGGAAGATTGCTCCCAAAATACGGTTGCTAACTATCCCAGTCCACACATTCCGGCTGCGCCAATGATGGTAATTCACTGTCACCATATCATGGGTGTTCTGCATACTATTCCATATATTACTGTTATCTGTGAATAGGATGGATGACACAAATCAAGGTTCCCTGGTGAAAAAACCAGTAACAAAACTGCTCTCGATGTGGAAAATCTGTCACTAGTAAGCACTGTACATGCTGTAAGTGATAAGGGTAGTAACAATTGTCGTGGAAATGTTCCACATGGTCACCTGGCTTACCCTACACTGGCAGGCCAACTGCCTGGTACTGACATGGAAGTTGCCTTCCACAGTATTAATCACATTTTCCTCCAAGACTGGTGTCCAAACGTTTCTGATATGTCTGTCATGATTTCCCACTTTCTTAAATGATCCTGTGTCAGACAAACGGCGAAACACTGTTGCAAACATTGAATGCCATGGTTGTTGTCGCCAGGGCTAGATCTTGTGATACAACCTTGCTGCCCATCATCCATTGCCACTTGCCTTTCCATAAGTAAACATCATGTCAGCAAGCTCTCGATTCAAATATGGAACACTGTATCACATCCTCTACAAAGTGAGTCAGCAAGAAAACTGAATCGGATGCAACATTACCAATTATGATGGCAGGAGAGGGTTGTAGGGCATGACGTATGAGGAACAGTACCACCCTCTATGAGGAACCCATGCATACTGGAACTGTATTCACATGTTACAGTGCATATTAGACCGCAGTCTCTGTAACAAAGTATGATTGAATAAATGATCTCTATCATAGAAACTATGCATTTGCCTACATAAGTTCGTTAGACCTTTTTTGTTCTGTATCCTCTCATTGATCTATTCCTAGAGTCTGTACATGGTAGAAACAATCTTCCTGTTCAGTACAAGTACATTGCATGGGAAAATAAGTAAATGAACGTATAGAAAAAACGCATTTCATACTGTTTTAAAATTGCAGAGTCCCTTCACTATTGTTTAAGTTTGAGGAGAGAATGGATGTTTTGTATTTAAAATATTCTTTATTGTATTTAGTGATTGGATGTGTTTCTATTTGTGTGAAAAATTGTGTGTTTGTCATGTATTTAAATTTCTGATTAATTTTTCTGAATTGCTTATGAATACTGAATCCCTATTACAGGTTTCACATTGTTATCCTGATGTACTTGCTAAATATCCCCAACAACTGATAGATATCTTACAAACACATCAAACTGTTCTTGACAGTGACTTCCGAATGGTTA
Source organism: Schistocerca piceifrons (assembly GCF_021461385.2). NCBI lineage: Eukaryota > Metazoa > Arthropoda > Insecta > Orthoptera > Acrididae > Schistocerca > Schistocerca piceifrons. The sequence goes on from NC_060138.1 coordinate 738,315,604, forward strand.
GTACAAGGTTATAGTATCTGTTATTTTAATCACTTTGTAAAAATTTCTGAGAGTTTCATTGTTCTGAATCTTTGTTTTTACAGACATTGTGTCGAGCACTTATTTTGCTGCGCAACAAAAATTTGTTAGCACCAACAGACCTGCTTTCTCTCTTCTTCCAGTTGTTACGTTGTCAAGATAAACCACTGAGAAAATTTTTAGAAACACATATAATCACAGACATTAAGAACCAAAATTCCAAGCACAAGAATGCACGGTTGAACACGGTAACTTGATAAAAATTTGTATTGTACTTATTGCTAACTGTTCTATCCAAAAATTGTTTCTTATTTATTTTATTCACTTTGTTAATGCTGTGTAATGCCCCTACTTATTGTATAGAATTTGACTATGAAGACTACAAATTTTGTGAGCTACATGCTACTGGACATACTTCTCCCAGTGATGTCTGACCTTAATGAAGATAAGCTAATATTATAAAATAGGTTATAAAGAACTACCAGCATTCTAGAGTGTTACTTGCTGAAGATGATTACTCTCACCAATGCAATAGTAAAATGGTTTGTGTTAGTCCCCAGGTTTTCTCAGCAATTTGACCTTTCTTGCACAGTAATGTGATGATGTGACTCATTACCCTCATAGAGTCCTACCTTATACTGTCTCAGGTAGTCCCTGATGAAGATGACAAGCCAAATCATCAAAATGCTTTGCAGAGAAGACAATGATATTTGGAAACAAGTCAAGAATGTCGTATTGTTCATACTTACCACCAAATCTGTTATGATATATTTAGTCACAGGCGTCTTCTAAATATTGTTTCAAGCAGCTTATGAATTTCCAGCTGGAGCGATTTTTTTTTCTGAATTATTAAAAAATACAGCATTGCTAAGGGCCACTGGGAAATTTCATTTAAAAAATGGAATTGTAACAGTTGCAGTTCCATTATTCATTTATTTTATTTTTAATGCTACAGTTCAATTTTAAGTTATAAACAAAGTAAAAAGAAGATTTTTCACAGTATGATGCAGTGTGCATGTGTACAGTTCAGTTTCAAGTTACAAATAAAGTAAAAAGAAGATTTTTCACAGCATACTGCAGTGTGCATGTGTACCAATCAGTTGCTGAAAATAGAACAGCTGGCATGAAACTTATGCACACATGAAAACTGGATATTGTATCTCTGCCCTTCTGAATTGATTAATGAGTTCCTTTGCTGATGGAGAGAAGCACCTAGGGAATAAGTTTAAGGGTAACAGAGTGAACTGAAAGCGACTCTGAATCCCAGATGGAGGCCAAGGAAAGGTAGCGTACTGTAACAACTAAGATTTAAATTTCAGAAAATTGGTGATGTGATACAGCCAGTTGCTTACTGCACTTCTATTCCGGATTCCAGTATGCATACTTGTAAATTCTGGTGCACACCAGTAGCCCTTAGAAACATATCGATTGTGATTTGAATGAAATTTCTTTTTAGTCAGATGTACTTTGTATAATTCATGGTGATGTGAAACAGCAAGTCTCACATTCAAAATACTCAAGTACGTAGCAAATGTGCAGAAAGTGTCTTGAGGGAGAAACATAAAAAAAGGTTGGGCTGATTTTTTTGTCTGCTTGCTATTTATGATGTAATTTTATCAGTGCAACTTCTGATAAACAAAAAATGTGCTGTTTCTTTTTTATCCTTGTAAATTATATGTTGTTATTAACTTGACATTGCTTTTCTTTAAGCTTTCATTTGAGTATATTATGTACTGGCATTGTTAGTCCTGTGGCAGGAAAAGCAGCTGAATGCCTTATATTTTAATGCATTACAAGGCACCCTGATATGTGTTTAAAATATAGTCTGTATTGTAATTTTTCAGACCTTGCAGAACTTCATGTATAGTATGCTGAAGGATACTAATTCCAAAGCAGCCAAAATGTCAGTGGTATGTACTGTAAAATAATATATTTTTAATAATATCTACTTCACTGCAATAGTGAATACTAGAACTAGGTGTAAAGTGTTGTTAATTGCTCTGAAATACAGTCACACTAAGAACCTAATAGTCCTCATATAATTTGTTTCGCAAATAAAATATTTATTTTTACTTTTGCAGTATTAAATGTATCATTGTGATAAAGAGCTGCAACTGGATAAGGGTTATTGTGCATAGAGAGATGTAGTTGTGAACCATATTGTCGAACTCTGATCTAGGGGACTGATGACCATAGATGTTAAGTCCCATAGTGCTCAGAGCCATTTGAACTCTGATCTGCCTGGTTGAGGCATTCTCTTTACAACATGTATATAATGAACATCAGCCAGGCGCAATTTTAATCTTTGTTATGGGTACACTGTTTAGACATTAACAGTTAAAAGAAAAATGGGATTTTCTTTAACTTAGACATGAACATATTTCAACTAAACGTTGTTTCTTCACTATCAGGTAAACAAAAACAACCTTAATTTCTAAATACTGAAAAAAAAGAAAATCAGGACAACTCAATTCCCTTTGAGATATAAATGATTCCTTAAGTAAAGTGGTGATTGCACTTTTTCTGAGTTTTGTGGCCAAATTTTAAAACTGATCACTAAAATAAGTTGTGTCTGACATCAAAGCACTGCTTTATCATTCTTCATTAGAAGACTAATAGTGCTTGTTTAGAATGGAACCCTAAGATTGCTAAGTTGTGAATGCAATTGTTCTCTATGTTGATTATACTTTGGGCAGGTGAAGATTAAATTGTTGATGTCCTCCACATTTCCTTAGTTTTTGCAGTCACAGGTATCAGAATTCCTAAGTTGTAGACAAAATAAATGGGAAGGAAAGCTGCCATGATTAAATTTCATTCTCTTGAGTGTAGAAATAGCTCCACAGTGTACAGTAATGTGGGGCTGTATCCAACTATAATATTCTTCTTTATTAACAGATGATGGTTCCCATTCCTCATGGCATCTGACTTTCGTGTTAACTTGATATGTAAATTCAGTGAAAAGTAACTGGATATCTAAGAAGGGTCAAAATATGGCAGCTCCTTTAGCTAACTGGTCTACAATTTTGTTATACAAAATGCCTCTGTAAGCTTTAATCCAAAGTAGATCATTGTATTTATTTCTTCGAGAACATTTTGTTATTTCTTGAGTTGTGTCAATAACTAGTTTACTGCTGTGCTCTATGGCACTAAGAATGCTTTTAAAATCATAAATAATCAATATGCTTTCTTCATTTTGAATTGAAGAGGATGTAATATGACCATCGTGGTTGGTACTGGATCTGCTCTTGGAACATATATAAAAATTAAAGGATTTAAAGTGATACAGCTTTCAGATTGCCTCTTTGAACAGAGCTCTGCATCACTTATCACTTGTTTCATGTCTGGCAGTGACTTTTTTAATGTGAAAAATGAAGTTACGTGTGGTTCAAAGTCCACATTAAATTTTAGGTCATCTTATAACTGACTTAGAACTAACTTAATAGATCCGTGGAAAATCAGGGCATATGTTGCGAAGTACTGCAGTGTTCAAACAAACCATTGCATTGAGAAGTGGTTCACTTTGAAATATTGGTTGTAGAGTACTCATGTTCTCACAGTTGAACGTGTTTGTTAAATCATGAATCCACTCAGAGAAGACAAAATTATCAGTTCATGCCAAATTGAATATAAAAACCAAATATCAAGAGCACACTAGAGATTATAAGAGTAATGTTTCTGGTTTTAAAACCTGAGAACCACAAAGCAGAATGTATACCGCAAGCAGTGAAAAATCCTGCACGTAATACCAAAGTGACTAGTGATAAATGTTTTTGAAGAAATGGAAATACGTATGCACACATTTAATCAACCACAGAAGATATTAGATGAATAAGGAGACTAAACATAAAAGATATATAGAAAATTTTATTGAAATATTAAATTGCGATAATGGGCAAATTTAGACATAACAACAACATTTCGTAATGAAAGATAAAAGTAGCAGCAAAGATTAAACGATTAATGAACTAAATTTATAAACTATATAAAGCAACTTTCTAACCAAACAGCATCATTGGTGCAACAAGAAATGGTGTCAGAAGTTCGTTAAAATATAAATATAAACTAAAATACATTGGAAAATCCGCTAATGTGAAAAAGGACCAACAAGTTTCACAAATTTGCTAAAATTCAAACATAGATCACAAAATCATAGACAGCAATTTAATAAGTGAGTACTCACTGATGTGATACAGAAGTGAAGAGTAACTAGACATAAATACCTACATATACAACATTATATAGCCATAAAATGTAAATAAAAACAATTTAAGAAAATCATGTGTTATTTGCACATACATTGACAATGGCAATTATAGCTGAAGTAGCCCTATTGAGAAAGAAATTCGGTTGAAGCTGTGGACTTTCACACACACACACACACACACACACACACACACACACACACAAAATATTTACTCTAGTAGAATACTGATTTTCTAACAAAATGACAACTGTTTTTTCAGCAGCATGCTAAATGTTAGCTACAACTAATGATCTGTTACTGAAGTGAGAATCTGAGTTGGATTAAGTGGTGTATGTGTGTATAGTGTATTAATTTGCATATTTTTGTTTAAGGACATTATGATAGAACTATACAAGAAAAATGTGTGGAATGATGCAAAAACAGTCAATGTGATTGCAACGGCGTGCTTTTCAAAATTTGTGAAGGTAATGTCTTATTTGCTAATCAGTATTAAATTATTTCTTGTAATTAGATTGCATGTAAAGATTGTTTTTATCTTTTAGGTTATGGTAGCAGCACTAAAGTTTTTTCTTGGAACTGATCCAGCAGAAGAGAAGTCCGATGATAGTGACTCTGACGTAAGTAAATGTTATTCAGTTTGGCAGATATGTTTATAGTTTTGACTTGTCAGTGAATGGCAAGAAGTTATTCAGTGTCCTAGACAGTAGATAAAAATCAGTTAAACTAGAAAAATATACTGTTCCACATGAATAAAAATGGAATGTATAAGTTCATTAGGCAGCAGTATGGCTCACACTACATAAAAGAGAATTGTCTGCACAAGCCTGAAGAAACATCCCAGATGTTGGAAATTGTAGAAAATCGGCTGCCCTTCTTGTGCTGTATTGTATAGAGGCCAAGCATAAATATTCCATAAATGGAAGGACAGAACATTAGGGGTTTAATGTCCATTAACAGTGCGTTCAATAGAGAAGCAGCACAAGCTCAGATTGGGAAAGGATAAGGAAGGAAACCTGCCTTATTTTTTAGGAGTACCATCCCAGCATTTGCCTTACATATTGCTGGATTGCTGGACCAAGATTTGTTCTTCCTGAATATGAGTTCAGTGTTGTACCATTGTACCACCTTGCCCTGTTGAAGTTTTACATCTAGATGAATAAAGATCCTATGCAGCTTTCTTTTTGTTCAGTGATAGGCATCCTTGATACTCCAGTGTATTTTCTAACATCACCTATCAACCTTTTGTTATTTCTTGTCTTGGTCTTTTCTTATCTCTTTGAATCTTACTAAAAAGACCCTTGGTCCACCTTGAATTACTGCAGTTACAGGTACTGTCAGAAGAGCTAAAGGAAAATCTGATTTAACTCCTCTCTCACCTTCCTTGGGGTGTTCAGGTAGAATTAGTACCGAAAATCTATTCTAAATAAATAATTACGCCATTACAATGGTCTCTGAAGATAGGATTAATTTTAAGTACAAAAAAAGTATGTCTTTAATTAACCTATAGGAAAACAAATCTTACATCTTGTGCTAACATATAATTTGTTTTCTTATCCTTATATCATGCACACATTTTCAGTAGTTTCTCGTTCTTTCCGAAGAGAATTAGAAAAAGGGTAGATGGGGGAGGGATAGTAGACTCCATCCATAAACTATGGACCTTGCCGAGACAGGGTGGTTTGTGTATCTCGTTGATACAGATAGCCATCCCGTAGATGCAATTGCTGTGGGAGTGGTATCTCTATAGTGGTCAGAATAACCTGTAGTTCCTGATGAGAAGTAGCAACATTTTCAGTATTAGCAGGGGGCAATGGTCTGCCTAATTAACTGATCTGGTCATGTAACATTAGTCAGCATTGTTCTGTTATGTTAGTATTATGAACGACTGAAAGCAAAGGGATATTTTTCAAGGACATGCAGCTCTGCTGTCTGTAGAGAGCAGTGTCAAGCCAGTTTTTGGACTGAAGACACCAGCATAAACAAAGGTAATAGGTGGCACAGTAACTAACAATAAAAGCAAAACTGAACAAGTGGAATATTTCTTTAAAAGCTTGGATGCTTTGTATAAAAATTTTGAACACAGATAGTTAATAATGAATGTATTGTCACTCTAGGTGTGATTCCATCTGAAATAAATAAATTGCGATGAATTATAAAGAAAGGAACAATGTCTGTATATGGTGGTGTTTCAATAGGAATGGAAGAAACTGGAGGAGAAAGTAATATAAAATTGTTTACAGACTGACTCTTAGGAAGACAGTTCCACATGATGGGAACAGTGCTACATTTGTTCAGGATAGGAGACAGTTAAGGCATAAAAAATTGTATACCTGTCAACTTCCTCTCCATAATGAACAATATAATTCACTAAAACTGCCCCTGCACCAAGTGTGACATGCAAGTTTTTAGTACAAATTACTGATTAAACACAAAAATTTGTGTGCTGTTTAAGTGTACTGTTAAAGGTATCACTTTTCTTTACGTATTATTCCAGAAAATATGAAAAGATCGTAAAGTCGGGTTGTAGTCGTATTTTTGTTTGCATTTTGGTGCAGTATTCAATTTAATTGTTCTGGATTTCTACATTATAATTCTGTTAAAAGGTATATTCTAAGTTAATTAACAGATACTGCTGCAGTTAAGTGAGTGTGAGTTCTTGTTGTCAGTGGAAATAATTAACTTTTTATGTTATGTTTTACACCCGAAGCACTTACGTCTAGACCTGACTGTTGTGGCTTGTAAGTAACAAAAATTCCTGTAGTGTAAAGTGTTTAAGTGATTTTATTAAATTTTTAAGTGTGTAATTTGTGTTGTAATGCGTGATAACTGTGGATGTTGCCATAGGATAGTCAGAGAGGAAGTAGTATATGTAGACTGTGGGTTGGAATTCCACTTGGGTGATAGTAGTGGGAAACTCAGTGAGGCTCTTCCATGGGACTTGAGGCTCTGGGGAAAAATAGAAGAAGAATAAGAAGAAGATAGCGACAAGAGAATTGCCGAACAAGAAGCAAAGATTTGTGCCCTTCAGGCTGATTTAGAACATGTGAAGTTTGAACTATATAGGTTGAAGGGAGGGGGGGGGAGGGGGAAGATGAAGGGAACTGTGTAAAGATAACAAAAGGGCAAAAGAGAAACAGCTCTTCAGTTTCTTCATATATATTTTAAGCTTACCATAGCAAATAAATTTGTCTTGTTATCTCATCCAGCTGTAGGTTGCAGTAGGATGCAGCAGTCTTCTGGCAAAGAAACTAGGTTGGTACCAAAAGAGAGTAAGAAGAAAATGTCTTGCTGCTAGGTAGCAGCCATGGGAGGGATGCAGGCCAGATCGTACAGGACAGATTAGGAATGGAGTTACCAGGTCATACATATTATGAAGCCAGGTGCTAGCCTTAGACCAGTGACAGAGGATGTAGGGAATCTACACGAAGATTTTGTCAAAGAGGATACGGTTATTGCAGTAGGTGGAGTGGGGAACAGCCTGGCAAAAGACAGTAATTACAGAATTAGGGGCGACCTGGATGAAATTGGAGTAGCAACTACACACACAAATGTGAGTTTGGTGGATAGCCTGCACCGCCATGACCAGCCCTGGGTTAACACTACTGTGAGCCATGTGAAGATTTAAGTTGAGCTGACTAGTGCTGATTGAAATGAAATCTCATATGGGTGGATTGCCTGATGCTACAATTGGGTGGTGGTGATGTACTTGACATGGCATACAGTAGAGTGGGAAAGGGAAAGATAGATTGGCTGATTTTTTTTGAAAATAGCTTTCTGCATCAGCTAATCAGAAAGAATATTAAACAGCCATGTAAAAAACCATGGATCACTAGAGGTATTAAAGTATCTTGTGAAACAAAATGAGAAATATATGTGTCAGCAAGAACAAGTGGAGATCCAGCAGTAGTTGCACACTATAAAAACTTTTCAAAATTACTGAGAAAAGTTATTGGAATATCAAGGAACAGGCACATAATGGCAGAAATAAGTAACACTGACAATAGACTTAAGAGTGTTTGGAATGTAGTGAAGCGAGAGACAGGACAACCAGCCACAGAACAGGATAACAACACTAGCGAACTGAATGGTAGGGCTATAAATGAGGAGTCACTGCCAGTGTAGGGACAAACACTTCAAGAGAAAAATTACAGCATCATGTTGAAAATGAAACTCTAATAAAATTCAGAAAATTATACATTCTCTAAAAAGTTAAAACTCATCTGGATTTTCCAGTAGAGTTCTAAGGATTAGTTCCCATATAATGAGTCCTGTCTTACTTGAAATGTGTAATGCATCACTAACTCATGGCATTTTTCCAGAGAGACTGAAATGTACCATTGTCAAGCTCCTCTTGAAGGAAGGTGTCAGAAGAGATGTAAAAAAACTATCGTCTTGTTTCATTGCTGACATCACTTTACAACATTTTTAACTTGATGTATTCTAGAATAGTTTTTCACCCAAGCAACAACAGTATTCTCAGCAAATCACAGTTTGGATTTCAGAAGGGTTGCTCTCTGAGAATGCCATTTACATGTTCACTCACCAAATTTTACAAGCATTAAGTAACAAAATTGTACTGGTTGATATTTTCTGTGACCCATTTGACTGTGTGTCCTAGATAACTTAAATTTTTATGGGATTGAAAGTGTTGTTGTAGTCTTCAGTCCTGAGACTGGTTTGATGCAGCTCTCCATGCTACTCTATCCTGTGCAAGCTTCTTCATCTCCCAGTACCTACTGCAGCCTACATCTTTCTGAATCTGCTTAGTGTATTCATCTCTTGGTCTCCCTCTATGGTTTTTACCCTCCACGCTGCCCTCTAACGCTAAATATGTGATCCCTTGATGCCTCAGAACATGTCCTACCAACCGATCCCTTCTTCTAGTCAAGTTGTGCCACAAACTCCCCTTCTCCCAAATTCTATTCAATACCTCCTCATTTGTTATGTGATCTACCCATCTAATCTTCTGTAGCACCACATTTCGAAAGCTTCTATTCTCTTCTTGTCTAAACTATTTATCGTCCATGTTTCATTTCCATACATGGCTACACTCCATACAAATACTTTCAGAAACAACTTCCTGACACTTAAATCTATGCTCGATGTTAACAAATTTCTCTTCTTCAGAAACGCTTTCCTTGCCATTGCCAGTCTACATTTTATATCATCTCTACTTTGACCATCATCAGTTATTTTGCTCCCCAAATAGCAAAACTCCTTTACTACTTTAAGCCTGTCATTTCCTAATCTAATTCCCTCAGCATCACCCGATTTAATTTGACTACATTCCATTATCCTCGTTTTGCTTTTGTTGATGTTCATCTTATAGCCTCCTTTCAAGACACTGTCCATTCCGTTCAACTGCTCTTCCAAGTCCTTTGCTGTCTCTGACAGAATTACAATGTCATCGGCAAACCTCAAAGTTCTTATTTCTTCTGCATGGATTTTAATACCTACTCTGAACTTTTCTTTTGTTTCCTTTATTGCTTGCTCAATATACAGATTGAATAGCGTCGGGGAGAGGCTAAAGTCCTGTCTCACTCCCTTCCCAACCACTGCTTCCCTTTCACGCCCCTCGACTCGTAACTGCCATGTGGTTTCTGTACAAATTGTAAATAGCCTTTCGCTCCCTGTATTTTACCTCTGCCACCTTCAGAATTTGAAAGAGAGTATTCCAGTCAACATTGTCAAAAGCTTTCTCTAAGTCTACAATTGCTAGAAATGTAGGTTTGCCTTTCCTTAATCTATCTTGTAAGATAAGTCGTAGGGTCAGTATTGCCTCACGTGTTCCAACATTTCTACGGAATCCAAACTGATCTTCTCCGAGGTCAGCTTCTACCAGTTTTTCCATTCGTTTGTAAAGAATTTGCATTAGTATTTTGCAGTTGTGACTTATTAAACTGATAGTTCAGTAATTTTCACATCTGTCAACACCTGATTTCTTTGGGATTGGAATTATTATATTCTTTTTGAAGTCTGAGGGAATTTCGCCTGTCTCATACATCTTGCTCACCAGACGGTAGAGTTTTGTTAGGCCTGGCTCTCCCAAGGCTGTCAGTTGTTCTAATGGAATGTTGTCTACTCCGGGGGCCTTGTTTCGACTCAGGTCTTTCAGTGCTCTGTCAAACTCTTCCCGCAGTATCGTATCTCCCATTTCATCTTCATCTACCTCCTCTTCCATTTCCATAATATTGTCCTCAAGAACATCGCCCCTGTATAGACCATCTATATACTCCTTCCACCTTTCTGCTTTCCCTTCTTTGCTTAGAACTGATATTCATGCAAGTGATTCTTTTTTCTCCAAAGGTCTCTTTAATTTTCCTGTAGGCAGTATCTATCTTACCCCTCATGAGATAAGCCTCTACATCCTTACATTTGTCCTCTAGCCATCCCTGCTTAGCCATTTTGCACTTCTTGTCAATCTCATTTTTGAGACGTTTGTATGCCTTTTTGCCTGATTCACTTATTGCATTTTTGTATTTTCTCCTTTCATCAATTAAATTCAGTATCTCTTCTGTTACCCAAGGATTTCTACTAGCCCTCGTCTTTTTACCTACTCGATCCTCTGCTGCCTTCACTATTTCATTCCTCAAAGCTACCCATTCTTCTTCTACTGTATTTCTTTCCCCCATTCCTGTCAATTGTTCCCTTATGCTCTCCCTGAAACTCTGTACAACCTCTGGTTCTTTCAGTTTATCCAGGTCCCATCTCCTTAAATTCCCACCTTTTTGCAGTTTCTTCATCTTTAATCTACAGTTCATAAGCAATAGATTGTGGTCAGAGTCCACATCTGCCCCTGGAAATGTGTTACAATTTAAAATCTGGTTCCTAAATCTCTGTCTTACCATTATATAATCTATCTGAAACCTTTTAGTATCTCCGGGGTTCTTCCATGTATACAGCCTTCTTTCATGATTCTTGAACCAAGTGTTAGCTATGACTAAGTTATGCTCTCTGCTAAATTCTACCAGGCAGCTTCCTCTTTCATTTCTTATCCCCAATCCATATTCACCTACTACATTTCCTTCTCTTCCTTTTCCTACTGTCGAATTCCAGTCACCCCTGATTATTAAATTTTCGTCTCCCTTCACTACCTGAATAATTTCTTTTATCTCATCATGCATTTCATCAATTTCTTCATCATCTGCAAAGCTAGTTGGCATATAAACTTGTACTACTGTAGTAGGCGTGGGTTTCGTGTCTATCTTAGCCACAGTAATCCGTTCACTATGCTGTTTGTAGTAGCTTACCCCCACTCCTATTTTTTTATTCATTATTAAACCTACTCCAGCATTACCCCTATTTGATATTGTATTTATAACCCTGTATTCACCTGACCGAAAGTCTTGTTCCTCCTGCCACCGAACTTCACGAATTCCCACTAGATCTAACTTTAAGCTATCCATTTCCCTTTTTAAATTTTCTAACCTACCTGCCCGATTAAGAGATCTGACATTCCACGCTCCAATCTGTAAAACGCCAGTTTTCTTTCTCTTGATAACGACGTCCTCTTGAGTAGTCCTCGCCCGGAGATCCGAATGTGGGACTATTTTACCTCCGGAATATTTTACCCAAGAGGACGCCATCCTCATTTAATCATACAGTAAAGCTGCTTGCCCTCGGGAAAAATTACGACTGTAGTTTCCCCTTCCTTTCAGCCGTTCGCAGTACCACAACAGTAAGGCCGTTTTGGTTAGTGTTACAGGGCCAGATCAGTCAATCATCCAGGCTATTGCTCCTGCAACTACTGAAAAGGCTGCTGCCCTTCTTCAGGAACCACATGTTTGTCTGGCCTCTCAACAGATACCCCTCCGTTGTCATTGCACCTACGGTATGGCCATCTGTATCGCTGAGGCATGCGAGCCTCCCCACCAGCGGCAAGGTCCATGGTTCATGGGGGGGGGGGGGGGGGGGAGTCAGTAAGTTGAGATATTTTACGTATTTTCATTCTGTATTGTCATATGGAGTAATGTTTTGGGGTAACTCATTTTTAAGAAAGAAGGTCTTCTTCATTGGCTCAAATACCTTCTGTAAGAATAATGTCCTGTAGACATTTTTTTTAGGGAGTTGAGCATTCTGACCACAGCTTCACAGTATATTTATTCCCTTCTGAAGTTTGTTATGATTAATCCACTGTAGTACAATAGTAACAATAATTTACATAACTACAGCACCAGAAGGAAAAATGACATTCGTTTCTCCATATTAAGGTTGTCTTTAGCACAAAAAGGGTTGCACAATGCTGCAATTTAAGTTTTTGACAACTTACTCAGTGATATAAATTGTCTGACAGACAACGAAGTGAAATTTGAAAACAAACTGAAAAAGTTTCTCCTTGACACTCCTATTCTATAGACTAATTTCTCTTATTGTAAGTTTTAAAATGTTGCAGATAGGAATTACGAACTCACATCTGTATATTTAATAATAATTAAAAATCTTTAACAACAACAAATGTATAAATGCTCAGATATAGCCATATTTACAAACTGATGTACAGTGTGAATTCTCTATTGCTCGTAGGGAGATGCTGAACCTACCAGTTACGTATTTCCCCCAAAATAGCTTATGACTTTTGTAGAATCTGTTTGTTTGCTAATACCTTCTGGATACTGTGGTCACCAATAGATTTATCTTGTAGAGCTCGTCCTGTTATTTAGTCCCAGCTATTAACCGTGTTTATTGTGCTCAGATCCTCTTCACTGAAGGTTTCGTGAATTAGCTGGAAAAGAGCTTGTTTCTCTGCTCAAACAGCATAAAACTTTCATAACCAGAGTTCCATCATTTCAACCATATATTGTCAGATTAACCATTAATACAATGCACTTTACAAAGAACACCGGGCTCCTACTCTCCGGTCTGTATACAATAGAGTAAGTCAAATATATTACATTGTACACAGCATTCATTGCTAATACAGGCTCTTTTGTTATTCCCTGGTGGGCCAGTCAGTGGCTGCACAGAGTAGTTATGTCCACCACAGCAAATTATGATGTCCATTCACCACTCATGCCCATGGGAGATGCAGCTCCTGTGTATATTCTTGGCCCTGCACAAACCAAAGCCTAGTGTCAGTGTTCTGCTCCACTCTAGCTCAGTTAACCTAAGATAATAGTTTTTCTCTCTGTATTCACGTGAATATCATCTATTTCTTGAAGAGCCTAATAATGTACCATGGCATTTCGTAACTAAATGTTATCTTACACTACATAGTCCCCGAATTAAATGGAAGATACAAACGTAATACAACACCTTACATGATTTCTACACTTACTGTAATACTATTGTCTAATACATACTTAATTGTTTTTATTAATTCAAATCTATCCTTCAAATATAATTATGTGGATCTATACTTTTGTCATCATTCATTGTTAATTAAATTACTTCTACTACTTAAAATTTGTATTATTACCCAAGAATCCAGTCTTTTACCCAGGTTCTTCATTATACAGTATCATGCTTTCTAGTTGTTTCTTGTCTCTGCATTTCTAACAAGTATATATAACTTTCACCTAATCACTTATTCTTAGAAATCTGCAATGTGTTTGTGCCTTAGCACTTCTTTAAAGACTATTTATAGTGCTTTACTATAAGGATCAAAACTCAGAACAGTATCCCACTATTGAAGCTCAGAAGAGGTAAGTCACATAAATTATTTTTTCCTTTTCTTTTTCAATATTTTAGTCTGGAGAAAACTTCACCCTATTTCAGCCATTTGTCCGTTCATTTCTTTCCAACTTATTCTTTTCTCCATCTTTCCAAGGAATTGTACTCTTTCCCATATTTACTCAGAATACAATGTGATGTATCCCTCTGCCTCCTTCACTCGTCGACAAAAAAAAAGTTGGAGCCATTCATCCTATGGGTCCACCTGATCCTGGTATAGGTTACCATCTATGGAGGGGTAACCTACCCAACACAACTCCATACCCTAACTTAACAAGGTGCATCATATCCCTCCATTGTCCTAATAATGAGTACTCAAGTATTGTATCCTTTCAAGACTCTCTGCTGTCCAACCTTCCTTCCAATATATTATCTACCAGACATTTCTGACTTCCTGTCACTTCATGGCCTACTTTGTTCAGGCTCAGGCCACCTCCTTGTATACTTCTTCCTATTTCCATCACATCCCCCTTTTATCTTGTGTGACTGTGGTCAATGTACTTCTTCAGTGTTAGTTTGCCATTTATTGCCTTGTAGGAAATGAAGACAATGGTACTGCATTCCTCTCCCCAGAACACATGGCCAGGCTAACATCTTTTTCTGATGTCCTTTTGATCCTCTTGGTTATCACTATACATTTGTGTATGTATATGCTCATTAATCTTCAGGTCCTCGATACCGTGTCATTTGTTTTCCTTTGTGTACCATCAAGAAAACTTCTTGGTGATTACTTTTATCTTGATTATTCTATATACTTACTGTAAACGTTGAAATCGTTTCACCCTTTCTTCATTATATGATCCAATTTCTTTATCGTGTTCTGGCTCTTCTAAAAATAGTGCTTTAGGATGTGGCACGCTATTAACTCAGTATGGTCCCACCTATGTAGGAAAAAAAAATACTTATCTCTCTTTCAATATTAGGTTTTAAGTGATGATCATGTATTAAAACTAAATCAACAATTTTAAATTCCAGCACCTCAGTGATGTTGTTCAGTCACTGCAGACATTGTTGCACATTAATTCTTCCCCTTAGACCAACTAATCATTTTTAACAACAGTTCTACGAAAGGTTTATTATTACCTCTACAGGTAATAATCATGTTATCATGTGTGGTAATTCATTTATCCGTACCAGAAATTCAGCAACAAACTGTTCACAAGATCTTTGTTTTGTGGAACAATATGCCCTACAAAGATATGAAATCTCCTTCATTATTTGTTCACAGGGATTATTACATTGTGGGCAATATTTAGAAACAGCTTTATGTTGTACCTGTTCCCACGCTAAAAGTTCTTTAAATGCTTTACTGATAAATTGTGGACCATAGTAACCTGTGTGGTTTTTGCATATCTATGATGTATTCTCTCAAACAGTGAATTATTGTTTAAGCATTTCCATGTTTGGTAGGGTAAAGCTTCACATGTTTGTACCAACACTATACTAGCACAAATATATATGTTTCTGCATCCCTCTCTGCTGGAAGTTGACCAAAAAATTCTGCTGCAGAAAGGTCATGAATTCCCTTAGATATTATAGGATATAACTTACGTACTATAGCTCAATTTTCTTCCCTCATTTTTCTTCATTCTTCACAGGTTCTTATTATTGTTAATACTTTTCTACTTAAGTCCCTAAAATAATAAAATTTTACCAGATGCTTTATGCACTTCCATACTCCAAAGTGTCCATAACTCTTGTGAATAAACTTAATGAGGTCTAATTCTACTGTTGACAGGTATACATAGTTTCAATTTGAACTTTATTCTCTTCGTTTTCCAGAATAACACATCTTTATGAATCATCCATTCTGATGTTTTATTGTCCATGATTAAACATTGTTCAGTCACCAACCACTCATCTTTAAAATGTAGATCTTTAGCCATATCCTTCTTTATGTGGAAGGCTAAATTCTGTACCTTTGTTTGTGTAAAAAAAAAAAACAATGGAAAATCCAGGGTGGAATGTAACAGTAATATGAAAAGGAAAGTTGCTACTCACCATATAGCGGAGATGCTGAGTCACAGATAGGCACTACAAAAAGACACACACACACACACACACACACACACACACACACACACACACACACATGACTGCAGTCTCAGGCAACTGAGACCACGTTGTGAGCTACAGCATCAGTAGCATCAGTGCATGATGAGAGTTGTGTCTGGGTGGGGGTAAGGAGGAGGCGGGGGCATGGAGGGGAGGGGAGAAATAAAAAGACTGGATGTGATGGTGGAATGACGGGTGTGTAGTGCTGGAATGGGAACAGGGAAGTGGCTGGATGGGTAAGGACAGTGACTAATGAAGGTTGAGGCCGGGAGGGTTAAATTTCGTGCCCACTGTCCTTCCAGCCCCACCCACAGTGGTATTCCACTGTCCACTGAACCTACACAGTATACTCGTCCATCCTTACACTACCCCTGTGCCCAATCCCTTACCTCATGGCTCACATCCCTGTAATAGATCTTGATGCAAGACCTGTTCCATACATCCTCCCACTACCACCTACTCCAGTCTGGTCACTAACATCATCTATCCCGTCAAAGGCATGGCTACCTGTGAAACCAGTCATGTAATCTACAAGCTAAGCTGCAACCACTGTGCTGCATTCTATGTAGGCATGATGACCAACAAGCTGTCGATCCACATGAATGGCCACCGAAAAACTGGAGCCAAGAAACAAGTGGACCACCCTGTTGCTGAACTCACTGCCAAGCATGATATCTTTCATTTCAATGACTGCTTCACAGCCTGTACCACATGGATCCTTCCCATTGACACCAGCTTTTCTGAATTGCACAGGTGGTAACTTTCCTTGCAATACATCCTGCGTTCCCGTAACCCTCCTGATCTCAACCTTCACCACTCCCATCATGCACTGGTGCTGCTACTCGCAGTGTGGTTTCATTTGCGTGAGACTGCACTCGTGTGTGTGAGTTGCGTTTGTGTGAGTGTGTGCATGTGTGTACGTGTCTCTGTCATCTATTGTTGATGAAGGCCAACGGCCAAAAGCTTCAATCGTCAGAGTCTTTTTCTTGTACTTATATGTGACTCAGCATCTCTGCTATATGGTGATTAGCAACTTTCCTTTTCGTAACATTGTTAATGTTAAAAAATTTATATTTCAAGTAACTCAAGAACCTACCGTTGTTACCATATCATCCATTTCCAATGGAAGATGTGATAGGGCACCAGGAAGCACATTTTTTGAACCCTTTATGTAATTTATTTTGATCTGGTACTCTTGTAACAATAATACCTACTGTAACAGTCTGCTTCGTAATAAACAACTTTCCATGAGAAATCCTACAACTTGATGATAGTATACACCACTATTTTGGATCCCCATACAAAGTTTGAAACTTGGTATGCCCCAGACTGAAGCTAATAACTCTTTCTCTGTTGTCATATTATTCAATTCATGTTTGGTCAAAGCTGTACTGGTAAGCCTTAGTGTATTATGTTCTCCTGTAGTAGGATTCCATTCACCTTGGAATAGCTCACAAGCCGCTCCATATTCTGAAGCATCAGTACTAAGTTTAAATGGCTTTTCCATACACTGATGTTTCAAAATAGGTGTGTTCGCTAATGCTGATTTAATGTTGTTAAAAGCTTCTGATTCCTCGTCTCCCTAAAGCAGTTTCAACCTTTGCGTAAGATGTTGGATCATTCATAGGTTGACCACGAATATTACAGTGGTTTTGCCTTATATTCTGGGGTTCTGGACAATCTTTGATTTCATGAATCGGCTCTGAATCTGCTTTTGTTTCATTTGTCCCTACCAGATGTCCTAACAGTTTTGATTCTTCCCTGCCAAAACTGACTTAGATAACTTAATCGTAAGGTCTTTTGTGTAGAACCTATCCAAGGTTCTTATCAGTAGAGCACAATGTTCCTCCCAAGTGTTGGATACCAACGGTATGTCATCCGATCTTGTAAGAGTTCCTTTCCTGACACTGCATCTAAAGCTCTAATGAATACTGATACTGAAATGTTTAGAGAAAAAGGCAAAACTTTAAACTGGTAGGACTTACCTTCACACAAAACAAAAAGTTGTAAGTTTCCTAGAAGCTTCATCAAGTTTCACCTGTGAGTACCTCGTGAGGTCCGTCGAACTAAAATATCACAATTGTACGAATTTTGCTAAAATTTCGTCAGTACTAACCAGTCTGTCTCTTACCGTTTCTGTATGTTTGTTTAATATTCGAGGAGTACCCAATGGAATACTGCTGTATCTTTACATACCACCAGTATTGGCTTATGGTAAACTCTAAGGCTACATTCCACACTATTATTTTCAATAATTTTATCTATGTCTTCTTGTACTGCTGGGTGTATTCTCAAGGGCAGTGGGTTCGGTTTGGGGATAAAAAAAGGAGAGAGAGAGAGAGAGAGAGTGTGTCTCTTCCTTATCTTAAAATTACATACATAATCTCCCGGTATTCCTGGTTTATCTGAAAATACTTTGTCATATTGTATCAATATCTCATACAAATCTTCTTGCTGAAAATTAGTTAACAAATCTGACTCGTAAGTTTTCGTTTTAACCTGTAGTTGGAATACCTCTTGGGAACTGGCTGGATTCTCTGATTGTGTCATTTTCAATGTGGTGATTAAACGTATTTCACAATTCTTCCAGCCGGCCGGTGTGGCTGAGCGGTTCTAGGCGCATCAGTCTGGAACCATGTGACCGCTACATTCGCAGGATCGAATCCTGCCTCGAGCATGGGTGTGTGTGATGTCCTTAGGTTACTTAGGTTTAAGTAGTTCTAAGTTCTAGGGGACTGGTGACCTCAGATGTTAAGTCCCATAGTGCTCAGAGCCATTTGAACAATTCTTCCCATTCACAAACTTTTGGCTCATAATAGTATTATATAGGTATTGTTATTAAATTTACATCTTAACTCTTTCATAGCAAGGTATAATATTACCCTGTATGACAGAAGCTAGTCAGTACCAAGTAACAATTATATGTTCATATGTGGTACAACTAAAATGATTTGCATAAAAGCAAAATTGCTTATAGTTAATCATACTTCTTGTTTTATTTGCTTTGCTTTTGCCCCACTAATGCCAAAAATGTACAATTCAGTCACTGGAAGTGTGGGATATGCTGCTCTTTGTTTTAATATCTCTTGCAAAGATTCTGACTCAAGTGAAATTTTGCTGCTTCAATCTATGTGGATATCAATTTTATGGTTATTCATGTCTCCTGTTACTATAGGTTTACTATTTGTATCAGTCTCATGCTGCTATTCTTCCTAATAACAATTCCATCATGGTTATTGTTTTTGTCAATGCTGTGGGCTGTGTCAACATATGGGCCAAATCTTACATCGACAGGTGTCCTGAATCCTGGTCCCCTCTCCAGGACATTCTCTGTTTCCTAATGCATTGATGACCGCGATGTTGAATGCCTTGCAGATGCAGCAACAACAGCAGCAGCATCCTAGTACTACTGTAGCTTATGATGATACACTCCTGGAAATTGAAATAAGAACACCGTGAATTCATTGTCCCAGGAAGGGGAAACTTTATTGACACATTCCTGGGGTCAGATACATCACATGATCACACTGACAGAACCACAGGCACATAGACACAGGCAACAGAGCATGCACAATGTCGGCACTAGTACAGTGTATATCCACCTTTCGCAGCAATGCAGGCTGCTATTCTCCCATGGAGACGATCGTAGAGATGCTGGATGTAGTCCTGTGGAACGGCTTGCCATGCCATTTCCACCTGGCGCCTCAGTTGGACCAGCGTTCGTGCTGGACGTGCAGACCGCGTGAGACGACGCTTCATCCAGTCCCAAACATGCTCAATGGGGGACAGATCCGGAGATCTTGCTGGCCAGGGTAGTTGACTTACACCTTCTAGAGCACGTTGGGTGGCACGGGATACATGCGGACGTGCATTGTCCTGTTGGAACAGCAAGTTCCCTTGCCGGTCTAGGAATGGTAGAACGATGGGTTCGATGACGGTTTGGATGTACCGTGCACTATTCAGTGTCCCCTCGACGATCACCAGTGGTGTACGGCCAGTGTAGGAGATTGCTCCCCACACCATGATGCCGGGTGTTGGCCCTGTGTGCCTCGGTCGTATGCAGTCCTGATTGTGGCGCTCACCTGCATGGCGCCAAACATGCATACGACCATCATTGGCACCAAGGCAGAAGCGACTCTCATCGCTGAAGACGACACGTCTCCATTCGTCCCTCCATTCACGCCTGTCGCGACACCACTGGAGGCGGGCTGCACGATGTTGGGGCGTGAGCGGAAGACGGCCTAACGGTGTGCGGGACCGTAGCCCAGCTTCACGGAGACGGTTGCGAATGGTCCTCGCCGATACCCCAGGAGCAACAGTGTCCCTAATTTGCTGGGAAGTGGCGGTGCGGTCCCCTACGGCACTGCGTAGGATCCTACGGTCTTGGCGTGCATCCGTGCGTCGCTGCGGTCCGGTCCCAGGTCGACGGGCACGTGCACCTTCCGCCGACCACTGGCGACAACATCAATGTACTGTGGAGACCTCACGCCCCACGTGTTGAGCAATTCGGCGGTACGTCCACCCGGCCTCCTGCATGCCCACTATACGCCCTCGCTCAAAGTCCGTCAACTGCACATACGGTTCACGTCCACGCTGTCGCGGCATGCTACCAGTGTTAAAGACTGCGATGGAGCTCCGTATGCCACGGCAAACTGGCTGACACTGACGGCGGCGGTGCACAGATGCTGCGCAGCTAGCGCCATTCGACGGCCAACACCGCGGTTCCTGGTGTGTCCGCTGTGCCGTGCGTGTGATCATTGCTTGTACAGCCCTCTCGCAGTGTCCAGAGCAAGTATGGTGGGTCTGACACACCGGTGTCAATGTGTTCTTTTTTCCGTTTCCAGGAGTGTATATCTTGTGCTTAGTGCTCATAGGGAGATGTCAGACTTATCACTTTCATACGTCCTCCTGGAATAGCCTAGGATTTTGGTAGATTCGATTTGTTAGCTAATACCTTCTGGGTAATACAGGCACCTATATATTTACCTTATAGAGCTGGCTCTGCTATTCAGTCCGAGGGGATAATCTTCTTCACCATGCTCGGATCCTCTTCACTGAAGATTTTGTGAATTAGCTGGAAAAAAGATCACTTATCTCCTCAAACAGCGTAAAGCTTTCTTAACCAGAATTCCATCGTTTCAACCATATATTGTTAAATTAAATTAACCATTAACCCCCCCCCCTCCCTCCCTCCCGCCTTGCTCCCGTGGACTTTGCCGCTGGTGGGGAGGCTTGTGTGCCTCAGTGATACAGATAGCCACACTGTAGGTGCAATCACAATGGAGGGTCATCAGTTGAGAGGCCAGACAAACACGTGGTTCCTGAAGAGGGGCAGCAGCCTTTTCAGTATTTGCAGGGGCAACAGTCTTGATGATTGACTGATCTTGCCTTGTAACATTAACCAAAACAGCCTTGCTGTGCTGGTACTGCGGATGGCTGAAAGCAAGGGGGAAACTACAGCCATAATTTCCCTGAGGGAATGCAGCTTTACTGTATGATTAAATGATGATGGTGTCCTCTTGGGTAAAATATTCCAGAGGTAAAATAGTCCCTCATTCAGATCTTCTGGTGGGGACTACTCAGGAGGACATCGTTATCAGGAGAAAGAAAACTGGCATTCTACAGACCGGAGCATGGAATGTCAGATCCCTTAATCGGGTAGGTAGGTTAGAAAATTTAAAAAGGGAAATGGATAGCTTATAGTTAGATATAGTGGGAATGAGTGAAGTTGGGTGGCAGGAGGAACAAAACTTCTGCTCAGGTGAATACAGAAGCTACTACGAACAGCATAGTGAACGTATTATTGTAGCCAAGATAGACATGAAGCCAACACCTCCAACAGTAGTACAAGCTTATATGCCAACTAGCTCTGCAGACGACGAAGGAAGTGAAGAAATGAATGATGAGATAAAAAAAAAAATATTCAGATAGTGAAGGGAGACGGGGACTACTCAGGAGGACGTCGTTATCAGGAGGAAGAAAACTAGCGCTCTACGGATCGGAGCATGAAATGTCAGATCTGTTAATCTGGGAGGTAGGTTAGAACATTTAAAAAGGAATGGATAGGTTAAAGTTAGATATAGTGGGAATTGGTGAAATTCGGTGGCAGGAGGAACAAGACTTTTGGTCAGGTGAATACAGGGTTATAAATACAAAATCACATAGGGGTAATGCAGGAGTAGGTTTAATAATGAATAAAAAATAGGAGTGGGGGTAAGCTACTAAAAACAGCATAGTGAACGCATTATTGTGGCCAAGATAGACACGAAGCCCACGCCTATTACAGTAGTACAAGTTTATATGCCAACTAGCTCTGCAGATGACAAAGAAATTGAAGAAATGCATGATGATATAAAAGAAATTATTCAGATATTGAAGGGAGACGAAAATTTAATAGTCATGGGTGACTGGAATTTGATAGTAGGAAAAGGAAGAGAAGGAAATGTAGGTGAATATGGACTGGGGGTATGAAATGGAAGAGGAAGGTGCCTGGTATAATTTAGCAGAGAGCATAACTTAGTCATAGCTAACACTTGGTTCAAGAATCATGAAAGAAGGTTGTATACATGGAAGAGGCCTGGAGATACTAAAAGGTATCAGATAGATTATATAATGGTAAGACAGAGATTTAGGAGCCAGGTTTTAAATTGTAAGACATTTCCAGGGGCAGATGTGGACTCTGACCACAATCTATTGGTTGTGAACTGTAGGCTAAAACTGAAGAAACTGCTAAAAGGCAGGAATTTAAGGAGATGAGACCTGTTTAAACCAACAGAACCAGAGGTTGTAGAGAGTTTTTGGGAGAGCATTAGGGAATGATTGACAGGAATGGGGGAAAGAAATACAGTAGAACAAGAATGGTTAGTTTTGAGGGGTGAAATAGTGAAGGCAGCAGAAAATCAAGTAGGTAAAAAGACAAGGGCTACTAGAAATCTTTGGGTAACAGAAGATACATTGTATTTAATTGATGAAAGGAGCAAATATAAAAATGCAGTAAAAGAAACAGGCAAAAAGGAATACAAATGTCTCAAAAATGAGATTGACAGGAAGTGCAAAATGGCTGAGCAGGGATGGCTAGAGGACAAATGTAAGGATGTAGAGGCATATCTCACTAGGGGTAAGAGAGATACTGCTTACAGAAAAATTAAAGAGGCCTTGGGAGAAAAGAGAACCACTTGTATGAATATCAAGAGCTCAGATGGAAACCCAGTTCTAAGCAAAGAAGGGAAAGCAGAAAGGTGGAAGCAGTATATAGAAGGTCTATACAAGGGTGATGTACTTGAGGACAATATTATGGAAATGGAAGAGGCTGTAGATGAAGATGAAATGGGAGATATGATACTGCGTGAAGAGTTTGACAGAACACTGGAAGACCTGAGTCGAAATAAGTCCCTGGGAGTAGACAACATCCCATAGAACTACTGACAGCCTTGGGAGAGCCAGCCATGACAAAACTCTACCATCTGGTGAGCAAGATGTATGAGACAGGCAAAATACCCTCAGACTTCAAGAAGAATATAATAATTCCAATCCCAAAGAAATCAGGTGTTGAAAGATGTGAAAATTACCGAACTAAGTCATGGCTGCAAAATACTAACATCAATTCTGTATGGACGAATGGGAAAACTGGTAAAAGCCAACCTCGGGGAAGATCAGTTTGGATTCCATAGAAATGTTGGAACACCTGAGGCAATACTGACCCTACAACTTATCATAGAAGATAGATTAAGGAAAGACAAACCTACATTTCTAGCATTTGTAGACTTGGAGAAGGCTTTTGACAATGTTGACTTGAATACTCTCTTTCAAATTCTGAAGGTGGCAGGGGTAAAATACAGGGAGCTAAAGGGTATTTACAATTTGTACAGAAACCAGATGGCAGTTATGAGTCGAGGGACATAAAAGGGTAGCAGTGGTTGGGAAGGGAGTGAGACAGGTTTGTAGCCTCTCCCCGTTGCTATTCAATCTGTATATTGAGCAAGCAGTAAAAGAAAAGTTCAGAGTAGGTATTAAAATCCATGGAGAAGAAATAAGAACTTTGAGCAAAATAACTGATGATGTTCAAAGTAGAGAGGATATAAAATGTAGACTGGCAATGGCAAGGAAAGCGTTTCTGAAGAAGAGTCATTTCTGAAAGTATTTGTATGGAGTGTAGCCATGTATGGAAGTGAAACATCAAACCAGTCACTGGATGGAAGACCACAACAACAACAACAACAACACTTTCAATCCCATAAAATATTCCGGAGGTAAAATAGTCCCCCATTTGGATCTCCGGGTGGGGACTACTCAGGAGGACGTCGTTATCAGGAGAAAGAAAACTGGCATTCTACGGATCAGAGCGTGGAATGTCAGATCCCTTAATCAGGCAAGTAGGTTAGAAAATTTAGAAAGGGAAATGGATAGGTTAAAGTTAGATTTAGTGGGAATTAGTGAAGTTTGGTGGCAGGAGGAACAAGACTTTTGGTCAGGTGATTACAGGGTTATAAATACAATATCAAATAGGGGTAATGCTGGAGTAGGTTTAATAATGAATAAAAAAATAGGAGTGCAGGTAAGCTACTACAAACAGCATAGTGAACGCATTATTGTGGCCAATATAGACACGAAGCTCACGCCTACTACAGAAGTACAAGTTTATATGCCAACTAGCTCTGCAGAGGATGAAGAAATTGATGAAATGTATAATGAGATAATAGAAATTATTCAGGTAGTGAAGGGAGATGAAAATTTGATAGTCATGGGTGACTGGAATTCGATAGTAGGAAAAGGAAGAGAAGGAAACGTAGTAGGTGAATACGGAATGGGAGTAAGGAATGAAAGAGGAAGCTGCCTGGTAGAATTTTGCACAGAGCATAACTTAATCGCAGCTAACACTTGGTTCAAGAATCATGAAAGAAGGTTGTATACATGGAAGAACCCTGGAGGTACTAAAAGGTTTCAGATAGATTATATAATGGTAATAGAGAGGTTTAGGAACTAGTTTTTAAATTGTAAGACAATTCCAGGGGCAGATGTGGACTCTGACCACAATCTATTGGTTATGAACTGTAGATTAAAACTGAAGAAACCGCAAAAAGGTGGGAATTTAAGGAGATGGGACCTGGATAAACTGAAAGAACCAGAGATTGTAGTGAGTTTCAGTGAGAGCATTAGGGAAAGATTGACAAGAACGGGGTAAAGAAATACAGTATAAAAAGAATGGGTTGCTTTGAGAGGTGAAATAGTTAAGGCAGCAGCCGATCAAGTACGTAAAAAGACAAGGCCTAGTATAAGTCCTTGGATAAGCTTTCTTTTCTCACTAATTTGATTCAGTAAAACCAGTTTCCAAAAAATTCTATTCTCATCTTGTCTGAACTGCTTATCATCCATGTTTCACTTCCATGAAAGACTGTTGTCCATACAAATACCCTCAGAAAAAACTTTGACTCATTTTTTTCCAAGAAAGTTGTATAGTTATTACCAGCCTACATTTTACATCATTTGTACTTTGGTCTTTGCCATTTGTCTTGCACACCAAATAACAAAGGTCGTCCAATACTTTTAAGGTAACATTCCGAGCGCAGCGATAGCGACACTCGACAGAGACAGGTGACAGAGAGAAGTATCCCCCAGTGAAAGTGACACTACTGATTTCTATTATTTCTTATGTGAGCTCATTCACAGGGCGCAACAAGTGTTGCGCTGCGCGTCATGCCTGTACCTGTCACACACGTGCCGGGCGACGCTGCTGCTCCCAGACCAGTAGTGTCACATGTCACCGAGCGTAAATATGTATTTTACTCTCGAAGAAGACGAAAAACTGATCAATTTGGTCTGTGTTAACCTCCAGCTGTATGACGTCAAATTAGATGCATACAAAAATACACTTGTGAAAGACAATATGTGGAAAGATGTAGGGAAGGAACTCAATAAAAATTATTGTTATTTACAGCATTATCTTGCCGTGGTACTCCGCCCTGTGTACTACAAAAAAACTGTGTACACTTGTCTCTCACCTCAAATCCAACACTGTAAAACTTCTGTTATGCACCAATTCTATCATACTTGTTGACTGAGTCAGTGTTTCATATTGATAGGAGGGAATTGGTTGATCGTCAAGATAAGCATCTCGCAGAATATTATGTAGGCAGCAAGCTGTTATAATCAGATCATCAACTGATTCTGGTAAAATTGCAATTGGTGTATAAAATACTCTAAATACTTGAGACAGTAACCCAGAGGCATTTTCTACTACTCGACGAGCACGACACAAATGGTAGCTAAAAATTTCTTTTTACCGATCCAGTCGTGCAACTCTTCGAGAGTATGGCTTCATCACAAAATCACTAAGTGCAAATGCTTCATCGCCAGTTATGAAGTGCGGCATTAAAATATCTGTTGGGAAGGCATTTAGATGCAGGGAAATTAAAATTGTTTGTGGCAATCTTTTTCCCCAGCTCGGATTTTTGAAAAATATGGCTGTCACCTTCTTTGCCATAAGAGCCAACATCTACAACAATGAATTTGTAATTGACGTCAAGTATTGCAAGCAGAACAATGGAAAAGCAATTTTTATAGTTGGAAAAAAAAAAAAAAAAAAAAGAAAGATCCACTGTTTTTTGGTGCTTTTATGCGCACATGTTTGCCATCAATACTACCCACACAGTTTGGTATATTCCATATCTTCCAGAAATCTTGTTCAACGTGCTTAAAAGCATTTTCATTTGGCGAGGGCAAGGCTGTTGGCATCAGTTTTGTTCTCAATACGTTCAAAACGTTCCTAATGGTCCAGGAAATATAACCGTCTGATATGCGATAGGCATCCAACAAAGACTTAAACATTTCTCCTGTGCCAATGAATCTGTAAAAAATGGAAAAAAGAATTCCTTATCATTATTTATATAGACAATATGTGTGTTGTAAATGTACATGACATACATAAGAAACTGTGATTAGTATTTGAATGTTAACATTAAAATGCGTGTCATAATTTTCGTTACAGGTGAGGGTTGTAAAAGATGGTGGAAACACATTAAAGACTCATACAATAGATTCAAGCGCAACAACAAATCAGGAACAGGATCTGCTGCACCTAAGAACTCTAAATGGACAATATATAAACAGTTGAGATTTCTTGAGACCGTATCTCAGCATAGAACTGTGGCACTAACATGGTGAAAGACAGGGTAGACGGAGCTGATACTGCTGAGCAATCTGGGGGTGAGAGTATTGTCGCTTACAGGGAGGTAAATGAGGAACGAGCTGCAATTGAAACTCTTACAGACTGCCAGCCTACCACAAGTACTGAGGCTACTAATACTAAACGATGACGCCGAAACAAAAAAGACGATACCATTCTCAATTACTTAAAAAAGAGGGATGACAGTCGGCAGACATTGTTAAATAAAATAGCACAAAAACGTGATATTGAAATACATTCATTTTCAATCACGTCAGAGATTTTGTGGGCTCGCTACCACAAATTTACAAACTTAAAGCAAAGCAGGAAATTTTTAACATCCTGATTAATTATCAAATGATGGCAGCTGAGAATCCTGATTCTTCTATTCAGCAGTTCAGTACCGAAGTCTTATTTAACTCTAGTTCTTGTCACTCAAATTACTGAAGTCAGACTGCAAGCACTCCTGATTACATAATTTCAAAGCCTTTTGTTTCCACCATTTCCGTTGCCATGTATGCATACTCGCCACAAGAGCCTACTGATTTGACACTATCACCTGTTCGAGAGCAGCATGATTTCAGTGTAGAAGAAATTGAAAATATGATACAAGACAATACAAATACAATACCTTAACATTAAGAATAATTTTTCTTCGACTGTAATCACATCTCTTGTAGTTCTTGGTTGTAATTCTTCACGAATTAAATTCAAAATAAAATAAAATTGTTTTTTAATTAATCTGCAATAAAATCTAAATTTTTCTTCATCACTTCGTAAATGTTTTCCTAACATGTAGAAACCTTCCTTGCATCGTTCCTTGAACATCGAGTTAACAGGCCATCTCCTCTTTAAATATTGGTACAAAAACAAATCATCATCTTCCTCCTCCTCAAAAAGTAAACGCACAATTTTATTGTCGAAATGTTGTTACAGACAACCGTCGTCTTCGAATTCAAACGACACACTGTAAAATCTGTTGCTGGGTACAGCAATAACATGTGGCTGTCACGGGCAACACCTGTCTCTGTCGACTGTCGCCCGCCGCTGTTGCTGCGCTCGGAGTGTTACCTTTAATGTCTCCTTCACTAATCTAATTCCATCAGCATCAACTTATTTAATTTTAAAATTTTTGAAAAAATTATCAGTGATCTTATATTACTATGGTAATTAAAAACAGTCTTGATTGCAAATTTCTTTTAATCGAAGTGACCAGTTTCAATCATTAAGACTCATCTTCAGACTCCAAAATGACAGGTGGACTCCATGGAGCAAGATGTTCAGCGTCATGGATGGGCGCAGCCTGCTCCGTGGAGTCCACCTGCCATTCTGGAGTCTGAAGATTATCCTTAAGGATTGAAATTGGTCACTCCAATTAAAATAAATTTGCGATCAAGACTTTGTTTAATTATTATTTAATTTTACTACACTCCATTACTCTTGTTTTACTTTCCCTGATGTTCATCATATAACCTCTTTCCAAGACACATTCCATCCCGTTCAGCGGAGTTCTTGAGTTCTTTGCTGTGTTTGACGGAATTACAATGCTTTTCGCATTCTCTTTCCAAATTTCTCTTTGGGCTCAATTAGTGCTTGCTCAATGTACAGACTGAACAGCATTGAAGATTGGCTGAAACTCAGTCTTACTCCTTCCTCAACTGCTGCATTTAATTCTTGCCACTCAACTCTTGTAGCAGCAGTCTGTTTTCTGTACAAGGCATAGATAACTCTTTTCTTCTTATATTGTATTCCTGTTACCTTGAAAATTTCAAAGAGTGTATTTCAGACAGCATTGTCAAAAGTTTTGTCTAACTATATAAATTCTATAAATGTAGTGACAAGGAAAGTTGTCACTCACCATATAGTGGAGATGCTGAGTCACAGGAAGGCACAACCACACACTCACACAAACGCAACTCACGCAGAACTGCAGTCTCAGGCAACTGAAACCACCCTGCTAGCAGCAGCACCAGTGCATGATGGGAGTAGTGACTGGGTGGGGGAAGGAGGCGGCTGGGGTGTGGAGGGGGAGGGATAGTATGGTGGGGATGGTGGACAGTGAAGTGCTGCATGTTGGGCGGCGGGCAGGGGAGAGGTGCAAGGAAGTAGCAGAAAAGGAGAGAAATAGAGAGAGAGGGGTGGTGGGGGAAGACTGGGTGTGGTGTTGGAATGATGGCTGTGTAGTGCTAGAATGGGAGCAGGAAAGGGGCTGGATGGATGAGGATAGCGACTAATGAAGGTTGAGGCCAGGAGGGTTACGAGAATGTAAGATGTATTGTAGGGAAAGTTCCCCATCTGCGCAATTCAGAAAAGCTGGTGTTGGTGAGAAGGATCCATATGGCACAGGCTGTGAAACTGTCATTGAAATAAAGGATATCATGTTTGGCAGCTTGTTCAGCAACAGGGTGGTTCATTTGTTTCTTGGCCACAGTTTGTCGGTGGCCATTCATGCGGACAGACAGCTTGTTGGTTGTCTTGTCTACATAGAATGCAGCACAATGGTTGCAGCTTAGCTTGTAGGCCAAATGACTGGTTTCACAGGTACCCCTGTACCCCTGCCTTTGATCGGATAGGTGATGTTAGTGACCAGACTGGAGTAGGTGGTGGTGGGAGGATGTATGGGACAGGTCTTGCATCTAGGTCTGCTACAGGGTTAAGTCCCATAGTGCTCAGAGCCATTTGAACCATTTTTCTACTACAGGGGTATGAACCATGAGGTAAGGGATTGGGAGCAAGGGTTGCGTAAGGATGGATGAGTATATTGTGTAGGTTCGGTGGACGGCGGAATACCACTGTGGGAGGGGTGGAAAGGAAAGTGGGCAGGACATTTCTCATTTAAGGCACGACGAGAGGTAATCGAAACCCTGACGGAGAATGTAAGTCAGTTGCTCCAGTCCTGGGTGGTACTGAGTTACAATGGGAATGCTCCTCTGTGGCCGGATGTAGGAGGTTGTGGGAGACTGGAAAGATAAGGTATGGGAGAATAATTACAGTCAGTGAAGGCTTCAGTGAGACCCTCAGTATATTTCGAGAGGGATTGCTCGTCACTGCAGATGCGATGACCACAGGTGGCTAGGCTATACGGAAGGGACTTCTTGGTATGGAATGGGTGGCAGCTGTCGAAGTGGAGGAATTGCTGGTGTTTAGTAGGTT
The DNA here is from genome assembly GCF_021461385.2 of Schistocerca piceifrons. Classification (NCBI taxonomy): domain Eukaryota; kingdom Metazoa; phylum Arthropoda; class Insecta; order Orthoptera; family Acrididae; genus Schistocerca; species Schistocerca piceifrons. The sequence continues at coordinate 738,345,864 of NC_060138.1, forward strand.
TGATATGATCGGAGGTACTGATGTAGCCATCTTCGAGGTGGATGTCAACGTCTAGGAAGGTGGCTTGTTGGGTTGAGTTGAACCAGGAGAAGCAAATGGGGGAGAAGTTGTTGAGGTTCTGGAGGGATGTGGATAGGGTGTCCTCACCTTCGATCCCGATAGGAATGAAGTCATCAGTGAATCTGAACCAAGTGAGGGGTTTAGGATTCTGGGTGTTTAGGAAGAATTCCTCAAGATGGCCCATGAATAGGTTGGCATAGGATGGTGCCTTGCGGGTGGCCATAGCCGTACCCCAGATTTGTTTGTAGGTAATGCCTTCAAAGGAGAAGTAATTGTGGGTGAGGATGTAGTTGGTCATGGCAACTAGGAAGGAGATTGTTGGTTCAGAATCCATAATTGGGCATTTGGAAAGGTAGTGTTCAATAGCGGTAAAGCCACTGGCATTAGGAATGATAGTGTATAGGGAGGTGGCATCAATAGTGACGAGCATCAATAGTGACGAGCAGGGCACCATGTGGTAAAGGGACAGGAACTGTGGAGAGTCAGTGAAGGAAATTGTTAGTATCTTTTATATAGGAAGTTAGGTCCTGGGTAATAGGTTGAAGGTGTTGGTCTACGAGAGCTGCGATTCTCTCAGTGGGGGCACAGTAACCGGCCACAATGGGGCATTCCGGGTGGTTAGGTTTATGGACTTTAGGAAACATGTAGAAGGTAGGAGTGTGTGGAATGGTAGGGGTAAGTAGAGAGATGGACTCTGGGGAGAGGTTCTGGGATGGGCCTAAGGATTTGAATAGTGACTGCAGATCCTGCTGGATTATTGGAATGGGGTCACCATGGCAAGGTTTGTAGGTGGAAGTATCTGACAGCTGACAGAGTCCTTCCACCAGGTAATCTTTGCGGTTGAGAACAACAGTGGTGGACTGCGGTGTGTTGCATTTGCATGAGTGTCTGTGTGTGTATGTGTGTCTATTGTTGGCAAAGGTCATTGGCCGAAAGCTTTAAGTGTGAAAATCTTTTTTTGTGCGTATCTGCGACCCAGCATCTCCGTTATATGATGAGTGGCAACTTTCCTTCTTGCAATATTGTTACGTTCCATCCTGGATTTTCCATTGTTTGGTTCTATAAATGTAGATTGGCCTTTCTTCAGTCTATCAACTAAGATAAGTCCAGGGTCAGAATTGCCGTGCTTGTTCCTATATCTCTCTCCCGAATCCAAACTGATGTTCCCTGATCTTGGCCTCTACCTGTTTTTGTATTCTTCCGTAAATAATTTGTGGTAGTATTTTGCAACCATGACTGATGAAACAGTTGGTTTGCTAATATTAACGCCTGGCTTGTTTGGAATTGGAATTATTAGACTCTTCTTGAGGTCTTGTTTTTCGGCTATCTCGTATTGGTTGGGTAACGCATGGACTAGTTTTATCATGGCTGGCCCTTCAAACAATCTCATTAATTCTGAGGGAATTTCTTCTACTCCAGGTGTGATGCTTTGACTTAGGTCTTTTAGTGTTCTCCAAGTTTCTTCCCCCAGTTTCATATCTCCCATCGCATCTTCATTTACATGCTTTTTCTTTTCTGTAATATTGTCTTAAAGTCTCTTTCTGCTATATAGCCCTTTGCAAGGGTTCCAACAGTTATGCAAGGTTTCCAACAGTCTTGAAGTGAATTTTGTGTATGTCAGTTGGAACCTTTGCTATTGTCAGATGTTCTTCATGTAATGCAACTTCTACCACAAAGTAAAAAGTTCCATTAGCAGAACAAAGTTTGGATTTATTTTCCAGTTTACAACGTAAATGTTTATAGAATTTAAATGCTTGACTTACAAAATAAGAGTTCTGACTTGACTGTCTCCTTTTTGTCTAATAACATTCACACAGAGAACTTCTTAAACTGCTGTGAAGCCCAAGCCATGGAACTTCACCATGGAGGGGCTTCACAGTGCTGCAGACTCTGAGGAATTGCTGATGATGAAGTTAGCACTTCAAATGGAAGTGTTTCGTTGCCTCACAACACTCCGGAAGTGCCTCAAACATAAAATAACCCACAAACAAACCCAGAATCATAATGATACCTTACATAATATTACCTGAATCTATCTGAACATTCTGTATTTCAAATTATTCATGATTATTCAACTATACCTATAGCCAAGGGTATAGCTGGTTTACCCATACGTCCATAGTTTATTAAACATAGCTGTAGCCTCACACCTTCTATATATTTCGTCCAACATTCAGTCTTCCTTTGTTTGCTTAGTACTAGCTTACAACATGAGCTCTTGATATTCATGTAGCTACTTCTCTTTTCTCCAAAAGTTTCTTTAATTTTCTTAAAGGCAGCATCTATCTACCCCTAGTCATGCGTGCTTCTACAGCTTTGCATTTCTCCTCAAGCCATTCCTGTTTTACCTTTTTCAGTTACTCCTAATCTCCTTCTTTGTGTGTGTATCCTATTTTGCCTAATTCATTTTATTCATTTTTATATTTCAGCTTTCATCAGTTAAATTCAAAATCTTGTGTGTTATAAAATGATTTTTACTGAATCTTATTTGTTGGCTATTTTATAGTCAGTTGCCTTCACCATTTCATCTTTCAAAGCTACCCAGTCATCTTCTATTGTATTTCTTGCCCGTTTCAGTCAATAGTTGCCTAATGCTTCCTTTGAAGCTCTCAACAATCACTAGTTCTTTCAACTTGTCCAGGCTCTTTCATTTGCTACCTTCAGTTTTGATCTGGAGTTCATAACCAATAAATTATGAGCATAATCCACATCTGATCATGGAAATACTTTGACGTTTTAAATCTGGTATCGAAATCTGAAACTTTCGTGCCTCCATCCTGCTTCCATGTATATAATCTTCTTTCATGATTCTCACACCAACTGTTGTCAATAATGAAGTTGTGCTCTGTGCAAAATTTACCAGGTGACTTGCCCAGTTATTCCCTTTCCTACTGTCATATTCCAATCACTTATCAAAATTAAATTTTCATCTCTGTAAGAAACTGAATAATTTCTTTAATCTCATTATATGTTTTTTCAATCTGTTCATCATCTGCACCTCTTTTACTACTGCGATGAGCCTTGGATATGATGATGTATTATGATTGATGAATTTTTCATAAGGTATTATGAAGAAAAGCAGTTGATTAAAATTGGCAGCACATGAAATAATTTGATCTTAGTTTGGTTTTTAGTATCTCATACTTGTGACATTTTAATTTTACAGAATGAAATATCAGCCAAAGACGTTATCATGGCAAATCGTGTGAATAAAAAGAGCAGGAAAAGAGAGAAACAACTTAAGAAAGTAAAGCAGCTGATTGTGGTAAGTTTGGGTTTTCTGTTATTTGGTAACTCTGGATTGATGTTTTAAGTTATTTGGAAGCCGTATGAATGTATTGAATTTCTGTGTTATGTAATTATGTGGCTCAAAATATTTCTTGCAGAAGAGTAAAAAGAAGAAAGGTGCTGTGCCTGCATTTAATTTCTCAGCTCTGCATCTAGTACATGATCCCCAAGGTTTGTATAGGATAATCCTTTTTTCTCAAAAAAATATTCATTTTGTAGTATTGCTTAGAATTAAACTTTGCAGACATCCACTGCATTAATTGTTGTAAGTAGTTGTTATGGATATCAATCATTTTCTTAACTTAGTTCATTTATTTGATTCTGCATAACTGTCCCATGAAACGTGTAGGTGTTGAGTGGGGAGAGAAGTGAGAGATATGTATAGACTTCCTTACACCCTCTGTGCGATCCAAAGCTTTGAGTGACTTAGCCTTCCACGCTGCATCTAATGACCAAAACAATTTGGCTGTATGTCGTGGTAAATATCTGTAAAAAATTAACTCTACTAATTTCCAGTTAGTGAAGGCGCATTTAATTTCAGTGTCTGTATTTCACATTACTCAAATCGATTTTGTGAAGACACTTCCTTTTTCTTACATGCTTCAATATACCATTTACAGCCATAATACTCCCTCATGGTAGAAGAGTCTATGAAAACAGGAGAAAGTGCAGTGATCTGTTTTGTAATTCTGTCAGAACATATTGCTAATAGATTAAATTTTTCTGTTTTCAGATTTTGCAGAGAAACTTTTCCGGCAAATAGAGACAACCAATGAAAGGTTTGAGGTAAAACTTATGACACTTGATGTAATATCAAGACTAATAGGACTGCACCAACTGTTCCTTTTCAATTTTTATCCATATATTCAGAGGTTTATGCAACCTCACCAAAGGGGTTAGTCTGTTAAAACGCATTTTATACAAATTAACTTTCATTTCTGCATAGACGTTTACCTTCCATTGTTGTTACAGAGGTGACGAAGATGCTACAGTTTGCTGCACAAGCTTCGCATGAGTTAGTGCCTCCTGATGTAAGTATATGAATTGATGAAGGATCAACAAGATAACTTGTAAAATGTACATCTCAGAAATCACAGTACTTCAGTTGTGTTGAGGTTTTTGTTCATAACTAATGTTAAATGGGCATACACGAGTTAAAACTTGTAGGCTATAATGGCAAATGAAGATGAAAGACCATACTTGCTAAGAGGTTGTTGTGCTATGATTTTGTGGTTAATAGCATCAAGTAGGTACCTTTGTATCATCATCTAGTTGAACCTTGGACATAAAAGTTTTCTAAGTATGGTACCGTGTCATATTGTAGTTTTATACAATATGACGCAATACCATACCCAGAAAACTTTTATGTCGACTAACTGGCTGAGGAAGCGTACGCAATTATATTAGATGGATGCTGTTTATTACTCAACATAAAATGACAAAAAAGAAGAAAAACACGTAAAATGAAAACAGAAATTTGAGTGAAGGTTAACTTATCTGCAGTTGTTCTTGTGGATTGTATTTTAATATAACCTTGCAGGTATTAAAAATGTATTCAGTACTGTCATTCATGTAGCCACTGGTAACAGGTTTCAGCCTTTCTTACTTCTTTCCTTTTTCTCTATTAGCTGTGTAAACTTGTATTCACTCTTTAAGTTTGATTTTAGAATCAGCCTTATTGTAGTGTTAGTTGCAGCAGACAGCATTTAAACTTTTCATTTGTTTACCTCCTTTTTTATTCATTCGTAGCAGTTCATTGTTAAATTTCACTAATTTATATAATTACAGGGTCCTTAAACAATAATCTCTCTCTCTCTCTCTCTCTCTCTCTCTCTCTCTCTCTCTCTCTCTCTCGCTCCCTCACTCTCTCCCCCTCTCACTCCCACTCCCTCACTCTCTGCCCCCTCACTTCTTCCAAGTTTTTCCATAAAAATAAGGGTAAGCAACTACTCAACTGACTGAGATATCACCATAACAGTACCAAGAATTTCACTTTCAAGCAATTGCTCTTTTTTTCTAATTTAAGGACACTCACCAAAGCAGACAGTGCATCTGCTGCTGATTCAGAGAGGTGTGTTCCACTGTAGAATTTTCTTTATCATAAGATTAATTATTTTGTGTACTAGCAGATATCTCAAAAACCAATATGAGGGTCATTCAATAAATAATGCACTTAAAAAAATTACGTACTGGTGTTCTACAAAAATATGGAAACACCAAAAACTCAACACTTCACCATACTTAATACAGTACAGGAAATCCGCTGACATTCAAATCAGTGTCCAGTCATCTTAGAATGGTTAAATACAGATCCTGTATGGTTTCCAAGAGAAAATAGTGGCGAGTTCAGGTAGTGATGATGGAGCTGGATAGCAATCACAAACTTTTCTCTCCAAAGTAAACCACGGAGGCTTGATAACATTGTGATCCAATGACTGTGGTGGCTAGGGAGATGCGACAATTCATTCTCTTGCTCTCAAAACCAGTTCTCGATGGTGCAAGCTGTGTGGCCAAGGGGTCCTGTCATCTTGGAACACAGTATCACGATTGGGAAACAAACATTATACCATTAGATGGATCAGATTTGCCAAAATGGTCACACAATCCTTGACAGTAATGCCACCTTGCAGAGCAACCATGGGGTCCGTGCAATACCACAACATGGCTGCTTAAATCATCACCGAACCTCTGCCATGTTTCACTCTTGAAATGTAAACTCAGTGAAAAGTTGGAAACAGTGCGAAACGTGACTCATCCAACCAAATAACATTCTTCCTTTGCTCCGTAGGCCAGGTTTTATTGCTTCAGCCCATGTTTTCCTGTTATGGGCATTTGCATAACTGATGTGTGTGGTTTTGGATTCCCAGCTTGCTCTGCAATTCCCAGATTATTGAGCTCCCTTCATATTGTTTAGGTACTGGCAGGGTTCTTTTGCAAAATTCAGTTCTGCACTGACTTTTGCAGCTGTTGTCTTCTTTTTATCTCCCACAGTTCTTTTCAATGACTGTCTGTCACTATCACTCCAAGCACTCTTTCATCCACATTGTCACTTAGCAGGTGATGTTTTTCTGTTTCACCTGTATGCGGTATAAATCTTCGATATTATGCATCCTGAAACATCAAACACTTCAGCTACCTTGATTACAGAAGTATCCTCCATACAAGCACCAACAATTGCCTACAATCAAATTCACTTAGCTCCAACACAGTACACTCACAACTACACAGAATGCTGACCATGAAACATAACCAAACCTCCAGAAAGGAACGTATCAGTGCTGACTTCAAGGGAAATAACAGCATTGTGGTGACCAAAGTGGATAAGGAAAATGCTACGGTTGTTACAAACTCCATGGAACTATTGGCTTATCCTGTGTACCACAAATTAAAAAGTGATCATAGAAAAGAAACTTTCAAAAATTGATAAGTCCAGAATGGATAGCTCTGTTACTAAGAATTAAATGCCTCCAATAGCTGTCTCACCCGGAATATATGGTCTTCCAGGGATACACTTGGAATTCTGCCCACTGAAACTTTAAGTGAATGGAATTCTCTCTTTTTCTCCAACTTATCTTTTGCCAGGTCTTATTGGGAAAACTGAGACATATAGTTGCTTAAACAAATATTTTTGTTAAAGATTCAAAACATTTTTTGTAAATCTGCAAGTGACATTCTTACAAGCTTCGATGTGAAAACTTTATTGAGTAACATCCCAGTTGTAGATACATTAGGGATCAATAAGGAGGAGGTGTCATCTTTGAGGAATTGACACTCTTACAAAATTTTGGGCAGAAAAAATGCAGATAAGTGAAAACTGACATGTAATATTATGAGATTGTACCATATTTCATAAAACTGCAGGCAGTATATTCTCTCGTGCATGATACATAAATTGATGTACCATAATTGATTCAGGTGAGTTAGCATCATCATAGACAATGTAGCAAGTGAATGTAGTATTATTTTGATATTGGACTTTATTTTACTGTATTTTACTGAACCCTAGTAATTCTTTCTAATGTGTTAAATGACAAGTGCTCTGTGTCTTTTCAGGTCTTAGAACCAGTTCTTAAGACAGTGGTGAACAATTTTGTCACAGAAAGGAATTCAAGTGATGTAATGGCTATAGGGTAAGTACTTTAAAACACCTGTACCAAAATTTTTATTTCAGGTAGCATAAGAAAAACAGATTTATGAATATATCTGACACTCAGAAATTACCATTACAACTAACTAAAATTTCACAACTTACCACAGTATAGTGGAATCTTGTTAGCACATTTTTGAAGTTCCACATATTTTTAATATCATTAGCAGGAAAATCTGCTACTGGAAAATACCTAATTTGCTAACGATTCAGTTTTTTCGTTGGCAAAAATGTGGAATTAAGGATTCCATATTTGAGGTAATATGCGGTCTCTTAATGCCTTGCTTCCTGATGTGCTATCTCAATAAATTGTGATTCAAAACGTGCCTTTTGGAGAACATGTTCAGAATATCACAACCAGAAACTCTCAGAATTATTATTATACAAGAACCAAAAATGTGTTAAATAAGGCAACATTGGTTAAAACCAGTGTGTCAGACACATACACTTCTGCTATCAGCCAATTGGAATGCAGGAAAGTCATGGGAGATCAAGAGCTTAGCCTCTAGGATTACTCGTGTAACAACTGATAAATTGTTACATTAATTGCCTGTTCATTTTACAGATAGAATCTTAACCTCTTTGCATGACAACTACAACACACTGAGTGAAAATGTAAACAACTGTAGTGCGTGTAAAATAAGTTGTGACTTTTGACAGTTCAGCAAGGAGTGAGTGGAGGGAAGCATAGTTGCCAGTGTGTGTAGCGCACACCAGCAAGTGATCGCAGCATAATGCCAGTCCTAGACGGCACAGAACCTGGCAGGCTCGCTTGACTGCATGAACAGCAAGTTGGCTCATCCATGATCTTTCTAAAATGATTTTAAAGAAATTCTTTGGTAATAAACTCTCATTCTCACACATCCAATAGTTTTAAGTCATCAGCTTCATGACGAACCACCTATCATTTCATTAATGGTCATAGTTATTGCAATATTTCAGTAGTAGGTAAATTACTTCAAGAAGTTCTTAGTTTGCAGTGAAAAATAAGTGTCACTATGAATTTGTGTTTGATGCATGTTAGGTTTCATGTTGCTGTGTATCAAATGTTGATAATATCAATATAATAGAAGGAAACATTCCACGTGGGAAAAATTATATATAAAAACAAAGATGAGGTGACTGTGCCTGTGTCCATACATGCGAATGGACAGTTTATTGCAGACAGTGTTTGTTGGTAATGAGGATCACCCTGTGGCCAGACATGCTTTGGTGCACAGCCAGCACATCTTGGCACAGTGTTACACTGTCCGGGTTATCTGGATACTTCCCACCAACACCAACCTATCCGAACTCCGGAGATGGGAACTTGCCCTTCAGTATATCCTCTCTTCTCGTCATCCGCCAGGTCTCAATCTCCGCTAATTTCAAGTTGCCGCCACCCATACCTCACCTGTCTTTCAACAACTTCTTTGCCTCTACACTTCTGCCTCGACTGACATCTCTGCCCAAACTCTTTGTCTTTAAATATGTCTGCTTGTGTCTGTATGTGTGGATGGATATGTGCGTGTGTGCGAGTGTATACCTGTCCTTTTTTCCCCCTAAGGTAAGTCTTTCCGCTCCCGGGATTGGAATGACTCCTTACCCTCTCCCTTAAAACCCACTTCCTTTCGTCTTCCCCTCTCCTTCCCTCTTTCCTGATGAGGCAACAGTTTGTTGCGAAAGCTTGAATTTTGTGTGTATGTTTGTGTTTGTTTGTGTGTCTATCGACCTGCCAGCGCTTTTGTTCGGTAAGTCACCTCATCTTTGTTTTTATATATAAAAATGTTGATAATATATTGAATTACACTTTACACTTGCCAGGATATCGCTGTCTGTTTCCAACCTTGTGGAAATGGAATGTACATAAAGTGCTCCGACACGAAGTCATGTGTCAGTGAAAAAAACTTCAATGAAATATTCATAAATTCTTCGTATCTCATAAATGTTTTGAAATATCAAAACGAGATTTTGGTAAATGCTAGTGATTATGAGACTGTTTTGCCACATAATTAGTATCCAGCATTTTCACATCTACAGCATTATTCAAGTGACCACATATCTTTTCAATCAAATAACGTAATTATTGAGTGCAATGGTGAAACAAGAACTGCTGTGGTTTTTGTAACAATATAAGTGAAGATGTTACACGTTTATTTTTATACTGAGAATTTGCTGTTTCAAAAACTATTAACCTTACTTATACTCATTTGTTAGTTTAATAATACACTATTTCAAGATCTGTCACAATTTCAACTGCATTACAGTGTTAGTGAGATGAATATTTCTAAACTCTTCTGTGTTTTAACAAGAGAAGCAAATTTTAATGTGGCAACAGGAGAAGTTACATATTCCTTCAAACTTGTGACAGTCCTCCATGAATCAATGTCCCCACAACTACCTTCTTTGTATTATGACTGACAATACCAGTCCTGTGGTGTAACATTTGCAGTGGCTTCTTTCATCAGTATTTGAATCTCAGTGAATATAAACTTCTTGCTGTTTTTAGCCACATTACTTTTCACCTAGGCCAATATACTCGTCGGATTTAAATGAGTATTATACAGATGAAACCTGATTAAACAACGTCCTTTACTGTCAGCCAGTTCAACAACATGGTAGCGTGAAGATTTGGTAGTACAACACTAAAATTTTCCATTAACTTCGCCTTATACATGGTAGGTTAAACTTCATCTCGTGGAACATTTCTTTGCACCCAGAGCAAAATATCTGCTTTCGTTTACTACATTGTTGGAGCTTTATGCATCACAACGGAGTTGTACGGCATTTTGCCCATTACTGTTGTCGGATTCCAAGGAATGTTTTGTAGCAGAATGTTATCTTCCCAGCTGGTGAACGTGTTCTTGGAAGACATTTTTATTGCAAATCTTGTATTCAGATGTACTACAATTCATTAATGCAATGTCAACACAAAACACTTGTTCACAATACCTGACAACTACAGAACATTTCAACGCCAGAAAATACGACTTTGCTATGAGAGCTGACAAATGTTGATGCATCTAATGCGTGACACCAAATGGTACTGTTTACTCATGGTGTGGCAACAGGGGCGCATTACCAGCCAAATCACTGGCAGCATGGTAGGGAAAGCCGGCTGGCCATTGGTGTTAGGTGGGCAACAGCGTCACATCCCCCTCCAGTCAGCCAAACGTCAAAAGTTGCAACTAATTTTAAATGCACTATAAACAGTATACATCAGTGCACTGTGGCAATTTCACAAAGCTCAGCAAAGAACTGAATAACATCAGTCATCAGTACTGAGAATGTTTTTGGGACCATCAGTAATGCTTCATCAATATGTCTAGTATTGACAATACCTCAATAATCACCTGCTTTATGGATGTATATGTTGTGTTTATCTGTACATTATAATTCTATGTACTTTTCTATGTGGCATATAATTCGTACCTGCAGATAGGTTAATCAAACTAAAATAAAATCTGTATAATTTTAGCTTCAAGAGGCAGCAGCTGTCAAAGGTGTATTACAACCACAATGTAAAAGTTTTGTCTCAATGCTTTATTAACTGGATTCTATGAAACTATTGCATTAGAATGAATTTGTGGAAGACGGATTGAATTACTTAAAATTATGCTCTAATTTGACACAATATTAGGAGGCAAGATTCTCATTTTACATAAAATGAATTATAATTTCACAGTGGAAATTTGGTTTAAAATGCTACATTAACCTATTTTGCAATAACTCTCTAAGGTGATTATTTGAATATTAGAACACTACTGCAACACATTTCCCTAAATTAGAATAGTAAAAAACTTCAACAGAAGTTATCACTCTTTAATGTGACATAACCTGTAAATCTGACTACAGCAATGCAAAACATTGGATAATTGTCATTGCAAGTCAGTTAAAAATAAAATAAAAATAACTGAAATTGCAATTTTTGTTACAAATCTTAATACAAACAAATATCATTCATTTAGTGCCTATCTGTTTGTGAACCATTACTAGTAACTGAATACAGGATGTCAGTTCACCAAACTATCAGTATGTCAGTTGTACAGCTTAGCGTCTCTACACTATAATACAGTAAAATACGGTACATAGTCCTGTCTTCACAGAGGTTTGAGAAACGTAATAATTGTTGACTGTTTCTTTTGTTCTAATTTTAATATTGTATTGTTTATCTTAGCTAATACATTCATCACTTCTTTGTTGACTTAATGCTTAACTGTGTCCATTGCTTCAGTAGATTTTGATATTGTATGATGGGGCAAAGGTTCTGGTTCATCCTCTTCTCCGCTTTCTTCTTCTTTCTCTGCCATCTGTTCCTTCAAGACTTCATCAGTTGTCTTGGACTGACAGCTGGTAACACCATCATCGTATTCAACATAAGCATTGCTTTCTTCTTGCTCCATTATTTGCTGCTTCTGCCCAGCTGCAGTTTCTTTGTTGTGTGATGTGATGTCTTCTGTAAGTATCTAATGAAAGCCAGCCATCTTGAAGCATTCTAAGATTACGCTTTCTTGCATGGAATTGCAGGCACTTCTTAGAAGCATAGTGACTGAGATTGTTACCTTCCTCATTCTAGTATGAAGAATCTTCCTGTAATTTTGTAATGCCTTGGTTGAGTGGCTAAAAGTGCTTCTACAGTTGGGAGGAAAAACAACATTCACAGTATGTATATACTATATATCTCGGGCATGTGCTACATCCTGGACAATAAACCCTGATGATGTTGAGTGCCCCACAAATCAACCAACTGGCCAATAAACAGGATGATTTTCCTTTTCCTAACACTCAACTTTGCCTGCCAAGCATGCAAGAATTGTTTAAATATAGGTTTTGTTACCCATGCTTTCACATTAAATGTGTATTTACTTGGAAATGTCCACACATTTTTAATGCATTGTGGGCTCTTCAGTTTTCGAATTATTGGTGGTACCAACTTTTCTGTTCTCCTTTCACTACAACATAATAAGACAGTTAGCCTCTCTGTACTACGTACTATACTGTCAAAGTTTTGTCAGGCAAAAAGTTAAAAAAAAGCAAGTCTATTTCATTTGCATTAAATCATTTTTTGGGGCTGAACCTTTTTGTAATTGATGGAAGACTATTTTTCCATGACTGAATAGTCTCAATGTTTGTGCTTCCAACCATTTCTGGAACACATTTATGCACCAAATTATGCCAGTTCTTGAACCTTTTGATCCAGCCATTGGATACTATGAGCTTTATGAGCCCCTACCTTTTATGCCAAATATATTGTTTTAGCCCAAACCACTGTACCGTTAAATGAAATATCAAAGTACGAGGTGTTTTTATCCACTTCAATAGAATGTTTTCCAGTTCTGGAAACTGACTGTTGTGCACTTGTTTTTGTTTGCCATTTCCTCTATTCAGATATGCTGCTTCAACTATTTTTTGTTTGCTCGTTATTGTATTTAATGTTGATGGAGGACAGCTTAATTTTCCTGCAATATCAACACACTACATACGTGAATTTTTGTCCACTTCCTAAATAACATTCCACTGTTAATGGTTTATTCACTGCCTCATTGTCTTGTGAATGACTTATTGGTACACCATTTGACATTAAAAAAATCTTGCAGTGAAAGTCAGTCAGGCATTAAAGATGTTAGATGCTAATAAATATTCGATTTATCATTTGGCTACTACAACTTTGCCCTTGAGTCCAGTCAGTACTTTTTGGTTGAAGTTGGAATTCATTGGAGCTACTACCAATCTATATGAACTACTGCTGTGCTTCATTTCCACCATAACAAATGTTCTAATATAGTAACAAAATTAATCAATTTTCCCTTCTCATCCCATCCGGTAAGTGTCCCCTGACTCAGGGTTCTAGCTGACTTTTCTGAACTCTACCATTTTTCTTAAACCTTACCAGTTCTTTTCCTTCACCCCTCTTCCTTCCCCTTTAACCCCACTGCTGGAAGAAGGCACCACTGGCTTCAAAAGCTTGCATATGTAATACCTTTTATATGTGTGTTCTGCCACCGCTTGGTGAGTAGATTTTTTTATCTATCCAATAGCAAACAATTTGTACAATATGCATAGTTGCCAACACTGAACAACACTGTCTCCTTGCATGTTTACTCACCTTGCAGCCGAAAAGTGTCCTGTTCCTACCTAACAGGGTAAAACTCATGTAGGGACTTCTTGTAACACAACCTCATTTCACTGTCAGGCCACATGGAGTGCTTAGAGTTCATCAATCTGTCATCTCAGTTTCATATTGGATAGTTTAAAGTCTTCCATATTTGAATTGGCTTTGTTCAAAAAAGAAGCTGGTTTCTTAGAATTCTATTTTAGATTACAGCTTTATGTGTGTTGTGCACCCTTTGAATTGCGTTGTGGATATGTTGCTCATATTAAGCTTAAGTTTTGCTCACTTCCACAGTAGTGGGAGGAGTAAATGATTCATTATTTGTTTTTCTTTCATATAAAACAGAAGCTGGGTTCATCACATAGTGTTCTGTGGACATTTATTCATGTGTACTATTTCATGCCTGATCTGCTTGATTTAAATGTCTTGCATCTTACTTTATTTTTGTTCACATCCGTTTTTCATACTTTCTTGCATTTGGTGAAGAAATCAATTGTAGTGACTTCTGACAGAATTGGCATTCAACTTTATTACATCTTGTCATGCAATGAGCATATATTTCTGCTTTGAATGGTGTTGCTTCTTGCCAGTGATTATCCTTTTTCGTATCAGAGACAAAGTATGTAGTCAGGTACTACAAGGGCTATTCAGAAAGTAGGGAACATTTTGGCATTAAAAAAAAAAAACTAAGCACAAGATATAGAATTTATTATATACATCTGAAAGAGCGACTGACATACTACTTTTCCACACAGTCACCAAACACACTGAGGCACGTATCATAGCGGTGGACAAGATTTGAAATACAGCGCTGCGTTGCAAGCCAGTTCTTCATCTTGGGAAACCAGGGGAAGTCGCTTGGTGCGAGATCGGGGCTGTAGGGCGGATGAGGGAAAATTTCCCATTTGAATGAATTAATGAGTTCTTTAGTGCGGTTTGCCATGTGAGGTTGGGCATTGTCATGCAAAAACAAGGCTTTGGACGTCAGATTTCCTCGGCGTTTGTTTTGAACTGCTCTTCTAAAGCTGTGCAAAGTTTGACAGTACTGTGCAGAATTTATGGTTGCTCCACGTTCGAGAAAATCAATTAGGAGCACACTTTGCCAATCCCAGATCACTGTCGCTATCAACTTCCTTGCTGACAAGGTTTGCAAACATTTTCTTGGTTTTTGGGGGGACCTTGTGTGCCTCCACTCCATGGGCTGTAATTTTGTCTCACAATTGACGTGTTTCACCCATGTCTCATCACTGGTTATGATTCGATCCAGTAAAGAATCACCATGTTTGTGGTAGGCCCCCAGAAATGTCAATGTTGCCTCTATTCGCTGTTCTTTATGGTGCTCTGTAAGCATTTGGGCACCCATCGTGCACAAAATTTGTGGTAGCCTAGCTTTTGAGTTACTGTTTCAAACAACAAAGTCCATGAAACTTGTGGAAAAGAAAGCAAAAGCTCCGTTATTGAGAAGTGACGGTTTTCACGAATTGTTTCATCAACTTTAGTGGCAAGATCGTCAGTCACAATACTTGGGCGTCCACTCTTCTCTTCATCATGAATGTTGGTTCGGCCATTTTTAAAGGAAATGCACCATTTCGGGATGGAAAAATCACTCATTACGTTGTTTCCGTACACTTCGCAAAGTTCACGATTAATTTCTATAGGTTTTAGGTTTCTTGCCAACAAAAACCATATCACAGACTGCACCTCACAACTGGCGGGATTTTCAATTGCAGCGCACATTTCAAATTCGAATATCGAAAAAACCAAATGCGCTGAGACGTTCCCATTGTCACAGATGGATGCCGACTGAGCTGCTGAGCATGCACATACCAAAAATATACGCGATCAGCGCATGCCTAGTGGCGTCAGACGGAAACGTTTCCTACTTTCTGGATAGCCCTCGTATTATACTGCAAAAATATTATACATTTGTGTGCATATTTGTACATGATATGGCTTAGTATAGAGTAAAAGCACTTCCACTGCACTGAATGTTATTGCACTTAAGATATTCAGGCTATACAGAATTCACTAATGGATCCAATGATGAAAGTGTTAGTGTGTTTATTATTTGCTTCTAAATTTTCATTGGAGTGGGAGGATGGTTGCAGTACATTGATTTCTACTAACATGTATTGTTTATAGTATCTGTTAATAAAGTGTGAACATATTTGTGTAGTTATTGGTGCATTTTTAGCATTTGCAAAGAAAACTGCCTTAGTCACCAAGACAAGTGGCAGACAAACCATTCAACACTGAAATACACACTCATTCCATGACCAGATGTAATAAAGTTGAATACCAGTTCTTCAAAAACTGCTAACATGGTGTTCTCCATTAAAAGTGAGGATGTACTGAAAATGGGTATACTTCACAGTGATTTAAACTGAGCAGTTCACACACAGATTCAAAAGCAGAAACAAATGCACATGAGCCTGCAGGACACCATGCAATGAAACAAGCTTTTGTTTTATATGAAACTAAAACAAAAAAGGAATCTGTTAATCCACACAATGTAATGGACGAATGCAAAAATAAAGCATAGTATGAGCAGCATATTCACAATGCAGTTCAGAGAGTGCAAGACACACAAGAAGTCATAATCAGGAACACAATGTGATAAACCCAGTGTGTGTCGTGTCATATGATTTTTAGATTCTGGCATGTGCTATGGTGCAATTATTTCGATGTGATAATGGCCACATAATCAAAACTGCAATATTAGGTTTTACAAAGAAATAATCTTACAGTCAAAAGGCAACCATGATGATTACAAAATTTTACATGACTGTGAACGTGAGCTACGAGAAGTTAATCTGCGTTTTAGATTTCTTGAATAAATTACTCTGCAAAGTCACAAGAACCTTTTGGTTTCCAGACACGCACTTTACTACTGGGCTACGAGGCCCATCCATAAATTATAAATGAAGAACATTGTTATCTAAATTGCATATTTTGATTGAAAATAAGTGTTTTCATACTATATTTTCTTATACCAAAGTTCAGTGCCAGACATGAAATTAAATTTCATATTACATTGGAATGTTCTGGTTGGAATACAAGAAATGAAGGTAGATACTCACCATATACTTGAGAGATTGACAGGCACAGGCACTAGACTGAAAACATAGCTGAGTTCTAAGGTCCTTCTTCCATAACATGGGTCTTGCACTGCTTATTTTTTGGTGTTCTGTGTTTTCACCCTCCCAGAACTCTTAAATGGCAAAAGTTTCAATGGTCAAACATCCATTTTGGAAGTCCTAGTCTCAACTGCATTAAATGCATCTAACCACCTTGTTTTTACATTGTCCCTCCCTGATTAGGGCATTCAAATTTGTTGGTATTGTTACTGTTTGACCACTGCAACTTGTGCCACTGAGAGTTGTTTAGATTAGATTAGATTTGATTTACTTTCATTCCAATTGATCCATAATGAGGAGGTCCTCCAGGATGTGGAACATTTCAGAAAAACAATAATACATGACAAATATTTACAACTGAAACAAACTAGCTAATGTACCTTCCACAGGTCCCAAGTGGAATGATCGTCTTTTTTTTTTATTGAACACTGTATGAAAGAATCATTTTACAAACAATAATGCACTGAATTTAAAATAAAAAAGGTTATTTTGTTTATGAGGTAATAAACATGTAATAGAACTACTACAATACTTATTTACAATGAACACATTACTGCACTGAAATGGTGCAGAAGTTAGATTGTACTCTCTCTCTCTCTCTCTCTCTCTCTCTCTCTCTCTCTCTCTCTCTCACACACACACACACACACACACACACACACACTCATTTACAATTAACACAGTACTGCACTGAAATGGTGCAGAAGTTAGAAGGAGTTGGCCACCAGTAAATCTGTCAGGCTTCTCTTAAACTGATTTTCATTGGTTGTTAAGCTTTTTATGGCTGCTGGCAAGTTATTGGAAATGTGCGTTCCTGAATAATGCACATGTTTTTGTACAAGAGTAAGTGACTTTAAATCCCTGTGAAGATTATTCTTATTTCTAGTATTGATTCCATGAATTGAGCTGTTGGTTTGAAAAAGTGAAATATTTTTAATGACAAATTTCATTAAGGAATAAATATATTGGGAAGCAGTAGTTAGTATTCCTAGTTCCCTAAAGAGGCCTCTGCAGGATGTTCTTGAGTTCACACCACATATAACTCTTACTGCACGTTTTTGTGCCCGGAAAACTTTAGCTTGGCTTGATGAATTACCCCAAAAAATAATCCCATATGACATTATGGAATGAAAGTAAGTATAGTATGCCAGCTTTTTCATTTTTATATCCCCTATGTCTGACACAATTCGCATTGCAAATAGAGATTTGTTAAGACGCTTCAGTAGTTCTGTGGTGTGGTCCTCCCAGTTGAATTTATTATCAAGCTGTAATCCCAAGAATTTAACACTGTCCACATCTTCTATCTGTTTGTCATCGTGTGTTAGGAATATGCTCGTGGGACACCCCTTACAAGTTCTGAACTGCATGTAGTGTGTTTTTTCAAAGTTTAGTGACAAAGAATTGGCTAGGAACCAGTGATTAATGTCCACAAATATTTTATTAGCTGATCTTTCTAAGACTACACTTGATTTGCTATTTATTGCAATGTTTGTATCATAGGCAAACAACACGAACTTGGCATCTGGTAGTGTTACTGATGAAAGGTCATTGATATACACAAGAAAAAGTAGGGGCCCTAAAATGGAACCGTGTGGGCCCCCACATGTAATTAGTTCCCAGTTGGACGATGCCTGATAGCTTAATACATGCCTCTTTGCTAATAACACCCTTTGTTTCCTGCCAGAGATATAAGATTTGAACCATTTTGCAGCACTTCCTGTTACACCATAATATTCTAATTTACTTAAAAGGATATTGTGATTTACACAGTCAAATGCCTTTGACAGATCACAAAATATACCAGTTGCCTGCATTTTTTTGTGTAATGAATTAATCACATTTTCACTGTAAGTGTAGGTAGCCTTCTCAATATCAGAACCCTTTAGAAATCTGAACTGCAACTTTAACAGTATGTTATTTGAGATAAGGTGGTTATAAAGCCGATTGTACATTACTTATTCTAAAATTTTTGAGAATGCTGGCAAAAGTGAAATTGGGCGGAAATTTGATGCTATTTCTTTATCTCCCTTCTTAAACAGTGGCTTAACTTCAGCATATTGTGGGAGTTGTGAAAGCACAGAACAGCAGCACTCTTAATGGCCTGGCAGCGAACTTTGAATATGAGGAAATATGTCATGAAGATCTGTATTTTTAATCAAAATGCGCAATTTAGGTGAGAATATTTTTCATTTATATTTTACCGGTGGACCTCGTACCACAGTAGGAAGTGTGTGTATGGAAATCTAAACATTCTTATGACCTTGCGAAGTAATTAATTCAAGAAACCTCAATCAATAACTAAGATTAACTACTCATAACTGTGATTCACAGTCAGGTAAAATTTTGTAAATGGCATCATGGTTGCCTTTTGACTTTACATACTATGTGGGAAAATGCAGTAACGAGGGATATACTAAAGAGAGTTTGCCTGTGTCCCATGGTGGAGGGGGAGAGATCACTTTGAAGTACAAGCAGTTTTTCTGAGAGAATATTTTTTTTTTTTTTTTCACTCTCTTATATCTCGTTAAATTAAATACTTAATCTTATCAGTTCTTTTAGATTTCAGGTAGACAGTAATGGGAAATTGGCAGTATCATCATGTTTGTATTGAGCATTCAAGCTAATTGAGGGTCATAGTAATGCAATGCTGGTCTAATTTTTGGAAAGACTGGTGTAGCCATTGATTTGGGTTTTCTGTGACAAATCTTAAATACAGGTGGATAAGAATGAGATATCGTGTGCTCGCCCACTGACTGATTTCTTGATGATTATAAAGTCTTTCATTCACTGAACAATAGAAACTGAAATGAACTGTGCTTTGATACATGGCCTCAGTCTGATTGTTTTCTAGTACTGATTCCTCTCAGAGGGGACAAAATTTCTGCTGTCATAAGCAGAGTTTAATTCATGTGAATGATTTTTGATTTTTAAATTATGAGTATGAACAGCCCGACCTGAAACTCTATGCTTGGCAAGTAGGTAACAAAAAAAAAAAAAAAAGAACTGGCCCCTCACCAATGATACCAACATAACAGGACTTTCCTAAAAATACTAGGGTGTTTGAAGGTGGCAAAGATATTGACATTTGTAGAAAGGAGGAGGAATGAACTGTGTGATTGTCTTTAAATATGTCTGCTTGTGTCTGTATGTGTGGATGGATATGTGCGTGTGCGTGTGTGCGAGTGTATACCTGTCCTTTTTTCCCCCTAAGGTAAGTCTTTCCGCTCCCGGGATTGGAATGACTCCTTACCCTCTCCCTTAAAACCCACTTCCTTTCGTCTTCCCCTCTCCTTCCCTCTTTCCTGATGAGGCAACAGTTTGTTGCGAAAGCTTGAATTTTGTGTGTATGTTTGTGTTTGTTTGTGTGTCTATCGACCTGCCAGCGCTTTTGTTCGGTAAGTCACCTCATCTTTGGTTTTATATATAATGAAATTATAATTCACTTATGAATATAGAAAAATCTTTGCTGAAAGCAAATTGAAGATGAAATAAAAGCTGCCATTGCAAGAAGATATTAATTGTATCAGATAATAATAAGAAGGAATTTGAGGAAAAGGAATTGGCATATGTCAAAATTTTTCATTAGGGGGGGACAGGATTTGGCGTGTGTCCAGAAAGACTCCAAGATTGATACCGTCTTCCTTCAATTGGTGGAGAGTGCTTATAGAACACGTGTCCCGAAGAAATTGAAATGACTGCAGCCCCTAGCTTGCAAGTGTTGTATGCAACACTGAGAGGACATTGAGCTTGCAGTAGCTGTTGTAGGTCACTATACAGAGGGCTCTTTCTTGGTCAGGAAGGGGCTTGCTTCTTATTATTATCCAGTTTCAATGGCTGAGAAGAAGGTGACTGGTCTGTTAAAGCGGTATTATCAGATGATCTCGCATGCTGCAACCTGCGGCTTTCAAGGGCAGAAGTTACTACTGCTCTTATCACCATTCCTATCACCGCACCTGATGCCAAAGGCTGTGATGAGCTGATTACAAAGGGCATAAATGGTGGGTCTGCCCATTTACATTGTTAGGTGGATGATTGTCCATGGACTAGGTATAGGGCTGCTTCAGCTGCACTTGATGTTGAGTATATTCGTGGTGCTGGTAGTGCAACAAGTGAAAATTTAAATTTTAGCAGTCTTTTGGGAAGTATTTACTTTCTATTGTTTACATTTAGCTGATACTGTAAGCGTTTTGGATGATTTGGTTGGTTATGTTTAAATATTGATAATTTCACCATCCCATACGTTTTCTGACTTGTTTGATGCAGCCTCTCATAAATTTTTTCTGTTGCCACTGTTTCGTCTCACAGTAGCAACTGCAACCTATATCATTAATTATTTGTTAGATGTATTCCAGCCTCTGTCTTCCTCTACAGTTTTTACCCCTCTGCAACGCACTCTAGTATCATGGAAGTTATTCCCCGATGTCTTAACAGATGTCCTATCAGTCTGACCTTTTTGTTGTCATTGTTCCCCATATACTCCATTCCTTGCTGATTCTGTGGAGAACCTCATTTCTTATCTTATCAGTCCACCTAATTTTCATCATTCTTCTGTAGCATCACAATTCAAATGCTTCATTTCCATTATGTTCAGATTTTCCCACAGTCCAAGAGTCACTAGCATAAAAGGCTGTGCTGCAAACATACATTCTCAGAAAGTTTTCCTCAAAGAAATCCACTGTAAAAATTCAAAATGTTAGCTATGACAATAGTTTAGGAGAGTGAGACTCTTGTCTTTGAGCATCCACTCATTGGAACAATAGCAGTAACAAATGAGTAATATGAACATCTTATGGTTAGCATGAATTAGCAGATAGGAGCTGAAGTAAATGATTTGAAAGATAACCTGACTGTTGGGATAGATAAGTGACCATTTAAATTGACGTATAGATTGGAAGACTGTTGAACAAGATTTTGGTGAAGTGGAAGCAGACAATGAAAACTCGGAGATTATGGCACATTGAATAGTTAAAGCTGTGAGCAACAATGTGGAATTTGGAGCATCTTAGTTTTCTTGACATATTGAGAGCAGCAAGTAAAGGGTCAGTACATAAAACTAAAGAGGGGATGACTGAAATAAATGAAGTAGTAAAGACTAGTACATTAGAGCTTGACAACCATCGAGAAGTAGTTCGATATTACGTTGGTCAGGGTTGAGGGCCGAATAAAGGCAGTTGTAATATTTAAGAAATTGCTTCTTCTCCTCCTGTGTGGGATCTTTGCTGCTGAGCTGTAATCGTTATTTTTCAAGGATCCTAGGTATTTTTCAAACATAGATAATGTTAAAGTGTAATCCTCAAAATACTGCAGACAACACAAATATGTTAAGAACTCACCATGTATTTTGAATGAAATCAGATAAATTGTGTACACACACCTGACTTACATTCACTCAAAACAACACCTGCCAGAATAAGAGAGAGCTAAAAAAAATGTTAATTCATTTTGTGATAAGTAGAAATGATCTGGCAGCAAATATATACTTTTGCTCAAGTGCATGCGTAATTGATATCAAAAGAAGCATGAATGAAAAAAGAATAGTAAAGAATAATGTTACATTGCAACCACTTAACTGAATTAACTATATTATTGTACAGCTGTTTGGGGGGGGGGGGGGGGTAGATTTACTTATGGTAAAAAGCAGTGAATTCTTTGTGTTAGTAGAGGAGCTAACTAATACAAAACATAGGCAGGTGATGTCAGGGAGGGAAGTGTGGTTGATGGCTAAGAAGAAGAGGCTGCATGAGACTGGGATAGGAATAGAGCACTGGTGAGCAATCCCGGCACACGAATATGTGTTGGTATTTTGAGGTGAAGTTTTGAGTGGGAGTGGGGGGATACAGGGAGATAGAACAGGGGAAAATGTGACTTTAGTTTAAAGGGACAGAACAGGGGAAAATATGACTTCAGTTTAAACAGATCAAGTGGGAGATTGGGGATGGGGATGGAGGTGAGTGTGTGACAGGGACTAGAGGAGATTAAAGCCAGGAAGATAAAGGGTTTGAAGGATGCTAACTGCCCAAAAGAGGGTACTGTTGATGGTGGCTATCAAAATTGACCATATCAAAAGAAGGGTACCATTAATTGTGGGTGGACCTGGTATGAGCAGGTGTTTTTATGGAACTAACAGGGAGGTGGTCATCGTCCACAAAGTGGTACGCAAGGTTAAGGGGGAGTAAATGAAGCCTATAGGAGGAACATGTTGAGGTTGTGGTGGAATGAGGATAGTGTACTGACCCTGTATCCAGTCCGTGACAGTATCATGAGTGAATCTGAATGAGACCAGAGGTTCTTGAGTGGCTAGGAAGGTTTTGTGTAATGTAGAGGCCGTTAAACAGGTTGCCTTATGAGGTGTCATATGAATGTCTATAGTGGTACTGCAGTTATGTTTATATATCTTCGACCTGACTAACTAGTAGTTGTGGATAATGTTGTATTGGATTAGGTGTTTAAGGAATGAGTGAGGTGGTGGACTTGGTGTTTGCAGGGTATTTGGAGAGATAGTTTAATTGCAACAACCTCCACAGCAGTATAGGTTTTTTTAAAAGAAATATGTTTGCTGAATTGACTGTTTTCCAGTTTGTTTTGACTTTGTATACTACATTTCAGCTTAATAGCCATTCTCAAGTAAATCAATACATATTAGAAAACACAGAAAACAAACCACAAATTAACCATTGCTTATACTCACTGCAATAAAATCAGATTAAAAACAGAGTAAAAAGGGCACTTAAAATTTTTAAGGCATTAATAATTTACATTTTGGATTACAGTGACATAATTTCATGGCCAGTCTGTGGTTGGCCTGCTATACAATAAAGTAAAATAAAAATTAAACAGTATGTGAGTGCAGGTAAAAACAGCAAGTATGTAATAGTTTAAAATGTCATATAATAAAATGGTTTACCACATTATTAAGCTTGAGAGCTGTAGTCATGATATTTTGTTCAGTACAAAAAATAATGCACAACTAAGTTGTTTACTATTGTGTGCACAGAACTACGTGCAGACACATAACATGGCAAACAACTTGTATGGACATGTACACTCTATGTGTGATCTATGTTATCTAAGATATTAACATGAATGTTAGGAAGGTAAGGAAAGAAGGATCATTTTCTCTTTGTGCGTACAAGGATCGTAAAGGATACTATCAAAATATAAGTTATTCCAATAACACTCTGTTATGTAACAGTACAGTTTACAATCATAAAATGAAGTAATATAATGTACAGATCCCCATCATTATTCTTAAAGACAGAGTTGAATATTGTAAATGCTCTTTTTATTCTGTTTGTAATCTGATTTTCTTCTAGTGAATAACCAGTGGTTATTTTGTACTTCCTGGCATGTGTAGTTGCTTCAGAATGGTCCCGAAGCTGAAATAGTGTAGCATGCAAAATAAAATGATACTGAAAAACAGCTTGTGTGGGAAACTTATCTCTTTCAAGGGAAAAGTAGTGCTTGACAATGACAAAATCTTGTGCAAGGATGATGATGTTGTAAACAGAGGTGTTGCAGACAATGACAAACAGGGATCTGTGTAGTAATGGGGTGAGATGCTTGAGAAATGGTTTGTGTCCTTGATATGTGGACAGTGGATTGGAGGTGTCATGCCCAGCTTTTACAAAGGCAATCATCACATAATGCATTAACTACAATGTTCTTACAGCTCTATCCTGAATTATAACACTCTTTACCTATATTCTTTTAATGCTATACAATATTAAAGATATTCTTGTGCTGAGGGGAGTACATGTGTATGTCCTTCATTTGCCTTCAGAACCATGCACTTCAAATACAGGTACATGGTCAGTTGATTGGATTTCACCACACCCACATTCAGGACTTTCGATAGGTCCAACATGTTCATCAGTTGTTTGCATCTACCTACACTTGTTTGGTATGTTTCAAAGTTTTCCACAGTTTCCTGGAGAGGTTGAATCTGTTGATCTACTTGTTGAGGCCATCCGCCAAATTATGGTTCTTATTACATACTTATATATTTAAAAACGCAGATGATGCGACTTACCGAACGAAAGTGCTGGCAGGTCGATAGACACACAAACAAACACAAACATACACACGAAATTCAAGCTTTCGCAACAAACTGTTGCCTCATCAGGAAAGAGGGAAGGAGAGGGAAAGACGAAAGGATGTGGGAGCGGGATTGGAATGACTCCTCACCCTCTCCCTTAAAACCTACATCCTTTCGTCTTTCCCTCTCCTTCCCTCTTTCCTGATGAGGCAACAGTTTGTTGCGAAAGCTTGAATTTCGTGTGTATGTTTGTGTTTGTTTGTGTGTCTATCGACTTGCCAGCACTTTCGTTCGGTAAGTCACATCATCTGTGTTTTTAGATGTATTTTTCCCACGTGGAATGTTTCCCTCTATTATATTCAATTTATTACATACTTATATCTACCAAACAAAAGCGCTGGCAGGTCGATAGACACACAAACAAACACAAACATACACACAAAATTCTAGCTTTCGCAACCAATGGTTGCCTCGTCCCACATTGTCACCATCAGTGGCACATCCACTTTAACTGTGTGTGCGCTCCTGATCCAGATATATTTTTCCCACGTGGAATGTTTCCCTCTATTATATTCATATTATTACATACTTATGTCCACTTACAGCCCATGATTCTTTCCACACTACCTTCGAGTCAAAGCGTTCCAGTTCTTTATTAATTTTCGATAAATGTGTCTTGGATTTAAGTCTGTTTGTAGGTACTATGTCGTGATATATAGGGAGTTCTGGGTTGC
This sequence comes from Schistocerca piceifrons, assembly GCF_021461385.2. Taxonomy (NCBI): domain Eukaryota; kingdom Metazoa; phylum Arthropoda; class Insecta; order Orthoptera; family Acrididae; genus Schistocerca; species Schistocerca piceifrons. The sequence goes on from NC_060138.1 coordinate 738,371,356, forward strand.
CTTGGATTTTTCTGTATGCCCTTCTAGCTAACTGGATCACCTAATTTGAGGGGGCTCCATAAGCTGGGCACGGCAGGAAGTCGCGCGCTTAAAAAACAGCAATGGCGGCCGGAAATGAGCTTTATTGTGTGGATCGTGCTTAGTTAAAACTAGAGCGCGATCCGAGGCGGCCCCCACCACCCGCCCCGCCAGCCCGGCTCAAGGTCACCCGCCAACATGGCGGCGCACACAGCCATAGAATCCCGCTCCATTTTTGCCAGGGCGGGGAGCTAGGCACATGGGGTGACCCTGAGTGTTCCAGAAATTATCCACATTGTCACCATCAGTGGCACATCCACTTTAACTGTGTGTGCGCTCCTGATCCAGACAGGCAAACAGTATTCAGTCACACTGAAGTCCTCGATGTGCTTGTTCTACAACCCCAGATCCTTCCAGCCAGTTTCGATTGGACAGCATAGCAGATCACTTGGAGTAGTAGGTGTACAGTACTTACAGGTCTGCTTTCAGTATTTTGTTGAGGTCATTTCCTTTGACAAGCGATGGTCAGGTCCTCAGCATATGCAGTTGGTGTCTGGCATGTCAGCAATATATAGATTAAAAAGAAAGGTTGTTAGTGCCAAATCCTGTAACAGGCCATTATTCAGAATGACGCTCTTCTCTTAACTTGTATTTGAGTAACTTGTAAGTCTATAAATGTATATCATAGGCTGATGTAAGATCTAAAAGGACAAGGGCAGTTTTAATCTTGTTTTGGAAACCTTTCTCAGTATAGATTGTGAGAGACAGCACTTAATTGCAAGTTTCTTCCTGCTTTGGTATGCAGAAAGGTTGGCCTTGATGTATGGCGTTAATCTAGTCATTAAAATTCTTTCAAATAGTTCATAAGTAGGTACGTAGCAGGGGTATCACTCTGAATTTATTAACGTTATTTCTAGTTACTCCAGGTTTCAGAATTGCAATGACTCCTGCTTCTTTCCAGATCTTAGGGAGTGTACCCAGTCTAATCAGGGCAGAGTTTGGCCAACCTCCTCCTTCCTAAAATTCCCAGTTCCTTCAAGAATTCTGGTAATATCTCAGCAGATCAGGCTGCTTTTCCTGTCTCCATTAGCTTCAAGACCTAGGTAATCTCTTGTCTTTCCATTTCATTCACATATCCACATTGGCTGGATTTTTAAGTAATGTTCAAGTTTCTGAAAATCTCTTTCTTTTCAGGTTTCTTTAGTTGCATTTTGGAGATATGTTTCAGGGCAGTCACAATATCAAATGGACTAGAAGCAAGAGATGACCTGTGAGGTGCCTTGGCACTGCCTAATTTCTGCCGTAGGCCCCAGCTCTTCCTGTTGGAATGGGTAAAATCTAGACTTTCTGTTGCCTCCTTCCATCTGCTCTTGCATTTTTTGTTCATAGTATTGACTAATTGTTCTGCAGTCTCATCATCTCTGCTCATCTTAAATCGCACCATTAGTGTTTCACACCCTGTCATCCAGCAGGGAGTGTATTCCTTCCTCAACCCATGGGGAATATCTTTTAGGGCCATTTTATGTATCAGGTTTGTGAATATTTTGTAGTTATTTGGTTATTTATTGTATTCTCGATGTAGGATTGACATTATTCCAGTCAGCTTTTCTTTAGTTTTTGCATGGGATTGGGGTGCTTTTTATGATTAAGATTGATAGTCCAACCTCTACAATTACCAGGAAGTGCTTTCTCCATGGGAACACCTCGAGTACACGTATTGTAGAATGCACAAGTGTGCTTGTTGCTCTGCATGTGACAAAGTGACGTCAGGTGTTGACATTGTGCTTTACGCCTTTGATTTGAAGATCATTGTGTACTTGGTGTCAAACAGGAGATGTAGGTCCTGATTTTGTGCCCCGTCATTCAGTCCAATGACTTCAGCAGTGGACCTCAGGTGGACCCATCTGGAGTGTTGAGACTTAAAATAACTGGTGTTTATGTGCTGGATGGTTAGCCTTGGTTCAAACATCTATGGGCCATTTTTGTGATGGAGGTGTATAGACTCTATAAAGCATCAGCTCTCCCAGTTTTATATCTATTGCATTTGTCATGGCCAGTGTAGCCAAATTTAGTAAATCCTGGTATTTTGAGTTGAATGATTGTATCATCAGTCAGTTAATCTCTTCAAGAATATAATGCTTACTCTTTCTCTGGTAAAATTCTTTTCAGATGTTTCTTACTTTGCCCTCATATAATCCTCTATGTTGAAGTGATGTACATTCAGTCTCATCATGTTAAAATAACTTGTTTGCTCTATTTGCCTTTTTATGGATTGGGAGATGTTAGTGTGTCTGATCACAGTAGTAGTGTAGTTGTGTTGACTTTTTGTAACTGTGCCATGTTATAGTGTTGCCTGGGGTATGCCCCCTAGGGGTTGTATACAGGCATTTGTTACCAAGAGGTGAAATTCTTCCCATGTGAGCACAGTAACCAGCAATAGTTGAGTGTTTAAGGGTGGGTAAGATGAAATATGATAATAGTAGATGGCTATTCAGTGCAGTCTTCTGTTCAAGTCGTTATGACTAAAAACAAACATAAAAACTTTAAAAATATTTTTGGCACTAAGAGTGTTGGAAGGAGTATTCTCATTTTACAGCTGCAAAGGTCTAGATGAACTTGTAGGAAATATGTTTACATGTTTAACTTAGTGGATTTCTGTGTGAAGTTGTTTCCATCTCAGATATTTTTCTCAAAATTAAATGAAAAAACTTAGTTCAGAAGTGTGGCTTAAATCCAGGTGTGACAATTATGATAAAGCTTTTCATGACTCCCTTTTATCTTGCTATACTAATTCTAATCTCACTCTAATGCCATGGTAGAGATATTATTTCATACTTGTCAGATCTGAGCTACTTTTGTGTATTTAGTTATGTTGACATTGTTATAGTGTTTTATGTTAATAGAAGATAATGTAAGATCTACAAATTTCATGTTACATTCCATCCCAGCATTTTTAATGAAACCAGTTTCTTTGCTATAGATTGAATGCAGTCCGTGAAATTTGTGCTCGGTGTCCATTGGTGATGAACGAGGATCTTTTGCGTGACTTAGCACAGTATAAACACTATAGAGACCGCAGTGTCATGATGGCTGCTAGATCTCTCATACAGCTATTCCGTGTTTCAATGCCCAAGATGCTTCATAAGAAAGACCGAGTATGTTCATGTCTTCCATAATTTTACTTTGAGAAATAATTGGCAGTGTTTTAGAAACATAATTAAGGTGCTATTAGAGTTATTATTCACGTTCTTGCGTTTGTACAGATGGTTTAATCAGTCAACAACAGTGATTCATACAGTATATGCTTGTGTGGAGTAAGAGAAGTATGTGTGTGTGTATTGCACAGTCATACCTTGTATTTAAGTTTGTAGATTGTGAATGTGTGTGAAGCATTGCACAGGCCAACAGTTGTTTTTGTGCTGATATCATAAATTCATGATGCCCTGAATTCAAATATAGCATTAGTTTTTGCCTAAGAGCTCAAATTCCTAAGATAAAACACTTTAGTGAAATGTGCATTACGCTACCTTAGGTTAAATATACCAATCAAATAAAAAACTACATGAAATTTTTATTGTTATGTTATACAAATAGTATTATAAGAAAAATAAAGGAACAAATCATCAGTGAAACTAATAACCTACTGTACAGTTCAGAAGCTTCTTTTCCATGACATTCTTGAACGTGTTGGAACAGCCCCTTTTTAAACATCAGCTGTAATCTGCCATCTTGTCTGGATCCCATGTTCCTTGGTAGTTGTCCTATATAGTTTCAATACTGTGGTAAAATTTTAAACATTGTTCCTCACTGGAGTGTGTCAAATTTTCAGGAAAACAATCTAAGTGGCTGTGTTCCACCTAAGTGGTTTGAAACTGTTAAGCATCTTGTTGACCAGTTCAACATCATTTTCAGCTTCATGTTTTCCCAAAATTTCCAGCAAATGAATTCCATGCTTTCATGCAGTCTCATTCATTGAATTTACGAATGCAACCACAATGTCACCAATGTGGTAGGTGCGACAAGCAATCACATTACATGAATCAAAACTCTCCAACCCAGCAGCAGCAGGAGCACTACTATGAGTTCTTACAACACCAACAACAAACCAACCATTACCAGGAGTGAAGGTTCAATACTGAAATTAAAATTGCAGCCAGCAAAGAGACAAGGCCCATCAAGAATAGAAGTAGATGCAACTCCTTTCAGTTGTTGTTGTTGTTTTTGTTTTTGTTTTTTTTTGTTTGACACCCACTCCTATAACACTCGCCATTTCCATGTTTATAATTAACTTGAAGATATTAGTGCACTGAAGCACACGTTGACGGTGCAGTGCGGCATGGCACAGTAGCTCCATTCAGTGCAGTTGCATCTGCAACAGCCATGTAAATCAGTTTCCCAAAGGGGCTCCCTTATATAGCACACAGTTCCTAATCTAACTGCAAACATTGCATTATCTCTTCTGCCTTCACCATGTTTACGCCCAAGGAGCCCTGTAAAATGAAGGCCAACTCTAGAATCACACTTGTGAGTCTTCATGAGAGCCATGCTACATCATGCAGCTCTGTGTTGTGCATGCATAATCTAGCCACAAGGAGTGCACGTGCTGCTGCCGCTGGGTTGGACACTTTCGATTCACCTGCTTATCGCGCCTATGACATTGGTGACGTTGCACATAAAGGTTTTGGCAGGTCTTATTACTAATCTGATAAGGCCATGACTCCATGAGCTCATAGCAGACACAGGGTAGGGAGTAGAGAAGGTGGGTTTATTTGGTTTAAGGGCTGTAAATGTTGTCACCAATGTGATACACGCAATAAGCAATCACATTACGTGAATCAAATCTCTCCAACCTATCAGTGGCAGGAGCACTACTATGAGCTCTTACAACAGTAACAATAAACCAACTGTTACCATGATTGAAGGTATCATTATTAACAATTTTGAAATTAAAATAACGAGCAACAAGACCTCAAGAATAGAAGTAGATGCAATGCCTTTGAATTTATTTTTTCAACACCCACTCAAACTTTATGGATGAACAGTAGTTCAAAAGCCAAAAGTTATTATCTGCATGCCTGTAAATAGGATGTAAAAAAAGGTATAGCCAAACTTTCGGCAAACATTCCTCACACATAGAGAAATAAAATGTGTTATATGGACATGGGTCCTGAAACCTTTATTTCCATGTTAGGACTTATTTTCTACTTCGTGGTTATCACATTAACCACACAGAAACAGACTGTAACAGCATTACATGAAATGTTTCCATACATGTTCAAAATATGCTGTTGGTTACATTTGGGTATAATGTGCAAAAAGTTGTACCTTTTATGTTCACTGCCAAGGACTGTTGTTCCAATATAACTCAGATAATGTTGATGTGTGACTCACTTCACTGCTTGTGTTGGCGTGCAACTAACCTCATTCATCAAGGACTCAGTTTCTGGTACAGTGCAGTAAAAGTGTACTCTGATGTCGATTTGGCAGATGGTAATGGCTGTGGCACTCAGTGTTCATATCGGGAGAACTTTACAGAATGACAGTGTCCTGATGGGAGGATATTTGAAGCAGTTGTTCTTTTTTCTTAAGGATCTTGGGACGTTTGAGCCTATTACTCGCAACTGAGGGAGGGCTAGACGGATGAGGATACCTCAACTGGAGGAAGAACTACTTTTGTGCAGTTGATGATAACCCTTGTGTCAACACAAGACAATTAGCTGCAACATGTAATATTGAAGACATGAGTGTCTGGAGAGTGCTACTTGAGAACCTTCTGTGTCCGTACCATGTACAGCATTTGCAGGCACTATTAGCAGCTGATTCTCCTGCACGGGTACACTTCTGCAAGTAGGTAATTCAACAATGTGTTGAACTTCAACCCTGAGGATGTGTTTCATACATTGCTGATACCCATGATCAGTCTGTTGAAGAGTTGTAGAAACTGAGCTCTAACTTGGAAATAAAGTGTTTCTGAACCCAAGTCCATGTGACTATTTTCTTCCTCTACATATGAGGAATGTTTCCTGAAAGTTTGGCAATACATTTTTGTTGCACCCTATACTGGCCTATATGCCAGTCATGAGCCATCTGTGAGTGGTTACCTGCCCTAAATTTCTCAAGGTACACTCCTGGAAATTGAAATAAGAACACCGTGAATTCATTGTCCCAGGAAGGGGAAACTTTATTGACACATTCCTGGGGTCAGATACATCACATGATCACACTGACAGAACCACAGGCACATAGACACAGGCAACAGAGCATGCACAATGTCGGCACTAGTACAGTGTATATCCACCTTTCGCAGCAATGCAGGCTGCTATTCTCCCATGGAGACGATCGTAGAGATGCTGGATGTAGTCCTGTGGAACGGCTTGCCATGCCATTTCCACCTGGCGCCTCAGTTGGACCAGCGTTCGTGCTGGACGTGCAGACCGCGTGAGACGACGCTTCATCCAGTCCCAAACATGCTCAATGGGGGACAGATCCGGAGATCTTGCTGGCCAGGGTAGTTGACTTACACCTTCTAGAGCACGTTGGGTGGCACGGGATACATGCGGACGTGCATTGTCCTGTTGGAACAGCAAGTTCCCTTGCCGGTCTAGGAATGGTAGAACGATGGGTTCGATGACGGTTTGGATGTACCGTGCACTATTCAGTGTCCCCTCGACGATCACCAGTGGTGTACGGCCAGTGTAGGAGATTGCTCCCCACACCATGATGCCGGGTGTTGGCCCTGTGTGCCTCGGTCGTATGCAGTCCTGATTGTGGCGCTCACCTGCACGGCGCCAAACATGCATACGACCATCATTGGCACCAAGGCAGAAGCGACTCTCATCGCTGAAGACGACACGTCTCCATTCGTCCCTCCATTCACGCCTGTCGCGACACCACTGGAGGCGGGCTGCACGATGTTGGGGCGTGAGCGGAAGACGGCCTAACGGTGTGCGGGACCGTAGCCCAGCTTCATGGAGACGGTTGCGAATGGTCCTCGCCGATACCCCAGGAGTAACAGTGTCCCTAATTTGCTGGGAAGTGGCGGTACGCTCCCCTACGGCACTGCGTAGGATCCTACGGTCTTGGCGTGCATCCGTGCGTCGCTGCGGTCCAGTCCCAGGTCGACGGGCACGTGCACCTTCCGCCGACCACTGGCGACAACATCGATGTACTGTGGAGACCTCACGCCCCAAGTGTTGAGCAATTCGGCGGTACGTCCACCCGGCCTCCCGCATGCCCACTATACGCCCTCGCTCAAAGTCCGTCAACTGCACATACGGTTCACGTCCACGCTGTCGCGGCATGCTACCAGTGTTAAAGACTGCGATGGAGCTCCGTATGCCACGGCAAACTGGCTGACACTGTCGGCGGCGGTGCACAAATGCTGCGCAGCTAGCGCCATTCGACGGCCAACACCGCGGTTCCTGGTGTGTCCACTGTGCCGTGCGTGTGATCATTGCTTGTACAGCCCTCTCGCAGTGTCCGGAGCAAGTATGGTGGGTTTGACGCACCGGTGTCAATGTGTTCTTTTTTCCATTTCCAGGAGTGTATTTTCGTCTTCAATTTTTGGATGAAGACTTTTTAGTTTCTGCCATTGCCATATCTTCTCCAACGTCTGAAAACAGGAAAGGAGATGTGCATTCAGTTGGTTGTATTATAACTTAATGTGATTTTCAAGAAGTGTATTGTACTTCCTTTTACTTCATTTGCTCATTTTTCAATTTTGTGACATTTCTGCCCCCCCCTCCCCCCATCCCTGTTTTCATCATCAGCAATTTTACTATTAGTGTTACTTGCCTTATATTTATGGTGGTATGTTTCAGTGTGATTTACTTTGTTGATTTGTATAAAATGCCGTGAAAAGGAAATACTTACACAAACATATTGTTATCTTCAAAGGCTATTAGTCACTTGCCATTTTTTCAGTTCTTTTTAGAACATAGATATTTCATTAAGACTATGTGTGTATGTGTCCTTTTTAGCAAATGTGTTGTACTACTCCTTTTAGTGTAGTCTGTTAGTTTCTAAGGGAAACAAATCGAGGAAAGGCAACCTTTCATATGTAGTTAATCAGTCAGCTATATGTAAGTGTTGCCTTCCCATGTTTTGTTTATTGTTTCCTTTCTGTGCATTGTGTTATTGTAACGAATTTTTTATATACCAGGTCATTTATCTGCCAGAACTTTCCTGCTATAATGAATTATTTATTTTGTATAACAATTTGCATGTCTAAGTAAACCACTTTTTCAGGGACGCCCAACTGAAGCTTCAATTGAGTTAAAGGTAAAGCAGTACGGTGAAGTAGATGCAAAGGATTATGTGCCAGGTGCAGAAGTTCTTATAAAAAAACAGTCACAGGTATGACAATTTTTCCTTGAGACAAAACCTTTTAAATTAAATTTTCACCGTTTTTGGCTTTATTGGAATGTTTTTGTTCCAAAGGATGCTGATCTCCAAGAAGCAGAAACAACTGACAATGAAGATGGTGATTCAAGTGATGGTGAAGGTGGCAGTGACAGTGAGGGTGATGACTCTGATGGTGGTGATGAGGATGACGATGATGGATGGGTTGATGTTCACCATTCCTCTGATGAAGAACCTTCTGAAAATAATACAAACTGTGCAGATGAGGATAACAATGAAGTATTATGATTTTTACATCTCTTATTATGTACATTTGCTAAACAGTTGTTATCTTAAATTTCAAATTCTTTTATGTGCCATTGCAATAACATTGTAACAATAACAGATGATATGTTAGCTTAACTAAACTGGGCCATCAACATGGATTCCTTGTTTTAGGTGGATAAAGTACACTTAGCCAAAGAAATCAGTACAATGAGAATATTAACTGATGAAGACTTCAAGCAGATAGATACTGAGCTCCTGCGGAAGCAAGTTTCAGGACCCGCAAAAAAACGCAAGAGGCCAAATGAAGAGGAAACACCTGCTCAGAAGTATACCAGCATTTGATTTTATTATTATATGCTGGTTGTTACTTTTTTATAGAATATTTCTTATTAAAAATAAGTAATTTTAAACTTGTGTATATAAGGAAGTACATTGTATCAAGGCTTTTATAAATTCATTGAGTAATGACACAGTTTGGAAATTCTAGTGTTTTTCAATTAATGGTAAAATTCAAGTATGTATTAGGGGCAGTTCTTAGAGATTTCAAGTTATAGTGTTGACAGCAGAGATAGTTATTAACTCCAAAGACAGCTAGTGAAATCATTGCAAATATGAATACAAGACATGTAGTAAGGAAATCTCTCATTGTTTCTCTGTTTTTTAAGGATTTTGCTTGCACCGATTGGGAGCTGATGAAAAAACAAGGAAAGACAAACAAAATTGAAGAATTACATTTTCAACTGTTTTCAGCATTTTGTTGCTTTTTGCACACAGGGATCCAGTAATGGAAATCAGATATACACTGCTTGATAATTGCTAAGGAGCAACTGACACATGCTTCAGAACAACTGACAATTTCAATGGACCACCTGACCAATGATAGTAAAAGAAAATGTGTAGGGCGGGACATGTTAACTGCAGTGAAGCCTGTGCTCGAACTGTCTGTATACATTCGACTGTTCAGGCAGTACCATGTTTGATGAAGGTTATTGAAATGATACATGTGGTATTGCAACATGTCTGCAGGACATGAATGCTAATGATCGTGCACGAGCAGTTGCTGGGCTCTAAGCCAGTCATAGTGTCAATACTGTATCCACAGTAATGGGTGTATCTAAAAGTGTCATTTCATGGTCAAAAAAGGCTGTTGAAGGTGGAAATCCTATGCATAAGCATTCCATTGGTCATAGGCGGAGGACCACATTGCAAGAAGATTGATAGTAGCTCTAGTGGCGGAAAGGAACAGACTTTTCACTTGTAGGCAGATCACTGGAGACCTTGCAACCACTACTGGTACATCTGTCTCTTCCATAACCATTTTGTGCTGGTTGTATCAGGATGATTTGTATGCCCAAAACCCTGTTAAATGCATCCCACTGAACCAAGCCATGGTCGAGAAAGAGATCGTTGGTCTAGGGGGCATGCTGGTTGGGGTCAGCAACAGTGGTCCCAGTGGATGTTCTCCGTGGACCTACTTTACTGTGACAAGTACTTCTGGCCACCAGTTAGTGTAGAGAGGGGGGAACACATTACGCACGAAAGAATGTTCATGGATGTTGTCAGTTTGGTTTAGACATTATGGTGTGAGCAGGCTTTATCCACAGTGGCCAAAGACTCCTGCATATAGTCAATAAAATTCTTCTGGATTTGAGGCCGCATTGTCTTCTGTAAAATTTTGCCGAAACGTCGGAATTTTACAGAAGACAATGCAGCCTCAAATCCAGAAGAATTTTATTGACTGTGACAACGGCCGCAGAAGCCTACGTTTACACTGCTGCATATCTTTGTGCGAGGTACTGTTACACAGCTTCATTACAGGGAGATTATTCCGGATTTTGTTTGTCTGTTTAGGGATATGATAGGTCCTGACTTTCTTTTTATGGATGACAGTGGCCACCCTTACAGGACTACTTAGGTGTCAAACACACTGGAAAGTGAAGACATTGCACATATGGAATAATGGCCTGCATACTCCCCAGGCCTAAACCGTACAGTGTGTCTCCTGGATGTTCGGCAAATGTGTTTCTCAACAAACACCACCAACTTGAACCGTGCAATAACTGAAAACCACCTTGAGGGACAAGTGGGACAATTTCCCCCAAGGACTCTTGAACAGTTTGGTAGCTGGCATGAATAACAGGTGAAAAATTTGCATTATTGCCCGAGGAGGACATATTCCTTACTGAGAGTTCGATATCGACCTTTATGTTGGGAGTCTGACCTGTAAAAAACACTATTTATTTCTGTTATTCTGCTTTCTCATATGGTGAAATCTGTACAGTGTTTTGTTATAAATATCACTCCACCTCTATAGTGTATGTACTGTGTTTCATGTCGTCCACCGTTACCTGTGATTATTTCTCTCCAACATAATCTCCGGTCATTCGCAGTTGTCAAGCAGTGTATATACACAGATTATTCAGAATATAACTATATGCGACTGTCACTTATCACATTCCACTATCACTGACACCATCATTTCATTTTGTATGCCACAGATGAATGAATATAGGAATTATCATGGATTATATGTAATAAGGAATGAGGTTTGGAGGAAAGCATCCCAGACTGGTATACCACCAGTGTCATGTGTCATTTTGTTTTTCAGTCTACAAATAACTTTTTTTTTTTTTTTTTTTTTTTTAATTTCTGGTGGTGTTACATAATACAGAAACATTGCTTTTTCATTAATAAGAACTTTATGTTGAGGTTTCGAAATGCCATTGCTTGTAATAAAATTTTGGACTACACTTGCTTAGTGTTCAATAGGTATTGTAACAGTCTGCATTGGATCCTCAATGATTTTTTTTTTTTTTTTTTTTTTTTTTTGCAGTTGGTATGGTAATGCTACTGTTATTTACTTTATGCCAGTCAGTGTTACTGGTTCTTTCTTTCCACATTGGGTTTATTGGTACCTCTCATAATATGCATCATTGTTTAACATTCTTGTTGCACTTTATAGCAGTTTTTAGCATGTGGTTTTAATTGAACATTTTGACTATCTAGCTTATTAAGAACTCAAAGTGTAAGGAATGATTTAGCTGAAATTGGAAAAAAATGTGAAGAAGAGGGCACCTTGACAAAATAATTATTATTTGTGTATACTTGTTTCAAATGTGATAAAAAGAACAACGTAGAATTACAATGAGGTTGTGTGTTTTATTGTGTAGAAACGAAGTGGCAGGAAAATTCGGATGTAGGTGTTATTCTAACTAGAAAATTTAAAGCAATATTAGTGATACTGAAGGAATCTGAGGTAACACAGCATAAATATTATTAAAAATAAAAATAAAGTATATTCCAAGGAAATCATCCCAGTTTATGTAGCCACATGCTCACATCTGCAGAGAGTTGCAGAAACTAAAAAGAATGCAGAAAATACAAGATGATAATGGCCTATTTTAAGGTGAAAGCACAAACAAAAGCTAGAGAGACAGCTTGCAACTTTGGATACAACACCAGAAATGACAGGTCATACGTTAGTACAATTTGATAATGGAAAATCCAGGATGGAATGTAACAATATCATGAGAAGGAAAGTTGCCACTCACCATATAACGGAGATGCTGAGTCGCAGATAGGCACAGCAAAAAGATTTTCACACTTAAAGCTTTCAGCCAATGGCCTTTGTCAACAATAGACACACACACACACACACACACACACACACACACACACACACACACACACACGATTGCAGTCTCAGGCAACTGAAACCACACTGCGAGTAGCAGCACCATTGCATGATAGGAGTGGCGACTGGTTGGGGGAAAGAAGTAGGCTGGGGCAGGGAGGGGAAGGGATAGTATGGTGAGGATGAGAGATAATGAAATGCTGCAGGTTCAGCAGTGGGCTGGGAAGAGATTTGGGGGGAGGAGGTAAGTAGTAGAAAAGGAGAAAAATTGAGAGAAAAGCCCCCACCTCTCACCTGCCCACCGCCCAACCTGCAGCACTTTACTGTTCGCCATCCCCACCATACTATCCCTCCCCCTCCTCACCCCAGCCTCCTCCTTTCCCCCACCCAGTCGCCACTCCCATCATGCACTGGTGCCGCTGCTAGCAGCGTGGTTTCAATTGCCTGAGACTGCAGTCGTGTGTGTGAGTTGCATTTGCGTGAGTGTGTGTGTGCTTATATGTCTATTGTTGACAAAGGCCATTGGCCGAAAGCTTTAAGTAGGAAAATCTTTTTGTTGTGCCTATCTGCGACTCAACATCCCTATATGGTGAGTGGCAACTTTCCTTCTCATAATATTAGTACAATTTGTTGAGAAGAATAGCATATTTGTCCTTAGTGCATTACTTCAGAAGAAAAGAAATACATTGTGGACTTGGGGCGAATTATATAAAAGTAAGAATGGCAATATTTAAGTATCACTGTAGACCTTAATATAAGGACTAGTCTAGAAGTGGCTTTTGTCCAGCAGTGGGTGCAAATATGTGATGCTGATGATAATGACTTGTTTATGTTAGTCATCACATTACATTAATGACTGCAATGAAATACCATTATATTGTTTCTTTTGCAGGGGAGAACTTGTATCCTTAGGTGACATTGAAAACATCTACAAAAAACGCCGTCATGATAAACAGGCCCGTTTGGAAACTGTTAAGGTAAGATAATGTCATAGTGCAATGATTTGAAAAGTTTCATCTACATTGTTAATGAATAAGCATCTGATATTTAACACCTTAGCATTTGGTAAGTTATTCTGTCATATTGTTTTCTTTATTAAATATAAATAATAATAATAATAATAAATTGATCAGTTACCTGTGGCCTGGTTCCCCCTATATCGTTAGTGTGAAGAGAAACATATGCTATCTTTTAAGAGTAAATTAAAAGAGAAATCAAGCAATGGAAAGTCCAGGATGGAATGTAACTATTGTAACAATGTAATTGTTAAATTAAAAGAGATTTTGTTGTGATGATTTATATAAAGGGTTCTCAGAATCCATCTGAAAGCCTATAAGGGTGTCGAAGGGGAGGGTGGGCTGAGAAATAATTGTTAGGAAAAAATTAAATATGTCGCATCGTTGCAGAGTTATTAAGTATTAAAGGTAACCAATTAGGTCATTGCATACGCAAATTGAAGCATCCTGCCAGAGGCAGTGTTACAGATGTATTCTTCATTTGGTTTCCTCAAAACAAACAAGAGAGCTGTACAAAAATTAAACAGTTGACTATAGCAGGGATCAAACGTGAGCCAACAGCTCAAGAGTCTCATGCGCTCCCATCTACACTGTGAGAACTACTGGCATTACTGGTATCAGCTTGTGTAGCAGATTTGTTTATGTTAGCCATTCGATCATCTTCAGCATTTAGGCAATTGATTATTGTTGGAAGTGTTTGTTTAGCTGCAAATGTTCATGGAAAGAGATGCAATGGGATAACAGTGCAGATAGGCTCGACCACACACTTCCACTGCTGTGAACGAAGTAGTACCATGGCACGTCATCGGTATTCCTTTGATGAGTATGCTGATAAGCATTTAGCTTGTGGCACTCCGGGTCAAAATGTATTTAAGACCCGCACAATTTACAATGCAAGATATCTGAACCACGTTATTTCATGTGCGAATTTGTTTGTAATGCTTGATAGATGATTATGGGAGACCAAAAGTTTTGATGTGAACAAAGTTGACAATGGATGAGAATGCAATGTGCGTATCGTTCAATTTGAAAGAAGACATTCTTGATGTGGTTGTTGTAAATCATACTTTCAGTTTGAGGGCCATTAGTAATTCAACAGGTGTAAGTAAAGTAATGCTATGGTCTTAAATTACACCTGTAAACTAAACATGGTAAAATTCATCCGTGTGAGCGTCACTACAGATTCTGCACATTGTAGTATTGGATGATGAAAACCTATGTCTGTACCAGCTATAGAAAGTGCAAGATTTAGTGGAGGAGGATTATCCTTCTCAGAATCAATATTCCCTGTGGAACTTAAATCAATGCTTTGAAATTCAGATTTCGAAAGGAGAGTGTTGTGGATAGTTGAGACATGATTCACCAGAGAAGCGCTATTTAGTTCTCAAAAAAGTCACATTTGATATGACAAAAATAAGCGCGACAGTCAAGTGAAGTTATATCAGCATAAGTTTGGCATGAACATTTGGGCAGGTATTGTGGGCGAGTATTTGTTGGGTCCTGTGCTACTTCTTCTTTAAACAGACAGATATATTTAGCATTCCATATAAACATCCTTTCGTTGTATTTAGAAGATGTTGCTCTGGCGGTACGTCATGCAATGTAGTACCAACATGATGGTGCACTTCACTGTTGCTGTATAGGAACATTTACATGTGTTTTATGCGCAGAGGTGGATTGACCTGAAGTCTTCCAGTTTCTGATCAGCCTGTTCACCAGGTCTGTTCAGGCATGTAAAGATCTTTCTATGCGTCTCCAGTAGACACTTGTCTTACAGCATTGCAATGCATGCATTCAGGTTGGAGGGAAGACCCTTTGATAAGCTGTTGTGAATAATTATTGTTAGTTTTTACTCTTGGTTATATTGTAGTTGCCTGAATGACTTGAGAAAATTTCATATTTATTGCTTCATCATCATCATCGTCATCTTTATTTTTCCCTGTTTTTCTAACATTTCTGGCTGTTGACTAACAAGGATACGCCCCCAGGGATGGGATCCCCATTTTGAAACCATTGGAATTTTGTGTGATATGTTAGTGCCTTAAACATAATACTACTGCATACATTCGTGGCATAACATGGTTGTAAAGGAATATTGCTCACATGCGGAAGATTGTAGTTTTGAATCTCATTGGGTATTTTGACATTTTTAATTTTTAAATCTTTATTGAAATTATTTTGATCATCATGTTTATTTAATTACAGGACTTAACTGTAATTTTTTTTATTCCATTGTCATGTCTTGCAATCATTGAATGAACTTTCTCATTTGCTCTCATTGTTACTTCCTGTCATTCTTTTATCTGTTGCAATATTTTTTCAAGTTATTTTGATTATGTATCAACATTGATTTCATTTTGTCCATTTTGACATCATGTATTAGTCCTTGTCACTGCATTCGTTACATCTGTTCCTCATTGTGGTTGAATTTAGGTTTCACTTACTAT
Source organism: Schistocerca piceifrons (assembly GCF_021461385.2). Lineage (NCBI taxonomy): Eukaryota > Metazoa > Arthropoda > Insecta > Orthoptera > Acrididae > Schistocerca > Schistocerca piceifrons. Next base: position 738,387,099 of record NC_060138.1, read on the forward strand.
CCCTTCTTTCATTTACATCTCCATCTGAATAATTTTTTTCTGTAGTACAACAAGAATTCATGTTTTAAATTTTTGTATGTTGATTACTATCCACAGCATTCACATCTTGTAACAGGGTGTATACACCCCCTGGAAAGCCAAGTAAAACCCTGGAATTTTGTCATCCAGGAGAAAACTGGAAAAAACCCAGGAGTTTTTTAGGATTCTGGGAATTTTTTTAATGCTTCAGTTTTCAATTTTTCTGTAATTTTGGTTGATAACAAATGATACTCTAACACAGAAGTTTACTTAGCCCACTACTGCAAATTAATACTGCAGCAATAAAATATAAACGAACACAGAAGTTTACTTAGCCCACTACTGCAAATTAATACTGCAGCAATAAAATATAAACGAAAGAAAAACACCAAAATAAAACTCAAGTTTTGAAAGAAAATGTGCCTTTACAACAACAAAACACAGTGCACACACAAGCATCTGCCAAAAGCATAATGTGTGAAAGGCTTTAGGACAATAGCTATGCAGTACTTCGTAACAACAAACTGCTTTCAATGAGTGTGACTTAACAGCTATTTACAGTAGTTTCATTTGATCAATTGCCAGCAGGCTCATGCGCATGTGCAGAGCTGAAGTCAATATGGGCAGCGCCTTCTCCCGCTTCTGGCTCCTTGAAGTGTTAGCAGTATAAGCAGTAGTAGCAAGCTGCCAGATTCATGCACACACTGAGCAGGGGTTTTCACTGCATGACACGTGTTTACCTTTTGTGATTTTGCTATTTTCTCTTTATTTACAGCTCACACGTCAGATGAAAACAAAATAGATTTCTGTGGCCGGGAGATATCAACTGAATTAAAATACTTTCACATCATTATGGAGGACTAAATTCTGTTATTAGTTTCTGTTTTTAGTTTCAAATTTTATTTTATTTCCACATTATTGGAAATCAGGCATTAATTGTCTAGCAGAACAATCAAGTTAATTTTGTGGTGTGGTATAGAAATTTGGCTTTTCCACAGTAGCGGCTAATTTATTTGAAATGAAATGTTTCATGCCATGCTGTTGGCTAATTTCAGCTGTTCGCTAAATTTCAAGTCCATGTTTTCATCTTTTGGCACATATCGCATAATGCCATAACAAAGAACTAAACATGAGATAATACAGTACTGGTACTCAAAGAAAACTGGCATCTCGAAAACTGCACTGAAATCTTAGTATTTGGTAGGGGCCTACTTCAGTGTGAATCCGAACATATGAATGTACGCTTTAAGATAAATTATGTATTTTAGTATGATTTGTAAGGTTCCGATGCTCTCAGAGTATTCTGATGTGCTGTTTCTTTTATGACATAATGTAAGATCTGTTATGAATAAACATACTCAAATGTTGACTTGAAGATGACTAAGCAGGCAAATTTGGTCAGTAATATTGAACAAAATGTTTTGTTTCAAATATATTGACAGCTTAAGCAGAATTTTACAGATTTGCCTTCTGTGAAACACAATGTTTATTTGATTGCAAGACATGTTCAACACTTGTCAAGTACCTCCTCTAGGCCTGACTTTATTTCTTAATTTGTGTTGTTTATGTCTTAAATTTACAGAACAGTAATCTTTGGTAAATTATTGACTGGCAGCACACCTTGTTTTATCATTGTAACTCCCCTCAAGGCTTTATATTTGCTTGTGGAGTAGAAAATGAACTGCCAGTTATACAGTTTATTGGTTCGCAGAAAACCTTTTTAATTTTGTATATTCTTTGAAAAAGTCATGAAAAATAGTAATGTTCTTAGTTCTGGTGTATACAAACAACTACTCTTATTATTTTTTCAAGAAATTTTGCATTCCCTTTTACTAGGTTTTTATAGTGATGTGTGGACGTATAACTGATTGGAAATTCTAGATAACAGTATTGCAGAGCACAAGTTTTTTAAAAAAAAGTCTATGTTAAAGTCACCTGTGTGCCGCCGGGATCAGTGTTGGGTCACTCCTGTTCCTTATTTATGTAAATGATAGGCTCTCTAGTTTTACAGGTAACTAAAATATTTCTGTTTGCTGATGACACTAGCTTGCTAGTAAAGGATATTGTGTGTAACATTGGCTCGGTTTCAAATAGTGCAGTTAATGACATAAGTTCATGGCTTGTTGAAAATAAACTAACGCTAAATCACAGTAAGACTCAGTTTTTACATTCTAACACACAATTCAACTAAACTCGACATTTTAATTTCACAGAATGGGCATATGATTAGTAAAACTGAACAGTTCAAATTTCAAGGTGTTCAGGAAGATAGTAAGCTGTCGTGGAAAGCCCACGTTCAAGATCTTGTTCAAAGACTTAATGCTGCCCTTTTTACTATGCAAATAGTATCTTAAGTAAGTGATTGTCTGAAATGAAAATTAGTCTAATTTGCTTCTTTTCATTCACTTACGTCTTATGGTATTATATTGTGGGGTAACTCTTTACATTCAAAAATGATATTTTTGGCTCCGAAACGGGCAGTTCGGGCAATAAGTGGTGTAAGTTTGCAAACCTCTTGTCGATCTCTGTTCACTAGTTGGGCATTTTGACATTGGCCTCACAATATATATTTTTTCTTTACTGTCATTTCTTATTAACAATATCAGCTTATTTCCAAGAATAAGGAGCTTTCACTCAGTTAATACATGGCAGAAATTAACTCCTGTGCAGAAAGGTGTGCAGTATACTGCTGCATCCCTTTTCAATGAGCTACCACAAGAATTTAAAGATCGTAGCAGTAATCCACACACTTTCAAATCGAAACTGAAGAATTTCCTCAAGGATCACACTTTCTATTCTGTCGAGGAGCTCCTTGAAAAATTAAGCTGATTCTTATGTTGTTTTGTTCGTTGCATTTACTTAAACTTATGGCTTGTTTTTTTTCCCCATAAACATTTTTTTAAAACTGTTATTACTTTTACATTGTAATTTCATGTACTGACACGTTTCATGACCTTGGAGATTTGCTCCTCAATTTGGTCCTACGGAACTTGATGTGTAAATAAAAATTTAAGGGTGCTTTGATTTTTAGAGTCTAGTTTTGAAACTAATATTATGCCAAGGGCTGCTTCCTTGTTTTGCATTCCTTATCTGGATAGGATATGATAAAATAAGTGCCCTAAGTACAATAACTCCATATATCTCCTCTGAACAACGTTCAGCAGTGCTGTACTTGGTCGCATGATGCCCCACTGCACACAAGATTCCAAACAGAAATGCGACGAAAGGTGTATGAGCAGAGCAAACATCAAGCACAGGCTTCCTACGTCGTTATAGCTGCATACACAGTAACGCCTCTTCTCCGGCTCACTGTGGCAGATGTTCAAACAACACAATTCCTAACAAGTCATGGGAAAATATTGCGAATGGTGGATTAAGAAGCATTCTTTCAAAGTAAATTTCCTTTTACGCAGGATGAATCATGTTACATGTGAGAATGTGTGATGAATTTCTTAAATCACAGAGTGTTTCACTCTCATTGAAAACTTAATGCTTTTAAGAACCAGCCATGTAGGAAAATCTCAGGCCCAGAAGACCAGCCATTTATATCATTATTTAAAATTTTATAGGCATATTTGTCCCCCCCATGAACCATGGACCTTGCCGTCGGTGGGGAGGCTTGCGTGCCTCAGCGATACAGTTGGCCGTACCGTAGGTGCAACCACAACGGAGGGGTATCTGTTGAGAGTCCAGACAAACATGTGGTTCCTGAAGAGGGGCAGCAGCCTTTTCAGTAGTTGCAGGGGCAACAGTCTGGATGATTGAATGATCTGGCCTTGTAACATTAACCAAAACGGCCTTGCTGTGCTGGTACTGCGAACGGCTGAAAGCAAGGGGAAACTACAGCCGTAATTTTTCCCGAGGACATGCAGCTTTACTGTATGATTAAATGATGATGGTGTCCTCTTGGGTAAAATATTCCGGAGGTAAAATAGTCCCCCATTCGGATCTCCGGGCGGGGACTACTCAAGGGGACGTCATTAGCAGGAGAAAGAAAACTGGCGTTCTACGGATCGGAGCGTGGAAAATGTCAGATCCCTTAATCGGGCAGGTAGGTTAGAAAATTTAAATAGGGAAATGGATAGCTTAAAGTTAGATGTAGTGGGAATTAGTGAAGTTCGGTGGCAGGAGGAACAAGACTTTTGGTCAGGTGAATACAGGGTTATAAATACAAAATCAAATAGGGGTAATGCAGGAGTAGGTTTCATAATGAATAAAAAAATAGGAGTGCGGGTTACCTACTACAAGCAGCATAGTGAACGCTTTATTGTGGCCAAGATAGACACAAAGCCCATGCCTACTACAGTAGTACAAGTTTATATGCCAACTAGCTCTGCAGATGATGAAGAAATTGAAGAAATGTATGACGAGATAAAAGAAATTATTCGGGTGGTGAAGGGAGACGAAAATTTAATAGTCATGGGTGACTGGAATTCGTCAGTAGGAAAAGGGAGAGAAGGAAACATAGTAGGTGAATATGGATTGGGGGGAAGAAATGGAAGAGGAAGCCGCCTTGTAGAATTTTGCACAGAGCATAACTTAATCATAGCTAACACTTGGTTCAAGAATCATAAAAGAAGGTTGTATACCTGGAAGAATCCTGGAGATACTAAAAGGTATCAGATAGATTATATAATGGTAAGACAGAGATTTAGGAACCAGGTTTTAAATTGTAAGACATTTCCAGGGGCAGATGTGGATTCTGACCACAATGTATTGGTTATGAAATGCAGATTGAAACTGAAGAAACTGCAAAAAGGTGGGAATTTAAGGAGATGGGACCTGGATAAGCTGAAAGAACCAGAGGTTGTAGAGAGTTTCAGGGAGAGCATAAGGGAACAATTGACAGGAATGGGGGAAAGAAATACAGTAGAAGAAGAATGGGTAGCTCTGAGGGATGAAGTAGTGAAGGCAGCAGACGATCACATAGGTAAAAAGGCGAGGGCTAGTAGAAATCCTTGGGTAACAGAAGAAATATTGAATTTAATTGATGAAAGGAGAAAATATAAAAATGCAGTGAATGAAGCAGGCAAAAAGGAATACAAACGTCTCAAAAATGAGATCGACAGGAAGTGCAAAATGGCTAAGCAGGGATGGCTAGAGGACAAATGTAAGGATATAGAGGCTTGTCTCACTAGGGGTAAGATAGATACTGCCTACAGGAAAATTAAAGAGACCTTTGGAGAGAAGAGAACCGCTTGTATGAATATCAAGAGCTCAGATGGCAACCCAGTTCTAAGCAAAGAAGGGAAGGCAGAAAGGTGGAAGGAGTATATAGAGGGTTTATACAAGGGCGATGTACTTGAGGACAATATTATGGAAATGGAAGAGGATGTAGACGAAGACGAAATGGGAGATAAGATACTGCGTGAAGAGTTTGACAGAGCACTGAAAACCTGAGTCGAAACAAGGCCCCTGGAGTAGACAACATTCCATTAGAACTACTGATGGCCTTGGGAGAGCCAGTCATGACAAAACTCTACCATATGGTGAGCGAGATGTATGAGACAGGCGAAATACCCTCAGACTTCAAGAAGAATATAATAATTCCAATCCCAAAGAAAGCAGGTGTTGACAGATGTGAAAATTACCGAACTATCAGTTTAATAAGTCACAGCTGTAAAATACTAACGCGAATTCTTTACAGACGAATGGAAAAACTGGTAGAAGCGGACCTCGGGGAAGGTCAGTTTGGATTCCGTAGAAATGTTGGAACACGTGAGGCAATACTAACCTTACGACTTATCTTAGAAGAAAGATTAAGAAAAGGCAAACCTACGTTTCTAGCATTTGTAGACTTAGAGAAAGCTTTTGACAATGTTAATTGGAATACTCTCTTTCAAATTCTGAAGGTGGCAGGGGTAAAATACAGGGAGCGAAAGGCTATTTACAATTTGTACAGAAACCAGATGGCAGTTATAAGAGTCGAGGGGCATGAAAGGGAAGCAGTGGTTGGGAAAGGAGTGAGACGGTTGTAGCCTCTCCCCGATGTTATTCAATCTGTATATTGAGCAAGCAGTAAAGGAAACAAAAGAAAAATTCGGAGTAGGTATTAAAATTCATGGAGAAGAAGTAAAAACTTTGAGGTTCGCCGATGACATTGTAATTCTGTCAGAGACAGCAAAGGACTTGGAAGAGCAGTTGAACGGAATGGACAGTGTCTTGAAAGGAGGCTATAAGATGAACATCAACAAAAGCAAAACGAGGATAATGGAATGTAGTCAAATTAAATCGGGTGATGCTGAGGGAATTAGATTAGGAAATGAGACACTTAAAATAGTAAAGAGTTTTGCTATTTAGGGAGTAAAATAACTGATGATGGTCGAAGTAGAGAGGATATAAAATGTAGACTGGCAATGGCAAGGAAAGCGTTTCTGAAGAAGAGAAATTTGTTAACATCGGGTATAGATTTAAGTGTCAGGAAGTCGTTTCTGAAAGTATTTGTATGGAGTGTAGCCATGTATGGAAGTGAAACATGGACGATAACTAGTTTGGACAAGAAGAGAATAGAAGCTTTTCGAAATGTGGTGCTACAGAAGAATGCTGAAGATAAGGTGGGTAGATCACGTAACTAATGAGGAGGTATTGAATAGAACTGGGGAGAAGAGGAGTTTGTGGCACAACTTGACTAGAAGAAGGGATCAGTTGGTAGGACATGTTTTGAGGCATCAAGGGATCACAAATTTAGCATTGGAGGGCAGTGTGGAGTGTAAAAATCGTAGAGGTAGACCACGAGATGAATACACTAAGCAGATTCAGAAGGATGTAGGCTGCAGTAGGTACTGGGAGATGAAGAAGATTGCACAGGATAGAGTAGCATGGAGAGCTGCATCAAACCAGTCTCAGGACTGAAGACCACAACAACAACAACAGGCATATTTGTGTTTGATATATCTTAGAGGGTAACAGACGCAAAAAAGGACCAATATTATATGTGAAAGCTTATCTCTGTTTGTAGTTATATTATATGTATATGAATTTAAACCATTAACTTTTCTTATTTGTATACAGTATTTACGCTACTTAATGGTGATCTGGCTATTGGCTGACTGTGTTGTGCTCTGAATATCTGCTGTTATTGGCTGGCTTGATCGCGTAACGTGATCTATGATTGGCTGACAAAAGTGCATCACTATCTTGATGTGCTTCAGAAACTAGTATGCTGTATTTGGTGGAATTTATATTTACACTTTCGTAATAAGAAAATATGCAGTGTACATGTTGCTGCATGTCAAAGCACCTCCCCCTCCCCCGATGATTTCTACAGCTCCAAAGGAAAGTGTACCCTCAGTTAACACTGGAACCGTGTACTGTCGTCTAGGAAAAAAGTATTTTTTTTCCAACCAAAAAAAAGAGTACTTTTAAATGAGAAATCAGAAAAAAAATCCAGGAATTTTTTTCCTTGACCTCTTATACACATGGTGTAGTGAGTGGATGAGTAAGAATATTGCAAATCACTTGCACAAAGATACCAGTAGGTAAAACAATGATAGGAAAGAAAAGAAGAAGACTGAAAAATTACTGTGATGATTAACATGAAATTGCAAAGAATATAAATTAAAAAAAATTACATTTAAAGCAATTAATTGTATACAAATAACGATTAATATCTTTGAAATAACAAGTTACAAATAAAAATTTCAAATCACTCAACAACATTCAAACCCACAACCTTCTGCACTTTATGACTGTCCCTTAATCACTACACTATGCCACCACTTTGTGAAGTACTATTATTTATAAGCAGTGTGGGGCGCTAGGCGAAAACTGAACATCAGCGACGAATTAGCTGTGCGAGGCCTCTTTCACTTTCCAGTCAGAAAGAAAATTTTAAATTAAATGAGATGAATCATATGCTAATAATAATTATGCACAAATTTTATTATTATAATATACAAGGATTATTGCAATGACAAAAATTACATTAAACAAACACACATTGAGATAAACGAAACTTTCGGCTTTTCGCCTCACTGATTTTTTAAAAGATTACGTCATAGTTAATACTATCCACTTTATTTATTTATTTACTGAGACTCAACTCAGTTTCATAACTACCTATTTCTGCAAGCATTTGAGCTTCTGCAATGATTGTTTCAAATCCTGTGTTATGGAATTCTTGAGTCCAGTCACAAAATGAATGTAAAGTATCGATAGCGACTTTCAAGTTCACTTGAACTGATTGCCATAATTTACTTATACAGGTGACACTTAGTAAAATCTTGCACCACACGTATATTGCAACAATAAACTCAAAAGTTAATATTTCCTTCAAGACTGCTTCACAGTTGCTAAGAGTATCGGAATCATCAGTTCTATTTTTCAGGTCGCTCACACTTTCAATTACATCATCAAATTGCAAAAATATCACTTTGCAGCTCTGATTCTACTTTCCCATTGTGTTTCAGACATAGGTTTCAATATCAATTTCACTTTAGTTTCTAAAAAATCCCAACACTTGCTTGATTTTGTAAAAAACCCATAACTTTATTGTTAGAGCCGAAAAACGTTTTAGCTGTTGTAGAAGTGTTAGCGGCATCTAGCAAAAGCAAATTCCAACAATGGCATCTACATGACGTGAACAAAACTCGTGGATTAATAATGAGTATTCTTGTTCTAACACCCTTTATTAATGCCAACCATATTGGCACCATAATCATATCCCTGCCCTCAACAGTTTTGGATGTCAAGGCCATTATTTTCTAGTTCCTTTAAAATGGCATTTGTTAAATACTTTCCCATTGCTTCTGTGATGAAAATAAACACAACTAAATGTTCCTTTATCTCTCCATTTGAGGAACTGCAAAATCTTAATATTATTGACATTTATTCTACACAGGTCGAATTTCTGATACAATCGAGCATGAAGGCATAGTATTTTGCTTCTTTGACTGTGTTTAAAGTTTTGTTGTTGACAGAGTTGGACATTAATGTAAGTAATTCATTTTGTATATCATGACTGAGATAATGCTGATAGTGTTGTTTTTTGTTAATACATTGCAAGTGCTCTTTTAGTGTTCAATCATATGTGGATAGCAATTTAAATAGGTCTATAAAGTTTCTGCTATCATTCAGGTTAAGGGATTCTCGATGCTCTTTAAACGCCAGATTGTGTGAAGCTAAGTATTTTATAATGTCAATCACTCTTTCAAACAAGTTATACCAATACTTTCGTGACGCTTTTTTTTATTATTATTATCTTTATAATTAATTGTTTTTCTGTATTTGATTTCTTTACAGAATTCCATCCATCTAATCATGCACTCCATGTCTCCTTTGCTTTGTTCATGCCTTTGCAATATCCTACTCAGTTCTTTCCAGTCACAACATCCTTCTTTTACCATCTGTGTCTGCAAATGTGAAAAAGATTGACATGGAAAGCAATCTGCGATGTTGCTTTTCTTCATTACTCAGTTTCCTAGTAAAATGAAATTTACTAAAATGTCTTATTTGCCTCTTTGGGGTAACTTTCATCAGATTTCTCTAGGTTTGGTTGGGGACCATTTTGAATAAATCATGACGCTGCGAGTCAAGTCAGTGGAAGTACCCACTTCCTGGATCTAATTCTGTAAATGGCACTCTTATATGAACAGTTTGCTCTTGATTTGGCTCACAATCTTGGATCACAGCAGTTTCACCCGACTCTCATGCTGTATCAGGAAGGGTAACAGATTCTTTCAACCCTGAAGCAGGTTCTGTTTCAGAAACTACAGACACTTGGATAAGAGCTTTATCGGAGGCCTCTAGAGCAGTTACACCTGAAGTTTTCTTAAGAAATTTCATCACACTTGAACTCATATTGGATATAGTTGTCTCAGACTTTTTTTTTCTTAAAGTACTCAGCATTATAGTGTAGAGCGAACAGGCTGTGCGAGTATCATACATGGCAGAAAATATATATATATTTTTAGCAGCAAATAAATACACCAAGAAATGTATTTGTGTACTGACTTACCATAGGAGGGGTCACTTTAGTATGTATGGCTGAAATTGGTACAATCACACCTTCAGAGATAAAAGACTTGTTCACTTGTACCAGTTCAATAACTTGAAAAAAGAGTGAAGTGTCACTTGGTAGGACTGGTTTCAGAGAGTTGGCATTGCTGGCCAAGACAATGCTCCTGTCTCTATTGTCTCTTCCACAGAGCATTGTTTTATTTGCTTGTTTTTGGATCGAAGTGTCAGTTCGGAAAAAACTGTGCATACCAAGCAGGCTTTGAGTATGCTGTAAAGAAGAGAAAGTGTGTTTTACATTTAACATGCATATTTCTCTAATATGGTGATCAGCTTCATCTTTTAAGTATTTAATAATTTATTTTACAAAAGGCAACACTGGATGTGAGGATAGACCAGCACCTACAACCTATCACCCGCAGACTCCCATCCTACATCAAAGACACAAACCACTTCCTAGAACGCCTCAAATCCATTCCCACTCCCCTCCCACCTGAAACCTTTCTTGTCACCATAGATGCTACATCCCTTTACACAAACATCCCACATACCCATGGTCTCTCTGCCCTTGAGCACTACCTCTCCCAACGCCCACCCGAAGATCTTCCAAAAACCTTGTTCCTTAGCACACTTACCAACTTCATCCTCACCCATAATCACTTCACTTTTGAAGGCCAGACCTACAAACAAATCAGGGGAACGGCCATGGGAACCAGGATGGCTCCCTCCTATGCCAACCTCTTCATGGGCCGCATGGAGGAGGCTTTCCTGAAGACCCAACAGCTGCTTCCCCTGGCCTGGTATAGGTTTATAGATGACATCTTTGTGGTCTGGACTCATGGTGAAGAAACACTCCTTAATTTCCTCCATAACCTCAACTCCTTTTCGAATCTGAATTTCACCTGGTCCTTCTCCAAAACCCAAGCCACCTTCCTGGATGTTGACCTTCATCTTGTTGAAGCTCACATCCACACCTCTGTCCATATCAAACCCACAAACAAACAACAGTACCTTCACTTTGATAGCTGCCATCCTTTCCACATCAAACGCTCCCTTCCCTACAGCCTAGGTATTCGTGGCAAACGTATCTGCTCCAGTGACGAATCCCTCAACAACTACACCAATAACCTGACCAGTGCTTTCCTCTCCCGCAACTATCCTGCAGACCTTGTCCACAAACAGATTTCCCGAGCAATACATTCCTCCCCGTCCAACAACAATGTTCCTACCCCCAGACCACACAGAAGCATCCCCCTTGTCACCCAATATTATCCTGGCCTCGAAAACATCAACAAATTACTCCGCCAGGGATATGACTTTCTCAAGTCAACCCCTGAAATGAGATCATCCCTTGACAAAATTCTCCCCACACCACCCAGAGTTGCCTTTCGTCGCCCCCCTAACCTCCGTAACATCCTTGTTAAACCCTACAATATTCCCAGACTACCTTCTCTACCCAGCGGTTCCTACCCCTGTAACCGACCCCGCTGCAAAACCTGCCCCATGCATCCGCCCACAACCACCTACTCCAGCCCCGCGACTGGTAAAACATACACAATTCAAGGCAGGGCTACGTGTGAAACTACACATGTCATTTATCAACTGACGTGCCTGCACTGCACAGCCTTTTACATCGGCATGACAACAACCAAACTGGCTGAGCGAATGAACGGACACAGACGAACTGTCCGCCTAGGAGATGCCCAATACCCAGTAGCGGAGCATGCCCTCCAGCATAATTCTAGGGACCTAGGAACCTGCTACACCGTATGTGCCATTTGGCTTCTCCCACCCAACACCAGTCCCTCTGAACTGCGGAGATGGGAACTTGCACTCCAACACATCCTTTCATCCCGCCATCCCCCTGGACTGAACCTACGTTAAACAACCTCACTCCCATTCACTCTTCAGTCTTCTCCTCTTTCCCTTTCCTCTTTAGCCATTCACGCATCTTTTCATCCTACATAGTTGTGTTTATCTTTATACTTTACTTCTGTATGCATCCTCTTTGGTTTGAAGCTGGCACAGTACTTACAGTAGAATATCTTTGGCTTCCCTCTGACAACCATGCCTCCATCCTTGCTACCCTCCCTGTTTACCTTTCCCTGTTGCTTCATAACCTGGGTTGTGAGTAACTGAATCCACTTTCCCTTCTTCCCTTTTTTCCCCTCTCTCCTCCCTGATGAAGGAACAAAGTTCCGAAAGCTAGGAATGTAAATTTTCAGTTCTGTTTTATGTGTATCTATCGGCTGTACTGAGCTGAGGAAAGTACTTTCTTAGGCTAACATGATGGGTATGAAATGGTACCCAGCTGAAAACCTCCTTGTGAAGTGGTTCCTATATCCCCGCAAGCCAATGCTTGCCCAAGAAAGCCTTCTCAGATTCATATGCAATATGTGGCAATACTTGGTTTCCATTGCAGCCAAGACGCAGGACCCTCTTGTATATATCCACTTACAAAACTGATTTTTGGATCATCAGATCACTAGTGTGTCAGTGTACTATGAAATGCTCTTATAAAAATGATTGAGGGTTGTTCTGATTATCAGGCTAAAACGCTTAGAACTGACGGTGTTTTGTCAAATTCTTTTCAAGTACTGCGGAAGTAAAGATTGCAGCCTTCACATTATATAGCACTTTGTGCAAAAATTGAGCCAGCTGCTCACATTTTGCTCAATGTAGCCTATTTGGCATTGATTCCACAGCAAGAATATGTTCCTAGATGTGTTCTTTTACTTCAGCCAATTCTTTCTTTATGTTTCCTATCTGCTCACAGCATTTCACCATAGTGACAAATCTTGACCTATCTTTTTTGTGGGATTGCACAAGTCAGTTTTTACCTGCCCGAATGATTTCGTTCAGGCATTACTTCATTCATTATTTTGCAGATTGCTACTTGCAACTTACAAGGAAACTCCTCATCACATACCTCTCAGATTTAGTGGTAATTCTACTCAGATCAAGGGTGAAAACAGGAAGGAAGTGTATTGAACTATGAAACAAAGCAAAATAGAAACAGTCAACAGTCCAAGGCAGCTTGAAATAGTAATGACATCTTGGTGAAGTGGTCGTGGTGTTGGACTACAACACAGGCAAACTGTGTTCAAACCTCACTTATGCCAACCCTTTTATTATTATTTTTTTATTTTATTTGTGTCTGTGTTGTGGTGTATTGTCCATTTGCAACAGCGAGGTTTAAGGAAGGGAGCTATAATGAAAATTGATTCTGCACAACACTCTATTAGCAGCCAAAAGGAATTGGCTTTCAAGTGGGAACTGCAAACATTTCATGACAAGGCGACAAGTCAATGGAATCCTTCACTGGAAAACATGTCTGATGTGTCATACATGGCATTAGTGACGGTATGTGTGTCACATGGTAGGAATCTCTTACTGACACACGTAATTTGTACGCCTGGTAAGTGAGTGAGGTATGCGTCCTTGCCCAATTTAGATGTTCGTATGGGTTTGAAAGTGATCACTCCCAAGGAAATGATGAAAGCGTAATAATATGTCACATAAGCTGCAACAAATGAACACAACGGTTTCAAAGTCACACAGTTTTTCTGTGCTCTGTCAAAACATATGTTTTTAATATTTTTAAATTGCATTCCGTTTTGGTCATTGAATTCTTTTGTTGTAACATAGTTCACACCCGTTTATTTGTTGTTTTCATTTCTGCAAGATGTCTATGTGGCATCTCGCCTGCTCTCACTATTCATCACTGCAATGATAACGTATTCTTACCACATGACTCATATTCTATAACCAGTGTATAGTACGACAACTGCCAAGACTACAAAAAGAGAACAAACATTTCAGTGACCGGACAGACGGTTCAAAATATTGCGAAAAAAAGAAAATAATGATAACTGGTGTGAAGGAGTTTTGAACACAGCTCGTCCGCTTGGCAGTCCTAACACTGTGACCACTTAACCACGATGCCACAGCCCTTAACTTTTGCTCGGTATTGCACTTGTTAATGTGGACCGTTCATTCTGTTTCTTTCTTTTTTTCCCCCACAGTTCAGTATACTTTCTTTCTGTTTTCATGCTTGATCTGTGTTCAGTTTTCGACAGGCTATCCTGTGGGCCATCTTACGACTAAATCTGATGAGGGTGTAATGGGAAGTTTCCCTTGTTAGTGTCTATTGCTTCAATTAATTGCCCATTCCCTTCATGGAATTTTTCATCAGTAGTTTTGCTTATTTGTATGTCCTTTTCGGACTTCCAAGGTGCAAACTCATCTGCATGTTTCTGTCTTCATAATTTGAATTATTCATGCATCATTTTTTTCTGTTCAGTGGCTATATTATTCACTCATTAAGAGAGCTGATGAACAGCTTCCTATAGCTCTGTTTATGCTTGCTTTACTCCTACAACTTCCTCAGCTAATTTTTGAACAGGCTGCTGGTAGGTCTCCTTGAGCTAGCTCCAGTTGTGAAATTAATTTGTTGTTTGCTTTGACATAGTGTCTTGTTTCTTCGAAATTTCAGATTACGCTGCAGACATAGTTGCTTGTGATGATGAAATTTCATCTCTGTGACTGAAGACTGTGGGCGCAGTCCTAGACATTAAATAAATGTTTGAGAAAGTTCAGTTAATTGATCGTGCGATTGACTAGTAGCACCTGCACCTATTGTTTGCACAGCATGCAAATTCTTCATCTTGCATACACAAAGAATACCAATGACCATAAATAATTTACTGTATAAAATACCTGTGGCTGTAGGTTGAACTCTGAACAATTGTAAGGGAGTATGTAACTTGGTAGCAAGCAAATCAGTATAGAGAGAAGCAAAATTTCGAACTTGTAGGCGAGTTCCACTGATGAAAAATTGTTCTCTCAGAGTGCCAGTCTGTCTTTCTAAATTCTTTTCCTGACAGTCATAATTTAATATAAGTCTACCATGGAACAAAAGTACAATATTTTTAATTACAGGCTAATTCAATGCCTCAACAAGAAGTCCTGTCATAGTGTGACATTTATAATGTGCAATGTAATGAAAAGGAATAAGAACTGTCAGTTTAGATGTATGCCATGAATAAAATCTTTGGAAAAGTTATGTAAAGATACAAGTTCAAACAATGCTAAAAGAAAATGACCAATCAAAGCCTCACTTATCTGCAGCTCCAGATAGACTCACAAGTACATTACACACTGTAATACTTGTACCAGTACATTACTTTAAATCATGACAGACAGAAAGATAATGATTATTGAGTGCCTCAGATTTTGTTTCTAAGTAATAACACAGTACAAACTTTAATTAAGCTATCTAACTGATAATTTATTAATCATGTATAATTTACAGTAAGGCATAACAGGTGCTTATACATACACATCCCTCTTTAAGATGGACCACAGCAAAGAGGGCACAGGAGAATGAGGCTTTAATATGGTTGCGATGGCTTTTTATAATTTCTCATAATGCAGTGAGTGAATGAAAGAAAAAGGGTGACAAAGGGTCAAAGTACATCCGCATGGCACCTCTGGATTCTTGGTCACAAGAGCAGGGGTTACGGTTATTGTAGATCCTCATGAGATGTTAACGTATATTATTTTATTATATTCTCTATTGTATGAATATTGCAGAGTTTAATGTACTTTTAACAAATTTTTGGTGTCTATTAGTTTTTACAGCATTTTATATTGCTTATTTCATGCCTCAGTGAGCCAAAGATAATCCTTATAAATCATTATCATTGCATTTCATGCTATAGATCTGACTCTATACTGGTGAAAGGCGTGTCATCCTCTGTGGAAAGTATAGTTATATCGGTGGATGTGTATGAAATAAAAATCTGAGCTATAATATTTATAGTGTGCTGTAAACAGGAACAACTTTGCCAAGAAGGGCAACTTTTTGAGTAAGAATATCTTTAGCATCCTACCAAGTTTCTGGATCATGGAATAGATACACCAATGATTTCACTGCACAAGGCAGCAATGAACGACAAATTTGGCAAGCATTTTACATTTATTCATTGTTTCCTGGTCTTTGGCAGTGCTTTTTCTTTTGGCTTGTGGAACACACATTTTATGGTAGTCTGCAAAAGTATCTCAGTCTGCTCACTCATTTTAGCATATTTAGTGTATTTAATATAATAGATAACTTGATAATGTTGCACTGGCGTGCTTGGTAAAAATGAGACAACTTTGCCAACGTAGAAATTTGCTTTTTTTTCTTACCTCTTTCACACTTTTCTTCCCACTCAGCCCCCTTCCCACTCCCCGAGCATGCTTTCGCAACCAACGGTTGCTTCATCAGGAAAGAGGGAAGGAGAGGGAGAGACGAAAGGATGTGGGTTTTAAGGGAGAGGGTAAGGAGTCATTCCAATCCCGGGAGTGGAAAGATTAACCTTAGGGGGAAAAAAGGACAAGTATACACTCGCGCGCGCGCACACACACACACACACACACACACACACACACACACACACACACACACATCCAGCCGCACATACATAGACACAAGTAGACATTTGTAAAGGCAAAGAGTTTCGGCAGAGATGTCAGTCGAGGCAGAAGTACAGAGGCAAAGATGTTGTTGAAAGACAGGTGAGGTATGAGCGGCGGCAACTTGAAATTAGCGGAGGTTGAGGCCTGGCGGATAACGAGAAGAGAGGATATACTGAAGGGCAAGTTCCCATCTCCGGAGTTCTGACAGGTTGGTGTTAGTGGGAAGTATCCAGATAACCCGGACGGTGTAACACTGTGCCAAGATGTGCTGGCCGTGCACTAAGGCATGTTTAGCCACAGGGTGATCCTCATTACCAACAAACACTGTCTGCCTGTATCCATTCATGCGAATGGACAGTTTGTTGCTGGTCATTCCCACATAGAAAGCTTCACAGTGTAGGCAGGTCAGTTGGTAAATCACGTGGGTGCTTTCACACGTGGCTCTGCCTTTGATTGTGTACACCTTCCGGGTTACAGGACTGGAGTAGGTGGTGGTGGGAGGGTGCATGGGACAGGTATTACACCGGGGGCAGTTACAAGGGTAGGAGCCAGAGGGTAGGGAAGGTGGTTTGGGGATTTCATAGGGATGAACTAAGAGGTTACGAAGGTTAGGTGGACGGCGGAAAGACACTCTTGGTGGAGTGGGGAGGATTTCATGAAGGATGGATCTCATTTCAGGGCAGGATTTGAGGAAGTCGTATCCCTGCTGGAGAGCCACATTCAGAGTCTGAGCCAGTCCCGGAAAGTATCCTGTCACAAGTGGGGCACTTTTGTGGTTCTTCTGTGGGAGGTTCTGGGCTTGAGGGGATGAGGAAGTGGCTCTGGTTATTTGCTTCTGTACCAGGTCGGGAGGGTAGTTGCGGGATGCAAAAGCTGTTTTCAGATTGTTGGTGTAATGGTTCAGGGATTCCGGACTGGAGCAGATTCGTTTGCCACGAAGACCTAGGCTGTAGGGAAGGGACCGTTTGATGTGGAATGGGTGGCAGCTGCCATAATGGAGGTACTATTGCTTGTTGGTGCATTTGATGTGGACGGACGTGTGAAGCTGGCCATTGGACAGATGGAGGTCAACGTCAAGGAAAGTAGCATGGGATTTGGAGTAGGACCAGGTGAATCTGATGGAACCAAAGGAGTTGAGGTTGGAGAAGAAATTCTGGAGTTCTTCTTCACTGTGCGTCCAGATCATGAAGATGTCAACAATAAATGTGTACCAAACTTTGGGTTGGCAGGCCTGGGTAACCAAGAAGGCTTTCTCTAAGCGACCCATGAATAGGTTGGCGTACGAGGGGGCCATCCTGGTACCCATGGCTGTTCCCTTTAATTGTTGGTATGTCTGGCCTTCAAAAGTGAAGAAGTTGTGGGTCAGGATGAAGCTGGCTAAGGTAATGAGGAAAGAGGTTTTAGGTAGGGTGGCAGGTGATCGGCGTGAAAGGAAGTGCTCCATCGCAGCGAGGCCCTGGACATGCGGAATATTTGTGTATAAGGAAGTGGCATCAATGGTTACAAGGATGGTTTCCAGGCGTTCGAGAAAGTGGTTGGTGTCTTTGATGAAGGATGGGAGACTGCATGTAATGAGTTGAAGGTGTTGATCTACGTAGGTAGAGATACGTTCTGTGGGTGCTTGGTAGCTAGCTACAATGGGGTGGCCGGGATGATTGGGTTTGTGAATTTTAGGAAGAAGGTAGGGGTGTGGGGTGTCGGTGGGGTCAGGAGGTTGATGGAGTCAGGTGAAAGGTTTTGTAGGGGGCCTAAGGTTCTGAGGATTCCTTGAAGCTCCGCCTGGACATCAGGAATGGGATTACCTTGGCAAACTTTGTATGTGGTGTTGTCTGAAAGCTGACGCAGTCCCTCAGCCACATACTCCCGACGATCAAGTACCACGGTCGTGGAACCCTTGTCCTCCGGAAGAATGGCGATGGATCGGTCAGCCTTCAGATCATGGATAGCCTGGGCTTCAGCAGTGGTTATGTTAGGAGTAGGATTAAGGTTTTTTAAGAAGGATTGAGAGGCAAGGCTGGAAGTCAGAAATTCCTGGAAGGTTTGGAGAGGGTGATTTTGAGGATGAGGAGGTGGGTCCCACTGTGATGGAGGACAGAACTGTTCCAGACAGGGTTCAATTTGGATAGTGTCTTGGGGATTTGGATCATTAGGAGTAGGATTAGGATCATTTTTCTTCGTGGCAAAGTGATATTTCCAGCAGAGAGTACGAGTGTAGGACAGTAAATCTTTGACAAGGGCTGTTTGGTTGAATCTGGGACTGGGGCTGAAGGTGAGGCCTTTGGATAGGACAGAGGTTTCGGATTGGGAGAGAGGTTTGGAGGAAAGGTTAACTACTGAATTGGGGTGTTGTGGTTCCAGATTGTGTTGATTGGAATTTTGAGGTTTTGGAGGGAGTGGAGCTGGAAGTGGGAGATTGAGTAGATGGGAGAGACAGGGTTTGTGTGCAATGAGAGGAGGTTGAGGTTTGTTGGAAAGGTTGTGAAGGGTCAGTGAGTTGCCTTTCCGGAGGTGGGAAACCAGGAGATTGGATAGTTTTTTGAGGTGGAGGGTGGCATGCTGTTCTAATATATATATATATATATATATATATATATATATATATATATATATATATATATATATATATATATATATATATATATATATATATATGATTATAATAGAGGGAAACATTCCACGTAGGAAAAATATATCTAAAAACAAAGATGATGTGACTTACCAAATGAAAGTGCTGGTAGGTCGACAGACACACAAACATACACACAAAATTCAAGCTTTCGCAACAAACTGTTGCCTCATCAGGAAAGAGGGAAGGAAAGGGAAAGACGAAAGGATGTGGGTTTTAAGGGAGAGGGTAAGGAGTCATTCCAATCCCGGGAGCGGAAAGACTTACCTTAGGGGGAAAAAAAAAATTCAAGCTTTCGCAACCAACTGTTGCTTCATCAGGAAAGAGGGAAGGAGAGAGAAAGACGAAAGGATGTGGGTTTTAAAGGAGAAGGTAACGAGTCATTCCAATCCCGGGAGCGGAAAGACTTACCTTGGGGGGAAAAAGGGACAGGTATACACTCGCACACACACACATCCATCCGCACATAACAGACACAAGCAGACATATGTAAAGGCAAAGAGTTTGGGTAGAGATGTCAGTCGAGGCGGAAGTACAGAGGCAAAGATGTTACTGAATGACAGGTGAGGTATGAGCAGCGGCAATTTGATATTAGCGGAGGTTGAGGCCTGGTGGGTGATGGGAAGAGAGGATATATTGAAGGGCAAGTTCCCATCTCCAGAGTTCTGACAGGTTGGTGTCGGTGGGAAGTATCCAGATAACCCGAACGGTGTAACACTGTGCCAAGATGTGCTGGGCGTGCACCAAGGCATGTTTAGCCACAGGGTGATCCTCATTACCAACAAACACTGTCTGCCTGTGTCCGTTCATGCGAATGGACAGTTTGTTGCTGGTCATTCCCACATAGAAAGCTTCACAGTGTAGGCAGGTCAGTTGGTAAATCACGTGGGTGCTGTCACACGTGGCTCTGCCTTTGATCATGTACACCTTCCGGGTTAAGAGGACTGGAGTAGGTGGTGGTGGGATGGTGCATCGGACAGGTTTTACACTGGGGGCGGTTACAAGGGTAGGAGCCAGATGGTAGGGAAGGTGGTTTGGGGATTTCATAGGAATGAACCAAGAGGTTACGAAGGTTTTTCCCCCCTAGGTAAGTCTTTCCGCTCCCGGGATTGGAATGACTCCTTACCCTCTCCCTTAAAACCCTCATCCTTTCGTCTTTCTCTCTCCTTCCCTCGTTCCTGATGAAGCAAACGTGGATTGCGAAAGCTTGAAATTTGTATGTGTGTTCGTGTTTGTTATTGTTTCTATCAACGTACCAAAACACAAATATATATATATATATATATATATATATATATATATATATATATATATATATATATATATATATATATATATATATATAAAATTAATAAATTATGACATACAATACAATAATTAAAAATACAACAATTATACAATAATTATATAAATTATACAGTACAAAAATATAATGACACTAAGCTACAGCTAGCTGCCCCTGAAGTGATTAATAAGCAAATGAGCAGTGGAAAAGCAGCAGAGGAGTTCAGTATTCATCAAAGATCAATTGGAAACAAAGTAAAGGGTCTCCATTTAAAGCAAACAGGGTGTCAGACTGCAGTGAGCCACAAAGAAGAAGAGAAGATCATCGAACAAGTCCTCGTGTGTGCGGAATCAGGAATGTCTCTTGATGCACTTATCTACGGCTCATCATGAAAAATTTCAAGGATTCCATGGGGCAGCAGATTTCACAATTCAAAAATAACTGACCTTGTGATGACTGGTATTGTTATTTTGTGAAATGGCATAAACAAGGACTTTCTTCCCGTAAGTGCCAAAATATTTCCTGTGCTAGAGCAAGTGTTGGAATAGATCAGCTTAAAGCATACTTTAGTCATTCGAAAGACTCATTAGAAGGAATTTCTTCACCCCACATATTAAACTACAATAAGACAAATTTGACTGATCCAGGGTAAAATAAAATAAAGAAAGGAAGCTATTTCGTAGGGGATGCAAGTATCCACAAATAGTTATGAATTCTACCAAAGCAAGTATTTCTTTAATGTTTGCAGCTTCAGCATCAGGAGAGTTGCTTCCTCCTCTTGTGGTTTATCATTCAAATCAGTCATGGGACACATGGATTTTAGGAGGACCAAAAGGAACAAAATATGGCAATATAGTAAATGGACGGTTTGATGCTTTGCATTTTGAAAAGTGATTTTCCATGTTGCTGTGCCATGGGCAAAAAATCTATCTGGCCTCAAATGTTTGATAGGAGATAACCTTAGCATCCATATAAATATGAGTTATCAAGGCATGCCAAACTCTTGACATTCACTTTGTGTTGTTGCCCCCCAGTATCCACTCCTCTGTGTCAACCTCTATGTTTCAGTCTTTGTTCCCTGTAAAAGGAAATGGAGAGTCATACTGACAGATTATAAGATGAAAAACTCATCTAGTTCCACAACACTTGAGAAAAGTGCATTTCCCAAACTGCTGGCTTAACTTCTCATTGCTGTGGATGAAGAAGAGAAAATGAAATCGAACATCGTATCAGGGTTCAAGAAATGTGGCATTGTGCTGTTAAATACTGAAAAGCTTATTCTAGAATCCCAGATACAGAGAGAGCTGATGGCAATGGCACACCTACAAGAAGTAGTGATTCACTCATGAATTAAATCAAGCCTGTCACGGAAATAATAGTCAGAGTCCACCGGAGAGGAAAAAGAGAGTTGATATGACACCAGAAGAAGCTGTTGATGAATCACACTTGATGAACCACCAATCTCTTCAGAGTACCTCTGTAACTAAGCTAATTGAGGGGACCAGTAGAAGAAAGATCACTCAGAGGAATAGTCATCACAACAGCGATGAATCTGACTGTGCTTTTTCTTTACATGACACATCTGACTCTGAAACTGAACAAGATGCAGAATAAACAGAACAATGAGGTAGTCAGGAATTAACCGATTGTGTTGATCTTGCTTTTTGCTGTGAAGAGGATCTTAATTCAGCCATTTGTGAACATAATGAAATTAATGCCAGAATGACCCAGAATCTTATAAAACTAAAGCTTGGAATGTTCATTGTAGTAAAATTCCCGACAAAAAAAGTGTCAAGCATTTTGTTGGTAAACTTATTCAGTTCTATGGAGATGGAGAGTACGAGTTGTCGTATATCTGTGCAGAAGACAGGGTGAAAAGTTTTTACTTCCCAAATGTACTAGATGAAACATCCCTGAATGTGAAAGAAATTCTGTACATAATTAATAACCCTTACAATCAAAACCAAGACAATTTTTTCTTTTCTGGTTAAATTTTGTGTGTACCTTTCTGTATCACTCTCTTTCATTCTTAAAGTGTTTAATACTAAGGTGTAAATTGTTTTCAATGCTTTAAACTTCTTTTTGATAATTTCTTTTGGTGATTTCCACTGATTTTGATGTTGTTGGCAAAGTTTTCCAGTTTGCAGAGTATTTTTGCCAAATGTGTTTTTCATTTTTTAAAAAATATGTAAATACATAAGTAAGTTGTCATCTGTCCACAGATTGTAAAAGTAGAGATATACCAGGCTGATGAAGGGGGGAAAAGGCAAAGTTGTCACAGTTTACAGTACATATTATTATTATTATTTATATCAGTGACTTGGATGCTTTACAGTAAATATTAATGTAACAAGAAACATTTCCTGTTACAACAACAAATTTACTTATCTTTCCAATAATACCTAATGCTCATGTATGTAGCACAATAAGCCAGATGTCTCATTTTTGTTTCAGAAAGGTCAAGAGGGAAGAGAAAAGTATGGATTTCAAGATCGCCGCAAGAATCCATTTTCAAGTAAAACGAACAGAGAAAAAAGAAAAACAAAAAATTACATTATGCTTAAGCAGAAAGCTCGTAGTAAAGTGAAAAGATCATTCAAGGAGAAGCAGGTATAATCTTTTTCATAACTATGTTGAGAAATAAAAAGTGCACATGCTAAATTTTCCTAAAAAGACAGGAACTGTTTGTAGTAATTCTGTCTGCTTCATGGTATACTATAGTAAAAATTTACACACATCACATAGCACTAGATTATTTCATGGAAGTAGATAATTTTAGAACAACTGAGCTTTTCAAAATAATGATGGGAAAAAAAACTTTGTTCCTCCTATTTGGCACTCAATCTGTTTCTATTTCTTTCCCACTGACATTACTTTTGTTTTGGAGATGCTAATCTTCATACCACAGGCTTTACATTTCTGATCTAGCTCTGAAATATTACTTTGCAAACTTTCAATCGAATCTGCCATCACAACTAAGTAATTCCATAAAAAAGCAGTGTATTTGCATACCAAGTGATTACTAGTATCTTAGCAGTAGCAGTTATACTGATCTTTAGACAATATTTTTAATGACTTTATTTGCATCTGCAGTGTTATGACATTATTTTGTCTAGCATTCACTCAAGTATGGAATGCATATTGTAGATATTTCTCATACCAATTATAACACCACTATATATCATAGTAATGACTGACTTACTACATGCATCTAGTTTGAAGTAGGTATGTTGACAACGGAAAAAAATTTAAAAAAAAAGCAATTTTCTTAGCTTCTCCAAGAAAGATGAATTTTTGCTGCCAGAAGTCAGTTGCTGAAATAATAATTTGTACGATGTTTCAGTGTTTTCCCCTAGAATTACTTGAAAGTATAATAATTCTGTATCATTCTGGGTAAGAAAGAAATACTCCCAAGTTCCAAATGCTACTGCTGGGTGCCTGGGTGCAGTTATGGAAACTAATAATAAATTCTGCATTTCCAAAATAAAAGTAAAGAACATGATAGAGACTGACCAGCTTCTCTCTGACAACAAAGGGTCATGCCTACTGTTCCCCTGATATTCAATAAGCTGCAGATGGCTCCTGTGCTGTGCCAGGTATTGAGCATCTCTGGGAAATCTTCCTGTCTTGGCTGGGTACGTATGGTGAATCTGAGGTTCTTGAGCTGGAGTTTGGTGAACATCATAACTCATCTGTTGCCATAAGTTGTGTACATGCTTCAGCGATGACCAAGTGGCGTGAAGGTGTAACGTCAGAGGCCACAGAGAGAGGCAATCTTGGCTTATCAGCTTGATTTTTGAAGATGGTACAAACCTTTAAGAAATTCTCTAAACGTTGTGGTATGATGTGTCTCAGTGAGGCCAATAGCTGTTGAGGTAAAGAAACTTCAAAATAAGTGTTCTGAAGAATTATATGGAGATGAAGAATATTATGAAATGGGTAAATTGGCGAATTGTAAAGAAATGGCTGCATTTATTATAACTTTTGATTCATTGCTTTAGTCAGAATATATCAAGGCAGATGTCCTCCATTTTAAAATATGATATATATTCCAATGCCCATGCATTGTTATAAATGGCAATGCTATGAGTGCACTAGCCTCAAGGAGGAAGCAACATGTTGTAGATGTGGTGGAACAACCCGTGAAGAATCACTTGTTCACTGCCCTAGGTCTGTGTGAACTGCTCAGGATATTGTGCTGCCTGTTGCCACAAATGCTCTCTGTGCCTTGAAGAAAGAAAGATGCATAGAATCATCATCATCATCATCATCATTTAAGACTGATTATGCCTTTCAGCGATCAGTCTGGAGCATAGCCCCCTTATGAAATTCCTCCATGATCCCCTATTCAGTGCTAACATTGGTGCCTCTTCTGATGTTAAACCTATTACTTCAAAATCATTCTTAACTGAATCCAGGTACCTTCTCCTTGGTCTGCCCCGACTCCTCCTACCCTCTACTGCTGAACCCATGAGTCTCTTGGGTAACCTTGCTTCTCCCATGCATGTAACATCATGACCCCACCATCTAAGCCTGTTCACCTTGACTGCTACATCTATAGAGTTCATTCCCAGTTTTTCTTTGATTTCCTCATTGTGGACACCCTCCTGCCATTGTTCCCATCTACTAGTACCTGCAATCATCCTATCTACTTTCATATCCGTAACCTCAACCTTGTTGATAAGGTTTAAGACCTGACATTCCACTGTATTTGATGAGTTCCGACTTAATTTCATCCACCCCAACTGCTTTATTGCACTGAAATCTATTGACCATTTTCTCCACTTCCTCAAATGTGATCCTATTTCCATCATCATTCCTGTCCCATTCTACCTCGAAATCTGAAACATTACTGATCGTATTTTCACCTACATTGAGCAGCTCTTCAAAATATTCCCTCCATCTGCCCAAGGCATCCACAGGATTCACCAGCACTTTTCCTGACCTGTCAAAAATACTTGTCATTTCCTTCTTACCTCCCTTTTGAAGACTGCTAATTACACTCCAGAATGGTTTTCCAGCAGCTTGACCCATAGTCTCCAACCTGTTTCCAAAGTCTCTCCAAGATTTCTTCTTGGATGCTGCAATTATCTGTATCTGTTTGGCTTTGTTTCTTTCTTCAACATAACTTTCTCTGTCTACCTGAGTTCTAGTATGTAGCCATATTTGATACACCTTCTTTTTCCTTTTACAGGCTGCCTTGACTGTGTCATTCCACCAAGCTGTTTGCTTCATCCTACTTTTACACACTACTGTTCCAAGACATTCTTTAGCCACTTCTAGTACTGTACATGTCAAAATCAGTGTCGTAATATAAAGTTGAAAAAGCCTACAAGATGAATACAGCCTCCTGCTTCTGTAATGTCTTTAGCATGTGTGGCAAAGGAATTAACACCGAAAGTTGAAATCTCCACTCAGTACCAAACAAACAGGAAGTCTACATTAGTACGTGAGACCATCAGGAGAGAGTATGTGAGAAAGTGGGAGATGCTAAAAACTGGTATAATGAGCAACAGTTCTCTTACGACCAGCGTAGTCCAGGCAATGCTGGAACATTTTACAGAGGTAATGGCTACCAGTAGCCAGGATGTGGTCATTCATCATCATAGAAATTTTGCCAAGTTGGGCAAGTACGACTTTTGTTCCAAGAGTAAGTAAAATTAAAATTGCCCTTACCACTGTAGTGGCTGGATTCAACAGTCTGCAACATGCGACATGGAACTTGTTGACAGTAAGATAGAGAATACTATTTTGCAGCACCTTGCAGAGAATGCAAAAGAAAACTTATTTGCCTTTTCAGCCATATACAGGCTAACTTGCGGAGGGATGCCACCCTAATTCTTTTTCTGAAACTGGGTATTGAGGTTATCATTGTGTTGTCCTCAAAAGCTGCTTAGGAAAGATATTAGGAACTTATGATGAATAGCCATCATGCGTAGGTTCAGGAAGGATCATCCCACTGTAGATAATGTGACCCACCAGGAGGTGGCCATGCAACAGGATTTCCAATGTTCGCAAAAATGTCTGTATGATTCTATCCTGTGGGAGAAGATTTGTTGGGAGAATGGCAATAATTATTTATAGTTGAAGTGTGCAGTCACAGCAGGACTGTGTTATTCATAGGAGGTAACTGAAAGTGAAAGAGGGGGTTGTCTAGTTGCTCTTACCCTTGAAGAGTATACAAGATAATAACTTAAGCTTTGTCTCATAATGCTGATTTTGTTTAGGAAAATGATAAATAATCAAGAGACCAGTTCATGCCCATTTTTAATTATATACTGAGTTAAGTAATAAAGGAATTACGTAAATCAGAGTTACTATATTTTTCAAACAAAAGATATTTTGATAGTTTATGCATCCCAGAGCCATGTTGGGAGTGCTGCACTATGTGCAGGAAAGTGCGAAATGCCAATATAAAGTAAATTGAAGCAGTAGTCAGAAGGTTGCTTCAAACCACACAGTGCTTTACCAGTCATTGTCCTATTACAGGTGGTATAGCCATCTTCTGAACTGACTTATCTAGCCAGTTATAGGATGATCTACAGTTTAACATGGGCTCCAAACCATGAAGTGACTTGGCTCTCTACACATATACAAATTGTAGTCAGAGGGGAAAGAACCATATTAACTAAAATTTTAAGTTCCCAGAAGAGTTTATGGAAATGAAATTTTACTTCATGAGGGACTACCTGACTATATTAAAACATTTAGAAGTTCAAGTAACTTTAAACAATGGCATTGATAGTATGGACATTATACAGACCCCTTATCTACGGCATGTAGCACTAACCATGATCAGGAAACAAGGAAATTGGAGTTTGGAACTGAATTGTACTATATTTAACTCTT
The DNA here is from genome assembly GCF_021461385.2 of Schistocerca piceifrons. Lineage (NCBI taxonomy): Eukaryota > Metazoa > Arthropoda > Insecta > Orthoptera > Acrididae > Schistocerca > Schistocerca piceifrons. The sequence goes on from NC_060138.1 coordinate 738,414,293, forward strand.
CTCCCCATCAATATATCCCATAGTTGTGCAGCTGATTCTCAGTATTCTGAAAATGTTATTGACTCGGAATTTACATCCGAAATGAATGCACAAAACAAGTTTTGAAGACAGTTCAGGGTAAATCATGGTGGTCACAGTTGTATTTCTTCATAACGCAGCTGGTCACTCATATGCACAATATATAGACAACTGTCTTTGCGAAAAACTTTGCCACAACATTCGTGGCATTTTTCTGTGTGGTTGGTTCTGTGGAGCAGTACTGTGGATGAGGGTCATGCCTGGTGCGTTAACACTAAAATATAAAGGTGTAATACCAATTTATGGGTATGGTCTACATTATAACCACTGCCCACTGTGACATTGGATGATGCCTGGTGGCGTTGTGGGAAAACGATGTGTCACCAAAAGTATGCAGGCGGTGCCGACATGGATGGAAGATCACCCTAGTGATGATATGGACTGCAAATGGGGTAATCCACTGAGATAAATGACTTTGACAAAGGGCAGATTATCATCACACAGAGCCTGTGAACGAGTATCTCGAAAATGGTAAAGCTGGTCAAATGTTCATATGTTACTGTTGTGACCATATATGGAAACAGGAGGAGGACAGTCAAACTACCACTAGCGCTAAATGGTTGGACTCTTCACAGAACATGCAGCTCGGGGGCTTGTCTGCTCTGTAAAATAGGATAGATGGTGATCTGTGGAATCTCTGCTGAAAGAACACAGTGGTGGTGCATGTACAATGGTTTCGGAGCACAACATTCATCATACGTAGTCGAAAGGGGAGCTCCACAGCGGTCCACCCCTACGTGGTCACGTGTTGACCCAGTGACATCATCAGTTACGATTGCAGTAGGCACGGGACTATTGGGATTCGACTGTTGATCAGTGGAAACATGCCGGCTCTTTGGGTGAATCACATTTTTGCTACACTAAGTCAATGATTGTCACCACAAATGCTGTCATCAAGCTGAACAGTGGCGCAAAACATGCAGTGGGCCATGGAAGTGTGATAGTAATCAAAGACACGCTGACACCTGTGAACTACCTGCGTCCCCTCATGCTTGATGTCTTCCCCCACGGCAGTGTCATCTTTCAGCAGTATAACTGTGCGTGTCTTGGACCAAGAACCATGCTACAGTGATTTGAGGAGCATTGTACTGAACTCATGTTGATGAATGTTGATGACTTGGCAACCAAATTCACCTTATGTAAAGCCTATGGGACCCGCTTGGGTCAGTATCAGGCGCCATCACAATGTATGCAAATCAGCGACCTATTATTTACGCGAATTACACGATCTGTGCATAGACGTCTAATGTGAAGTAGGCTACCTCCACAAATCTACCAACAAACTGTTCGATCCCTGAAACGCAGGATCAGTGATGTATTTTGTTCCAAATATGGGCAAACAAGCTATTAAGCAAGTGATCATAATGCTCTGGCTCATCAGTGTATATTTAGCATCTGTACTCTGCATGGTGGCTGTCGCGAATGGCGGGTAGGGAGATTGATTGTTGGTAAGCCTCTGTGTGGGCTTTATTCTCTTGAATTTTACTTTCATTATCTTTTTGAAATATATACGTAGGAGGAAGCAATAAATTGATAGATTCTTCTGGGATCATACACACACTGAATTTTAATAGCAAAACCACACCTTGATGCCATTACCCTTTTGCACATACTCATCGAACTAGTGACAAAACACACTACTCTTCTTTGGATATTGTGTGTTTCCTCTATCGAACCTATTTGGTAAGTGTCCCAGACTGCCAAGCAGTACTGGAGTGTCAGTTAAACTATGACTTTGTAAGCTACATTTTTTGTTGATGGACTACATTTTGTGAGGATTCTTCCAGTGAAACTGTCTGGCTTCTGCCTTTCCTATGTTTAGATCTATGTGGTCGTAGGTACACTCCCAGATATGTAATGAATACGAATGCTTGAAAAGATTGTCCAGCAAATGTTTAATCATGCGTTTATAGGTCTGTTAAGCTATTTGTCCAATGTAGCTATGTTTGTTGAGGTTGAAGGTCAATTACCAATCCCTGCATTAAGCATTAGTCCTCTGTAGGTGTACCTGCATTTCACTACAGTTTTCTAGCACTGCGACTTCTTTGTATACGTCATCTGCAAACAGTGTTATGGAGCTGCCAGCATAATTCATGAGGTCATTTATATGTATTGTGAACATTAATGGTCATATAACACTCCATTAGAGAACTCGCAAAGTTACAATAATATTTGATGTTTTCTCTCCATTAACAAAGACTTACTGTATTGTATTTGCTAGACACGCTTCAGTCCGATCATTTCACTGGTCTTATATTCTGTAAACATTTCTTTTGTTCATTAGACAACAATGTGGAATTGTACTAAACATCTTTCAGGAGTCAGGGAACAGGACATTAACCTGGTTGTCAGTATCTATTTATTCCTGGACCTCATGGATAAACAGAATGAGCTGGGATTTCCATAAACAGTGTTTGCAGAATCCATGTTGATTTTTCGGTCGCCAGAAATGTCGTAATATTTGCTAATAAACAGTGTTCCAAAATTCTACAACATACTGGTGCTGGTGATACAGGCCTTTAGTTGTGTGTATCTGTTCAACAACCCTTCTTGAAAACAGGAATAATCTTCATATTTTCCCAATTGCTTGGGATGATTTTTTCCTCCAGTGCCTTATGGGAGACTGCTGCTAGAAGAGGGCCACATGCTTTAACTTACTCTGTCGTATACTGTTGCTTTTCCTCTTTTGAGTGATAGTCTATTTTCTATCCTGCAATTCAGTATTTGTCATTTTTGTGTTTGTGCCATTGTTGAAAGGAGGAACTGAAGTATGATAAGACCTCAGTGGAACAATTTTGGCAAAAGGAATTTAGTATTTCATACAAACTTTTTGTTATCCTTGTTTTAACATCATTATTGTCATTGAGTGTTGATCCCAATTGCTCACTGAGCACTGATGCCATTACAGTCACCGAGTGTCTGGAGAGACAAAATTTTACACTCGAATTCATTGAATTCTTCACTCATGGCTGTCCTTATGCTAATTTTGGCTTTGTTCTGTCTGTGATTGTCTACAAGGCTTTTACCGTATTGAAATCTGCAGTGAAGCACTCTTGTCTTTCAGAGGCAGCTTTTTAACACAGCTGACAAACTGTGGTGATGCTTTCCCATCATGCACAACTTTGCTCAATTCATACACTATGTGACCAAAAGTAACTGGACACCCCCAAAAACATATTGTTGTTGTGGTCTTTAGCCCAGAGACAGGTTTTATATCTCCATGCTACTCTATCCTGTGCAAGCTTCTTCATCTCCGAGTAACTACTGCAACCTACATCCTTCTGAATATTCTTAGTGTATTCATCTCTTGGTCTACCTCTATGATTTTTACCCTCCATGATTCTCTCCAACACTAAATTGGTGATTCCTTGATGCCTCAAAACGGTCCTACCAACCGGTCCCTTCCTTTAGTCAGGTTGTGCCACAATTTCTTCTTCTCCCCAATTTTGTTCAGTACCTCCTCATTAGTTACGTGATCTACCCATCTAATCTTCAGCATTCTTCTGTAGCACCACATTTCGAAAGCATGTATTCTTTTCTTGTCTAAACTATTTACTGTCCATGTTTCACGTCCATACATGGCTACACTCCATACAAATACTTTCAGAAATGCTTTCCTTGCGATAGCGAGTCTACATTTTATATCCTATCTACCTCAACCATCATCAGTTATTTTGCTCCCCAAATAGAAAAACTCGTCTAATACTTTAAGTGTCTCATTTTCTAATCTAAATCACTCAGCAACACCCGATTTAATTCAACTACATTCCATTACCCTCATTTTGCTTTTGTTGATGTTCATCTTATATCCTCCTTTCAAGATACTGTCCATCCTATTCATCTGCTCTTCCGAGTCCTTTGTTGTCTCTGACAGAATAACAGTGCCATCTGCAAACCTCAATGCTTTTTTTTTTCATGGATTTTAATTCCTACTCCAATTTTTTTCTTTTTTGTTTCCTGTACTGCTTGCTCAATATACAGATTGCATAACATCGGGGATAGGCTACAAGCCTGTCTCACTCTCTTCTCAACCATTGTTTCCCTTTCGTGCCCCTCTACTCTTATAACTGCCATCTGGTTTCTGCACAAATTGTAAATAGCCTTTCACTCCTTGTATTTTACGCCTGCCACCTTCAGTATTTGAAGGAGAGTATTCCAGTCAAGAGTGTCAAAAGCCTTCTCCAAGTCTACAAATGCTAGAAATGTAGGTTTGCCTTTCCTTAACCTATCTTCTAAGGTGAGTCACCTCACATGTACCAACATTTCTATGGAATCCAAACTGATCTTCCCTGAGTTTGGCTTCTACCAGTTTTTCCATTCATCTGTAAAGAATTTGTGTAAGTATTTTGCAGCCATGACTTATTAAACTGATAGTTCGGTTATTTTCACACCTGTCAAACTGCTACGTTCTTCTTGAAGTCTGAGGGTATTTCGCCTGTCTAATAGATCTTGCTCACCAGATGGCAGAGTTTTGTCATGGCTGGCTCTCCCCCCAAGGCTATCAGTACCTCTAATGGAATGTTGTCTGTTCCCGGGGCTTTTTTTTTGACTTAGGTCTTTCATTACTCAAATTCTTCGCGCAGTATCATATCTCCCATCTTATCTTCATCTATGTCCTCTTCCATTTCCATAATATTGCCTTCAAGTACATCGCCCTTGTATAGACGCTTTATATACTCCTCCCATCTTTCTGCTTTCCTGGTTTTCCATCAATACTCTTGATATTCATGCAGGTGGTTCTCTTTTCTCCAAAGGTCTCTTTCACTTTGCTGTAGGCAGTATCTGTCTTACCCCCTAGTGATATATGCTTCTGCCTCCTTACATTTGTCCTCTAGCCACCCTTGCTTAGCCATTTTGCACTTCCTGTCTATCTCATTTTTGATACGTTTGTATTCCTTTTCACCTGCTTCATTTACTGCATTTTTATATTTCCTCCTTGCATCTATTAAATTCAGTATCTCTTCTGTTACCCAAGGATTTCTACTAGCCATTGTCTTTTTACTTTCTTCATTCTCTGCGGCGTCACTCTTTCATTTCTGAAAGCTACCCATTGTTCTCCTACTGTATTTCTATCCACTGTATTTGTCAATCATTCCCTTATGCTCTCTCTGAAACTCTCGTACAGCACAAAAGTGTAAAGGCCAACCTCGTCTGTTGACAGACAAGAGACCACCAACAGTTGAAGAGGGTTGTAATGTGTAATAGGCAGACATCTATCCAGATCGTCACAAAAGAATTCCAGACTGCATCAGGATCCATGCAAGTACTATGACAGGCGGGAAGTGAGAAAACATGGATTTCATGGTCGAGCGGCTGCTCATAAGCCACACATGACGCCGGTAAATGCCAAATGATGCCTCGCTTGGTGTAAGGAGTGTAAACATAGGACGATTGAACAGTGGATAAACGTTGTGTGGAGTGACGAGTCACGGTACACAATGTGGCGATCCATGGTAGGGTGTGGGTACGGCAAATGCCCGGTGAATGTCATCTGCCGGCATGTGTAGTGCAAACACTAAAATTCGGAGGCTATGGTGTGATCATGTTTTTCATGGAGGGACTTGCATCCCTTGTTGTTTTGGGTGGCATTATCACAGCAAAGACCTACATTGATGTTTTAAGCACCTTTGTGCTTCCTACAGTAGAAGAACAATTCGGTGATGGCGATTGCATCTTTCAACATGATCGAGCACCTGTTCATAATGCACGGTCTGTGGCGAAGTAATTACATGAGAATAACATCCCTGTAATGGACTATAGAACACCTTTGGGATGTTTTGGAACGCCGACTTCATGTGATGTCTCACTGAGCGACATTGATACCTCTTCTCAGTGCAGCAGTCCGTGAAGAATGGGCTGCCATTCCCCAAGTAACCTTCCATCACCTGATTGAGCGTATGCCTGCGAGATTGGAAGCTGCCATCAAGGCTAAGGGTGGGCCAACACCATATTGAATTCCAGCATTACCGATGGAGGGTGCCACAAACTTGTAAGTCATTTTGATCCAGGTGTCCAGATACTTTTGATCACATAATGTACCTGTCTAAGGCATATTGTACAACACCAATGAACTTTGCCTGTTTATGCTCAATATTTTCAGTCACAGAGATGAATGTTTGATGTTGACTTTTCAGGTAATCAGGACTCTGCTTCTTGTAGCACTTATTGAACAAAAATTTCTTACGGCCTTTCTGTTTGTTCCCACTGATCATCCTCACTGATCCTCATACTCTTTATGCTGCTATAACAGCCTTACGATCACCAATTCCCTGCTCTGCTGTAACTGAGGCAATAAGCTCAGGCCTGTTTTTGACCAGGAGATCTAAGGTGTTGCCCTCACAAGTTGGTTTTCTGATTTACAATTCATGGTGATTTTTGGATGTGGAATTTAGGACAGTTTCACACAATTCCCTAATACCTGCTATAGTCACTTGAGTTTCCCAGTCTGTAGCTGCTAAGTTGAAATTTCCCCCAATCTATACTACCATATAAAGACAAATTGTTGTTTAATATTGTTACCAAAAATCTTGAAAAGTTCTTGACCAATCTGCATCAGAGTGTTACACGATACTCTAATAAACATTAAGGAACTTAGAATGTGACAAAATTCATGAAGAAAGACATCATGCATGGTTAAAATTTCAAATGCACAAAACAGAAGAAAATGCAACCAACCTCAAAAATATCAGGAAAAAGTTCACACAGATTATCAGGCAAACCAATAGACAATTACAGACTCAATAGAAGAAAATTACCATAAAACCATTTCCAGAGGCTTTTACAAAATGTTTGGAAGACAGATACAAAAATTTGCCCCTCCCACCTTAATGCTGAAAAGGGAAGAAGGAAAAATGGCACATAACAACAAGGAAAATGCCGAAATCGTGGCAAAAGCATTTAGTAAACTTTTGAATTGTGAAGAACCCCAGGAACTTTTAGCAATTAATACAGACACACCATCAAGACTCCACCTGATCTCATAAATCCTCCAACAATCCAAGAGGTGGAAACGGCACTCAAAGAGATGAAAAATTATAAGGCAAGCCGAGAAGACCAAGTGTTTTCAGAAATGTGGAAATATGTCAGTGATACTGTTCGAACATCCTTACACATAGTCCTATCAAAAATATGGGTAACAGAAAAGTTTCCCGAACATTGGACCACAGCCATAATCCACCCACTCCACAGAAATACCTAGATAATTACAGAGGTATCTCTCTATTAGACTGCACATACAAGATTTTCTCCAGAATCATATACAAGAGGATCAAAGAGCAACTAGAGGAAGAATTAGGTGAATACCAAGGAGGCTTCATACCTTGGAGAAGCTGTGCAGAACAGATCATCACTTTAAAACTAGCCATAGCATATTACAAGAAACGAAATAAAACTCTTTTAATAACCTTCGTGGACTTTAAAAAAGCATATGACTGTATCCATAGACCTTTCACGTTAAAAATCTTAAAAAATTTCGGGCTCCATACAAAATTAATCAAATTGATAGAACTCACCTTAACCAACACTGTATCAAAAGTCAAGATCAGAGGGGAACTCTCTGAGCCATTCATCATAAAAACAGGTTTAAGACAAGGAGATTGCTTGGCAGCCTGCTGTTCAACTGTGGTTTAGAATACATAATGAGGGAATGGTACAAGATTAAACCAAAGAACATCCAAATTGGAAGACCAAAAGACAACATAAGTTTAAATTGTCTAGGATGTGCTGATGATCTTGGTCTCTTTTCCAACAGTATTCAGGAAACCAAACAACAAGTTATCTCACTACAGGAAATAGCACAGAAAATTGGTCTTGGAATATCCTTCGAAAAAACAATCATCTTGTTAACTGACCCACCACTCATGAACAAAATTGCCATAGGAAACCAAGAAATGAAAATTGTAGATAAATTTAAATATTTGCGAGAAACCATAACATATAACCTCAATGAAAAGCCAACATGATGTAACAGAATAAACAAATTGACTAGAGCACAATACATCACCAAGAACACCTACAGCAAAAAGAGCCTGTCAATAGCAACAAAATTAAAACACTAGAAAACAGTCACTCAACCAGAAATAACATATGCAAGTGAAACCAGCTTCAGAACAACTAACACTGGACAAATAGACAAAATACTCAAAATAGAGAGAAAAATCATCAGAATGTGCATAAACAAATCGTACCAGAAAGATAGACACTGAAGAGTAGTTACAAATGAAACAGTCTACAGGGAAATAGAACCGGTAACGAGTACAATCAGGAAGAAACACATTTCAATTTTTGACATCTAATCAGAACACCAGAGAACAGGATCATCAGGGGAATAATAGAAAAATTGTTGAATAGTAAGTGCAACATTAAGTGGATTACAGAAATCAAGGAAGATATGGATGAGCTACAGATTACATTGGAAGACGTAAGAAACAAAACTGACAAAATCAGGAAACTCACAGACAAACAAACCCGATTGCAAATGAGAATCAACAAACAGACAATAGGAAGGGTGATTTCTGATGAAGAAAGAAGGATGAGATCCGAGAGAATGAAGGAATACTGGGCTGACAGGAAACTGAAAAATTCTTTGTATAAAGTTGGCTAGAGTGGTCCAATGAAGGCCATAAAATTTAAATAAATAAATAAAAACATTAAGGTGGCTGCAGACTACATATTTTTTAATATAAGTTTATATGTTTGTTTCATTTGCAGTAACAATAGTCAGAGAGAGAGGGGTTAGAGGACTGAGAGGGGGGGAGGAAACGGACATTGTGGCGGGGGGGGGGGGGGGGGGGGGAGAAGAGATGGACAGAGAGTATGGAAGGGGAGATGGAGAGCTGGGTAGGAGGGGGGTGGAAGGAAAGTGCCATCAGAAATGCTGGCAATCATGGGGATTTTCTCGCAAAGAGCCAATCATCATCTACACAGTTAACATCTACTAAACGTAAATGGAATGTTGTCACGATTCAAAGACCCTCCCAGCTGCATCACATTTTCTCATGATTTCATGTACTGAAGACAGCAGTCCTTTGCTACAGTAAATCCGTTTATTATTCAGAAAGGTGTTGATGCAATTTCCAGCCCTGTAAAATCCTGCTCTCGTTTACGCAATGGTACTTTGCTTTCGGAAACCTTCTAGTTCTTAAGCACAACAACTGCTTGCAGCTTCACTCCTCCACAGCTATCCTGTTGAGGTCCTTCGAACACTGAGTTCTTTCTGTGGTTTTATTTACTCTATGCTGCTTGATGATTTGACAAAGGCAGAAATCCAAACATATCTCTCAGATCAGGGCATCATTGCAGTCCATCAGGCGATGAAAAAGATAGATGCATCCATAGGCCCACACACACACTTTTCTCTCTTTTGATAGAGTGGTGCTTCTATCAAAAATCAAAGCAGGCTATGAAGTTATCACTGTCCAACTTTACATTCTGAACCCGATGTGCTGCTACCAGTGTCATCATTATAACCACACTCAAATGTCCTGTGATAGGGATGCTCATGAGGGCAATAGTCCACCTCCTTCTCCCAGCGTGGTGGGGTATCAACTGTAATGGCAACCATATAGCCTCTTCCCAAGATTGTCTAGTGTATCTCAATGAGTGGTTGATCAAAGGGAACTGGGTGAAGGAAAAAGTGTCTTACACTGTCCCTCAGAAGTTGTTGGCTAGTCAAAAATCCTGCATTCTACCATCTGGTACTTACAGTCTATACTTGCTACATCTCACTCTACGAGAGACACAGCCACGTAGAAATGCGACCTCAGACTCAGCACCGCAGTTGCAAAATCACCCAGTGTCACGGAAGCATCCCTGTCTCCTCCTCCAGCTGTGCAACAATCCACCAAACTTTCGCCTCACAGGATGAAGTCACCTGCTACATAACCAGCAGACCAGAAACGATAGAAGGAATACTCCTGTGAAGACTTTTTATGTCCCTCCAGCCGCTAAACGTCTGAGGCTTTCTCTGCCAGCCAGAAAGGCCCCAACAAATCAAACAGAGGCAAACGGTCTTCTCCTTTGCCAACTCAGTGATCCTCTTCAGCAGTGCTGCCACTGATACCCTAACCCAGCCGATCTCCATTTTGCCGGTGCAGATCACAAACTGTTTTTCTGCAGACTGACAGAGTGAAAATACCAGTGCCTCTGTAGATCTCATGGAGCAGTATCCTCCAGCATCTGTGCCCTGTAGCAATGAGTCTTCGAAGGCTGTCACTCGCCAGCTGCCAAGGCAACACTCCTTCATTTTTTCCCTCCTTCCCTTTCCTCATCTTGACTCTCCTCCAGGGAACGTTCACAGCCTTAGGTCCAACAAAGAGGAATTGTAGCTGCTCTTGGAATCACAGTGTCCACTTGTTCTCTTCCTCCAGAAAACAGATTGTGTCATCATGACCGCTTTGAGCTCTTGCATTTCTTTCTTGTCCGCTTTGACCTTCCCCCCGAGGACAGCATTCCATCTCATGGGGGAGTCACGCTGCACAGCCAGGATGATGTTCATAGTCAAACACCTCACTGAGCACCCAGCTGCAAGCTGTTGTAGTTCACATTTTTCTTCCCCCACTTCACCTTTTCCCTTTGTACCATTTATATCCCTCCATCATTCGGTGTCACCAGGGCAGACTTCCTCCAGCTTATTGGGCAACTCCCTCACCCCTTTCTGCTGCTCGGTGACTTAAATGCACACCATCCCCTTTGGGGTTCTCCTAGAACCTGTTCAGGAGGGGCCCTTTTGGCTGACCTTCTCAATCAGCTTAATCTCACTTGTTTTAACATGGGAGCACCCACATTCCTTTCTGCACACTTATTCCCATTTGGTCCTGTCCTTCTGCGCTGTCCGGCTTGCCCGTCCTCGTGAGTGGTCTGTTCTCGCAGACACTTACTTGAGCAACTGTTTCCCGTGTTCTATCCATTTCCTGACTCCTACACCACCTACAAGCACACCCAACTTGCAGCTTTCTAAGGCCGACTGGAGGCTTTACTCCTCTCTGGTGATCTTCAGCGAACATCATTTCCCCAGTTGTGATGACCAGGTAGAATATCTTACAAATGTTATCCTTACCACCACAGAACAATCCATTCGTCACACTTCCTCTTTACTGCACCATGTCCCGGTCCCTTCAGCGAACATCATTTCCCCAGTTGTGATGACCAGGTAGAATATCTTACAAATTTTATCCTTACCACCACAGAACAATCCATTCGTCACACTTCCTCTTTACTGCACCATGTCCCGGTCCCTTGGTGGACTGAGGCATGCTACGACGCAATTCGTGCACAGAGACATGCTCTCCATATTTTTAACTGTCATCCTACGATGGCAAACTGCATTCGTTATAAAAAATTGTGTGTATAGTGTCGTTGCATTCTTTGGGGTAGCAAAAAGCTAGCTAGATTTCATTTACTAGTTCACTTAACAGTTCCACTCCCTCTTCTGTCATGTGGGCCAACCCCAACCTCCAACAGCATTATGGGACCAAGGTCCATTCCCCAATTTCCAGCCCGTCCATAGCAGATGATGTCATAGTGGACCCTATTGCTATGTTGAACACCTTGGGCTGCTATTTTGCAGAGATTTGGAGCTCCACCCACTATCAGCACTTCTCTTCTCAGAATCATGAGTGCTACAATGCCGCCTTTACTATGAGGGAGCTAGATCATTCTCTCCCTTCATCCCAATCCTACAGCCCAGAACTGGACTATGTGCACGTTCAGCTGTTGCAGTACCTTTCTCTTGCGGGCAAGCATTTTCTCCATCACATCTGGGCAGAGGGCTTGTTTCCCAGACACTGGCTTGAAGTCACTGTGATACCCATATCTAAGCCTTCTAGTTACCACCTCATTTCTCTCACCAACTGTGTTTGCAAGGTGATGGAATGTATCATTCATGCCCGGCTGGTATGGTGGCTCGAGACTTGCAATTTACTAACCACTGAAGTATGCAGATTTCAAGTCTACCGTTCTGCAGTTGACCATCTTGTAAGTTTGTCAACCCATGTCATGAATGGTTTTCTGTGGAAATACCAGACTGTGGTCATGGTTTTTGATCTGGTGAAAGCCCACGACACCTGCTGGAGGATTGGTATCCTCTGCACTCTCTACATGTGGGTCTTCTGAGGCCGGTTGCCCCATTCCCATCAGGAATTTTTAAGAGACCGAGTTTTCGGGGTACATGTAGGTTCTGCCATGTTGGACACCTTTATCCAGGAAAGTGTTGTGCCTCAGGGTTCCTGAGCATTGTTCTCTTTCCTATCACCATTAACCCAGTTATAGCCTGTCTCCCGTCGGGCATCTTGGACTCCCTTTTTGTTGACGATTTTGCCTAATGCAGTTCTCCATGGACTTCTTTCCTTGAGTGGCATCTTCAGCATTCTCTGTTGTTCATTTGTACGAATTTCTGACAGTGCAGTTGGTTTCTTCCACCGTCTTTACATCTTAGGCCAGTTGCTCTTCCATTCATTGAAATTACAAAATTCCTGGTGCTCCTGCTTGATAGGAAACTTTCTTGCTCCTCCCATGTGTCTTATCTGGTCGCCTGCTGCATGTGGTCCCTCAATGTCCTACGTGTCCTCAGCGGTACTTCCTGGGGAGTGGATTGCACCACCCTCCTCCATTTGTTCCAGTCCCTTGTCCTTTCAAAATTCGACTACGGGAGTTTCGTTTATGCACCTGCACATCCATCTGTCTTATGAACTCAATACAATCCACCATCGTGGCATCGGTGTGCCCACTGGTGCCTTTTACACTGGCCTGGTTGAGAATCTGTATGCAGAAGCTGCCGAACTACCACTGTCACACTGCCATGATTCTCTCCTCAGTAGATGCGCATGCCATTTGCTGCCATATCTGACTGTCCATCCTATGCCTCCTTTGATCACCAGTATGGGGAGCATCCCTCTTCTGTGTTACCTCCTGGAATTCGCTTTCTTCTATTGCTCTGGCAGCTTAACTTCATGCTACCTTCCCAGTGGGTGTGAACCCTTCACCACCTTTGCTTCGTGCGGCGATCCACGTTCACCTTGGACTTCATTCCCTGCCTAAGAAAACTACTCCACCCTCGCTCTGTTGCCACAAGTTTCTTGACTGTTGCATGGAACTTCGTGATAGTACCTTTGTGTACGCTGATGGCTCTCGGACTGACTGTGGTGCCGGGTATGCTTTCATCATTGGCATCAACGATTTTCAGTATAGGGGTCTGGAGCACTTCTCAGTATTTACAGCATAGCTCTTTGCCCTGTATCAGTGCACACAGTACATCTGGCAACACGGACTTTTCAATTGTGTCATCTGCTCTGACTCAGTGCCCTTCAGAGACTCTGTGTGCTGTACTGCCACTCTGCTGTACTTCCACTCTTGGTGGAGCTGCTGTGATGTTTATGTGGCTCCCTGGTCACATCATTCTGATGGGAAACAAGGCCGCTAATGGTGCTGCCAAGGCTGCAGTCCTCATATCTCGGCCTGTTAGTTCTTCCATTCAATCTAATGATCTGTGTTGCTGTCTGTCAGCAGGTAGTGTGTCACTTTGGCATCACTACAGGTCTTCCTGTTTTGGGGACAAGCTCCAGGGAATTAAATCTCTCCGAGAAGCTTGGGCAACCTCATCTCGACCCTCTCTCCATGAGGAGATCATTTTAGCTTGGTTACATACTGGTCACTTTCTTTTTAGCCATCGCCATTTGTTAAGTGGTGATCCTCTGCAACTTTGTGCTCATTGGCCTCAACCCTTGACAGTTCACTGTTTCCTGTTTTTTAATCACTTATGTTCTCATTTATGTTTGCTGTCTGATTTATCAGCCATTTTAGCGAATGAAGCCCAGGCTGACCACTGCATTTCACTTTGTATGCTTCATAGCAATATGGCAAAGGGCATTTAATTTTTATTTCAGGACCTCCATTATTTGTCTGGCGTATGTTATGATCCTTTCTCCAAGTCCTTGTTTTTAGCTGTCTTTTCTTCTATTGATTGAGCTTAACGTGTAGTAATTTTTAACTCCTCTTTCTTCTTCTTGTTCTATGGTTCTGACAAGGACATGCATGACCCTAGTTGTTTTTGCGCCCTAAAACAAACCAAACCAAATTAGCAACTCTCTGTTGTTGACCAGTGATATTGAATCAGTGAAGAAAGTGCAGATTGCCAGCCCAAAGGTGGCAGTAGTCCAGACAGCCTAAGAAGATCCCTGACGGCTCACAGCACTGTTGTCAGCTTTGACCTGTGAAGCACTAATGGCTGTGGGTGAAAACAGTAACCATCTAAAGGGCTCTGACAACACTGAGGCATTGCCATAGAGACATTTACAAAACCGCATTACAGTACTGGCTGAGGTATCCCTGCAAAGCTGTTATGCCTAGTCCATTGCAACTGTCAGGTATCACTTACCCCAGTTCCACTGTAGGTTGTTATTGTGAGGCACACAGTATAAAGTAGCTTTCTTCTGGTACGATGTCACATTGTTAGTCAGAATACACATGGTGTAGTGAGCATCCGGGTGCATATTGTATCAATGATGATGTCTGGTGGAATCATAGTGTAATGTAGTAGAACTGTAATAAAATTTGATGACTGTCCTAGTTATAATAGATCACAACACTGCATTAATGTTATGCAAATGTATGAGATACTGTCCATATTGGGCCGTTACCCCACCGACTCCCCCTTTTTAATTACTTGCTGGTGGCTTGCACTGTACTGATATTGGACCGTAAGTTGTTAGCTCTGGGATTGAATTACCGGTTAGTTTTAGGATTTTTTCTGTCACATTACATAAGTTTCACCTCTATCAGTGTCTAACGTACATTAAAAAACTGAAGCTGCACCATAATTTGGTGTCCTTATTACACAATAGTAGGAAAATTGTAAGGCTATTTCATCTTCGGTAAAGCCATAGACTGGTGAACTATTCAAACTAGGAAAAATTAGTCAGAACTGATCATGTAAACTGAAATTTTCTTCATTATTGTAGAAGAAAATGAGATGTCCACTAACTGCAAGAACATTTAAATTCCTCTTTGTTATTGATAGACACATACAGTTGCTGTAATTCTATGCATCAATATTACCACAATTCTTAATCAGATAACACATCATCAGATAATTGTGTCAGACTCGTTTGTTCTGTGATACAAAAAAGTTGAGGATTGGAGTAATAAACAGTTTGTAAGTTCCCACTCATCCTCATGATGTGACATACTTCATGATTCTGTGAGTTGTTGTTGCCATTTACAAATTGTGTTCATGTTTCCGTCGACAACTCAGTACTTGATCGCTTATCTCACCAGGAGACTGAAATTGCGAGAAAACAGATCAGTGTAGAAATAACTTAAGCACTGGTAATAATACTACGTGTTAGGTTGGTGCATATGTTCAAAGCATTTTTGTTTCGCATGTTGGTATTCTGGTTGCTATGGATTTATTTAGCGACTGTCATTTTTTATTTGTAGTTCACTGTTGCTATTTGAGTTTACGTATTGTTATTTAGTCATTTGGAAATAGTGATTGGCACTGTGGACACTAGAAAATGGAGTTTCAAGGGGAGAAATCAGAACATTTCTGACATATTCTTCTGTCCGAGTTCAATAGAGAGGTTACAGCAGTGGAAGCAACCAGAAACATGTACATCATGTTTGGGTATAGTGCCTTTGCAAAGGTACTCCATGGTAATGCCCACCTGCATTCTCCTAAAGAGTGGCAAAAAACACCATACAGGAATTGGGTTGGGAAGTCATTCTGCACCCACCTTATTCATCTGATCTTGAACCCTCAGATTTTCACCTTTTCTCCCCTCTAACAGTGTTCAAGGAACTTCCTTTACAGATGAAAATGCACTCCAAACATGAGTCCATTAGTTCTTCACCTCAAAACCACATGATTTCAACAGTCGCTGAATTGAGAAGTTACCACAGCATTGGCACACTGTTGTAAATAGTGAAGGACAATATACTATTGATGACTAAATTCTCTGTTATTTGTATCTGTTATGTTTATTAAACTTATGGAAAAATGCCAGACTCGTGCACCAACCCAGTACATGTGACGTGAGGTGGCCCTGACTAGCGATAGTGAAAAGGTTATGTGATGGTTTCATATTGTTAAAAAATTCTCATAGTAATTTTATTGTATGCTCCATGCTAGGATGGTAATTAGTAACAAGGGCAATCGAGTTTTGGACCTTGGAGGCACTCCAGTAAATTGAATAAAATCCTCTCAGGACATATCTTGTGGCATGTGGTTAAATATCCATGAATCCACTAGTTTTGACTGAGTGCTCCTTAGGCATACTCAAATGGTAACTCACAGTTGTGTAGTAAGTACCTCATGCTTTATAAAGCTGGGGTACAGGTGCTCAGTCCACCATCTTATAAAGCTATGTTTCCATCCCGCATTTTCCATACTAGCTTAAACTTTCCAACTGCGGGGTTCCATCCTGAGCTTAGCTGCAAACTGCCATGTTTATATATCTGATATTTTTATCTGTATAGTTTCTTTAATTATGCTGTCCCAGAAACCATTAGCCTTCCTGATGACAGAGGTGTTATTGAATGCAGTCTATGTCCATTTAGCAATGCATGTTCCAGTACCACTGACTTCACCAGATAGCATAGTTGCAGACACCTCTCATGTTCAGCATGCACAGTCCTCCTGATGTAATAAAGTAAAAATGCAAAAAATAACATCTGTTCACTCTTCATGCCCCCAGCTAAAATACTCCAATTCATCAGGTCTATGGAAGATGGGAAAAAAAGTTTAGGCTGCAGAACACCCAACATTTACAAAATATTGTGTGAGTGTGTACAGTGTAAGTGTGGGTGGACCATGCACACAGTAGAATAGTACTGGATTGAATATGAGAGGTGTCTGCTATAAGCTATCTGTAGGTGTCAGCAGTAGGTGGACATACATTGCAAGATGGACATAAAATTACATTCAACAGCACCTCTGTGATCATGGAGGCAGCTAGTTTCTTGGAAGTTGTAGTTAAAGAAACATTACAATCAAAATATCTGGTAACACCAGCAATAATGGTATGATTTTGCAGTGTCTGTATTGTTCAGAAATAAGATGCAGTGTTCCTTCGGACATGCATTCATGGCAACTGCAGCCATTATGAAAAACATGAAATGTCTTTGCAGGTGTGAATATGAACAACCATCAGATGTACTGCTCATAATAAGAGGGGAATCTTGGTTGGAGTCCTGGTCTTTCCATTATACAGCTGATGGTTGTCCAGATTCACAAGTGTTAATACATTTGATGTATCAATAATGGTGGTTTGCAGCCGAGCATATGGAATCTGGACATCACCAGGTTAAAGCAGGCACAGCAGATAAGGGACAGAAACATTGCTTTAATTAATCTCAAAATTAATGTGTTCCAGCTTTGTGTCAAAATTAATGTGTTCCAGCTTTGTGTGGAATGTGTGCATTTGAGTCTGACATAACCAAGGCAATTTTCATGTCATGTTTTATTGGATTAGTTAGTGGATATGGGAGCACAACAACAGATGTTGTCAGTATATTTTAACACATTGACCATAATGTGACTGCTGGCGGCTACAGCAGAAGACTCCATGGCGGCCTCATTGTTAGTGAACATGTTAATGAACATTCCACTTCAAATTGGATGATAAGAAACATGAGCTAAGAAAAGAGCATCATTTCTTATGTGTAATAAGGTTGTTTATTGTTGGGTTTGCAGTTTGCTAAGACTGGGGGGCATAAACATCACAGAACTGTCCCAGGGATCTTGATAAAGACATAGTAAGTTTGATATCTGTGAAGATTTTTTCCTTCATTGCCTTCTTAAGTGTCTGTGATTTGTAATTTGCAACCAAGTGGAAATGTAGTTAACTGATAGAGAAATGTTTCTCTAGATGCTAATGGGCCTTTTGATCCTGGGTCATTCCTAACACCGTTGTTCACAGACTATGTTAGGGAGCGTGTTCAAGTATCTAGCATATAAGAGTAACCTATCACAACTGGCTCTTTTATGTCTCCTGATCATTGTTGAGTGCTGCATCTCATTGTGCTTGCTTCTTTCCTGTTGTGGCTATAAGGGTTTTTCCAGTAGCTAGCACAGGAAACTTATTTGGAAAACTTAGATTTTCCACCACATCCCTTAGCTATACAGATGCACAGAAAATGTATATGGTAATTTTCCATACATAATTTTGTAGTCTTCCAAAGACATTATTGAAATGGAGTGACAACAGTCAATGCTTTATCTATTCTGATTTCCACAATTTTCTTATACTGCATGTTTGGTCTCAAATATTCAAATTTAGTAACTTGCACACTATCCACGTAGACAGCAGACAGTGACTGTTAGTTGTTGGGACTGATGACCACAGATGTTAAGTCCCATAGTGCTCAGAGCCATTGTTAGTTGTTATTAGTGTGGTCTACAGTGTACTGATTTTTGCACATATGGATTTGCTAAGTTGGTGTACAGTATAATTTAGCCATTGCATCATATCCAAAAATATAGTATCTAGTTTGTATTATAGCCATTGAGGCCAAAGGAGGAGGAACAGTATATAATACAATATTACGTTCTTGACATCTGCCCTATGCTATTAAGGTTAAGATCTGAATCAATGGCTGAAAGTGAGGGGTAGATATACTTATGAGAAACCAGTGTCTAAGTGATTATGTCCATTTCTTGGGAAGGCCTAAGTTAATGTGAGCATGACTTGTCATAGCTTCTAGCAGTGTGCTTCATCTGTTCGCAGAGAATTACTTAGTTTCATCGGGAGCATGCCCTTAATTTTAGTCAAAAGTGTGATACACATCTTGGTAAAGTGTTAGAATTACTCAACAATATATAAAAAAAATGAGCACAACTTTCTCGAGTAGCAGAGCTATGCATCCAGTCCCACCCATTGTTTGACTTTTGAACAGGGGTCACAGTGTTGTACTCAGTAGTCTACTGATTCAATTGTAACAGTACACAAAGCTCCAAACAGTCATAGCTGAGCTCTACATGTTTCTGAGATGCTTTGTATAGAGATGTTCATAAATTATGGTGGTGTCATAAGTTATTTAAATAATAGTGCTCAAACAAGCAATGAATTTCATTTTGTAATGTATTACAATTTGTAATTGGTTCTTTTTTCCAGATTGCTCTACGAAACCATTTGCTGAAACTTAGGAAATTTAAGTAAAATAAGAATGACTTATGTCAGTGGACAGCTACGTTAGTGCAGTGGTGCTGGGAGATCGATCAGAGAGCTTCATATGTCAGCCAACTGTTCCATCAGTACTTGTTGTTGTGAAAACCAATAATCCTACAAAAGCTGTAAATGAGGATTACTTACAGTAGTTTCTAAGTGCTGATTTACTGTTTGATATTCTACCTTGTAAGAGGACAATTTTTCACTTCTTTTCTTACCATTGACAATAAAACTCATTTGATACAGAAGTACAAGAAAAGAGAGCTGACAAATTCCTTTGTTCGATTTGTTTATTGCAATTCACTCTGATCTTGGAAGATTGTCACCATCAATATTTGTGAAATGCCGACTAATGCTGTAAAATATTATCTTGTAATAAATGTGCAATCAGGATATAAGTTCCTTTCATCTGGTTGAGAAGAGTGTTTATATTTGCCCTTTGTAAATGTTTGCTATTTAGGCATACTGCATTTACCTAAAGATTTTCTCTGTAATTATAATATATATTATAAAAAATACTGAGAGACACTTCTTCTGCATTATTTATATTTTGTGGCCCATATACTTCCATCAAATTAAAGCTGAAAGAAAGAAAGTGAATTGTCTCCATCATTGGATGGAAACAGTCAACAGTGTATTCTAGTACAAATAACAAAATCTAGCACACTTTTTGCTTTAATTTTTTGCATTATCACAAATTCACTAAAAGATGCCACATTAATAATAGTGAACCAGGAATAATACACATAAATACTACATACTGTCTAAAACTGAAAACTATCAGTACTAATTTTTTTTATCATAGATCACCCATTTTCACTTGAGGAATAAAGATACATAGGGCAAAACACTATTTGAGTTAATGAGAGTTGCATCAACATTCCAACCAATCAAAGAATGGAAATTCCTGGATAGAGCAATACGTAAAATAAAGGAAACAGCCAATAACCTACAGTGGATCGATGTGTGGAGCTCAGTAACGCATAACAGGAAACAGCATTCACACAAATTTTCGAGCACCAGCTCCTTTTCCAGCAATAGTACACACACACACACACACACACACAGCTGCACAGTCTAAGGCACCTTGCCATGGTCGCACGGCAACCCCCCACCCACACCCCCCCCACCCCCCGCCCCCATCGGTGGTTCGAGTCCTCCCTCAGGCATGGATGTGTGTGTTGACCTTAGCGTAAGTTAGTTTAAGTTAGATTAAGTAATGTATAAGCCCAGGGACCGATGACCTCAGCAGTTTGGTCCCATAGAGGGACTTACCATAAATTTCAAAAACATTTACACACACGTGACCATGGCATACGTAGAGACCAAACAAAAACGTAAACTGCTGCCTTATCTGAAGGATTTTGTTAGTGGATGACTAAAACAAAAAAGGAAGTAGCTTTCAAGATATACGCACACGCCATTTTTCAGTTCACCATAATAACTGCTCTATGAATAAGTAAGTTAAATAATGAAACATTGGAAGAAGTATGTTTAGAAGCAAGCATGAATTAGAAGCTCCAAAAGTGTATGGTAATATTTATATTCAGACTTGAAGAAATTTTCCCTTAAGTATTTCCACACAATCACAAAATCAAAATAACTAGATGACCAAATCGATAAGAAAATTGCAACTCTTAAGCGTGTCATCAGCAAAGAAAACAATGAAAGGGATTCCACACTCCTGAGTAACAGTTACTGCTACCGCTACTGTTACTCCTACTACTACAACCACCAGTGCTGCTGCTACACGCTCCAAACAGTATACATAAAATATTACTAGCTGCAAAAAAACTACTTATAACCAAATATAGAAAGTGCGCAAAACAAAATCAGATATGTCTAGAATTTTAGCAGACAAGACGCAAAAAACTATTGACATTAACTTACAAATTAAGCTCAGTGGTATCAAAATACAAGAGTAAAGAAGCAGAAATTTTTGTAAATGAATACAACGTTGCTATCAAGTTATAAAAGAATTTTGACAAAACACTGAGTTCATACTGAACTCAAATGTAACTGCTATTAACAAAGGGGAATGAAGTTACCAATGTTGTGTGTAACCTAAAACTTAGAAGTTCAGTTGGTTTAGATGAAGTACCTGTGTACGTGTTTAAGTATAAAAGATCCGTTAGTCATAAATTAATATTTCAGTACAGATTGCTTTCTAGTGTTCCTGAAAATGCTCAGTCCTGCCTCTTCATGAGAGGAATGTTTCAGAATATACAGAAAATTATGCACCCATATCATTACTGCAGAACTTTTCTGACTAATAGAAACTATCATGAGAAACAGACCCATGGGATACATAAAGAAGTACACTCTTTTAAGTTAAGAATAGCTTGGATTCAGTCCTTGAATAATTCAGATCAGCAACACCCCATTTCTCCAATGTTGTTTACGCAGCACTGGACAGAGGAAATCATGTAACTGACATCTTCCTCAACTTTAAGCTTTGACACAGTAGACCACAAAGTATTATAAACAAAATCAATGCATTAGAAATAAGGGATTAACAAATAAGAGATATAATCATGCCTGAAAAATTGAATACAATGAACATAAGTATCTCAAATAAAATTATTCCACACTATAAAACACATTTTTTGCTATCTGCAAGGGCGTGCTGAAAAGTAATGTCTCTGAATTTCTTATGCAAAAAATCTTAAAGCTTTCTTAAATAAAACAAATTTTATTAACATTCTACATCTTTATTCTTCATGTGTACATATTTATTTCTCAACTTAGTCATCCTGACAATGAACAAATTTCTCCCAAAGAGAGACTAGGTTATTGATACTGCCATGTAGAAAGTTTGACTTTGTTGATGCAGCTGCAGCCTCACCTCAGCTTGCACTTCATCACAAGCAAAGTGAGGTCCTCAAAGGTGTTCTTTAAATTTAGGAAACAGAAGAAAATCAGGAGGGGGGCAATCTGGAAGTGTATAGAGAATGATCGAGGGAGCCGTTGCTCGTTGTGTTACAATTAGGAGCCCTAAATCACAAAGTCTGCAAGCATATAGACATGAAGAATAAAGATGTAGAATGTTAATAATGTTTGTTCTATTTAAAATGCATTACTTTTCACTGTGTCCTTGTAGTATACAATAACACAGGAGTTCCTCAAGGAAGCATGCTGGGCCTGATACTGTTACTAATACAAAACCATCCTCAAAGTGTAAAGTGTAGCAAAATAAAACTTTTTGGTTATGGCAGCAACATACTGATTAGTGACAAGCCATTGAAATGTTAAGGGGCAAAGATGAATAAATGATCAAACATGTTTGCGGGAAGACAGAAAACAATAAATTAACCCTAAATACACAAAGACCCTTTTCAGTATTAGCTTCCACATAAACAGAAAGCCCAATAATACCAATACAGAAATGAAATATTGGATTGTGAAACCGATATCAAACAAAAAATTTCTAGGAATCCATATTCACTCACAGCTAAGTGGGCTGAACATATTGCAGTGCTGGCAAAGCCAATTGCAACAACAGGCCATGCTCTCAAGATGATAACTTCTGTATGTAGTGAGAGAGTACAGGATTCAGCAGAATTAGATTTTGGGAAATTTCATGTACACATTAAAATTTGGAAAATTTCTGTAGCCTGGTTGACCGTAAATGAGCTATCCTGTGTTAAAGAAATTGAATTGTTTGCTTTCATAACAAAAGAAAAGACAGATATGTGCAAGTAGTCTGGGAAGCTGTGTTGTTTCTAAGTGGGTAATATTTTTCTCGTCTTTTGATACTTGTTTTGTGTTTTAATATCTTGTTTGAGGTACCCCGTGGTCAAAACAATGTGGATGGTGTTAGCCAACAGAAATGTCAACGTCACAGCAGATGCCATAGAGAGCCATTAGTGCTGTACAGAATTTGCAGGGTGGCCTTATGAGTTCTCCACTCCAGTGTACTTCGATGGACATCAAATATAACAGCTAAATAAATGCTGAATGTGTAAACTAAAAACTGTTAACTTTTAATTCCAAATCAGTAAGATTCAACTTTATACTCATAAAATATCTATGGAAATGTAAGCCAGTACAAGGTAGTATATAATAGATGAAAATGTCAGTATGAGGAACTAATTATTTAATTTCAGTAGGTACAGAAGAAAAAAAAATTATTTATAGATGAATGGGAATGATGAAAGTTGGACTGCTACAGTTGGAGAAATGAAGTAGCAGTTCGCCTTGAATCGTATGTACGCAGTCTACTGTTTGAAGACTCCAGAAAGACAAATCTAATTATATCAGTTCTGTAAATCAATATCTGCATTACATCCATGATCCACAACAATGCCTTTCAGGAACAGCAATACACTAATTAATCAAGTAACTAGATCAAACTAGAACCAATGGAAAGGAATTTGAGAAATTGCTTGATGCTGAAATCATTCTGCTTACACTCTACTTACATTTCTATATTTAGTTATGTATGTACACACATCAAAAAAAGTTTTGCAACACCCCAATTCCCAAAACTCCTGAAGATAGACGGCTTTGGATATTGTATCACAGACACAGTTCCTTTGACTGTTCAGAGATGTCACTAAACCTGCCCAAAGATGTAAACAACCATGCATGAGCAGCGCCTATTAGATGGAGGGGGTCCGACAGCCAATCAGTTCCAGTCATTCCACCATAAAGGAGGTAGTTCAACCATGCCTAGATGGTCAATACTGCAGTTTTATTGTGTCCACATTGTCACTTTGTGCCAGGAAGGGCTCTCAACAAGAGAAGTGTCCAGGCATCTCAAAGTGAACCAAAGTGACGCTGTTTGGACATGGAGGAGATACAGAGAAACACGAGCTGTCGATGACATGCTTCGCTCAGGGCACCCGAGGGCTACTACTGCAGTGGATGACCGCTACCTACGGATTATGGCTCAGAGGAACCCTGACAGCAACGCCACCATGTTGAATAATGCTATTCGTGCAGCCACAGGACGTCATGTTACAACTCAAACTGTGCGCAATAGGCTGCATGATGCGCAACTTCACTCCCGACATACACGGCAAGGTCCATCTTTGCAGCCATGACATGCAGCGCAGTACAGATGGGCCCAACAACATGCTGAATGGACCACTCGGGATTGGCATCACGTTCTCTTCACCAATGAGTGTCACATATGCCTTCAACCAGACAATCGTCAGCGACGTGTTTGGAGGCAACCTGATTTGGCTGAACACCTTAGATGCACTGTCCAGCAAGCACAGCAAGATGGAGGTTCCCTACCGTTTTGGAGTGGCATTATGTGGGGCCGACCTACACTGCTGGTGGTCATGGAAGGTGCTGTAACAGCTGTACAATATGTGAATGCCATCCTCCGACTGATAGTGCAACCATTTCGGCAGCATATTGGCGTGGCATTTGTCTTCATGGACGACAGTTCGCACCTCCGTTGTGCACATCTTGTGAATGACTTCCTTCAGGATAATGACATTGTTCGACAAGAGTGGCCAGTATGTTCTCCAGACATGAACTCTATCAAACATGCCTGGGATAGATTGAAAAGGCTATTTATGGACGACGTGACCCACCAACCACTCTGAGGGGTCTACACTGAATCGCCATTGAGGAGTGGGACAATCTGGACCAACTGTGCCTTGATGAACTTGTGGATAGTATGACACGATGAATACAGGCATGCATCAATGCAAGAGGACGTGCTAATGGGTATTAGAGGTATCGGTGTCTACAGCAATCTGGACCACCACCTCCGAAGGTCTCGCTTTATGGTGGTACAACATGCAATGTATGGTTTTCATGGGCAATAAAATGGGTGGAAATGATGTTTGTGTTGATTTCTGATCCAATTTTCTGTACAGGTTCCAAAACTCTCGAAACCACGGTGATGCAAAACTTTTTTGATGTGTGTATTATTTATCCTTATAAAGCCAACGGTAAAGTAGTAAGCTATTTTGAGCCAGAGGTAACGTTTTGATACGAAAAAGAAATACGGCTTTCAGTTGATTAATTTCTGTACCTTTACCTGTTTGTTTCTATTAGTGGTAGCTTGCGGACGTATGACTAGATCCCCCGTGCCGGTATTGTTTGAAAATGTGTGTTACAACCATATATTAAAACGTGTTAACTATTAAAGTTACCGGAAGGCAAGTTTATATGATGTGACCCACCAAACGAAAGCGCTGGCAGGTTGATAGACACACAAACACACACACAAAATTCAAGCTCTTTCCTGATGAGTCGACCATTGGTTGTGGGGGCTTGAATTTTGTGTGTGTGTTTGTTTGTGTGTCTATCAACCTGCCAGCGCTCTCGTTTGGTGGGTCACATCATCTTTGTTTTTGGATATATATCGGTATCACCCGTCTGTTTATCATTTCGCCCGCGCCGAGAATTCTGCATCATGAGGTTCACATCATACAAAAGGAATTTTCGTGAGAAGCGGAGGGGCGATCCTGTATCGGCATTGTCAAAACAGCACCACGCACAATGGAATTAATGTGAAGAAGTACGTAACCTTAAATAATGAATATTGATCTTAAATGTATTGACATTGAAGGTCTTTTGATATTAGTACCAGTTCAAGTTCACCCAGGAAACGTGTACCTGTCAATTACCTTCAATTTTTTTCTTTTCAATTATTTTTTTTAATTATTCAAGCAGCAATTATTAATCAGTGGTCATTATTTCGTCCCCCCCCCTTCCACTTATATGACACTATTGAATGGCTATCCTTTTAAGGACGGCGACGAGCTGAATATGAATAGACCTTTCAATTGTTGAGATAAAAATTCTTTGAGATAACTGATTCATTTTACTGTCACAAGAAACTAATGAGACCTTGTTGTATTTGTTACATGTCCGTGAGATTGGGAATAAGAAAAACGTTGAGGAGCAAATTAAAATTAAATTCTGCCTAGAAACGAGACACGCCGGAAATGTTGGTTTCAGCAGTTAAAGGTACGGAGTTGCTGCGCTGTATGCTTATATGGCCGCACTTGATGCCGTGCCTCTGGTAGTAGATAATCTCTTATCCTTCCAATTAATATCCTTTACAGAATGTGCATTTCTAAAGAAAAGACGAAAATTTGCATAAGTCAACATTAAAGTGCAAGATAAGTCATCAAGTTCTACAAATCTGTGTCAGATAATAATCAAGTTTATTAGTGAATACACAGCTAAATCTACTTTAATTGAAGAGTACCGACATGTACAAAATTTCATTTTCGAAAAAAAAATTCATAATTTTGTTAAAAACTATTCAAAATGGAGTCAAAGGACATGGCCATTGTTGAAAATTCATTACAAAATGCAATATGCCAAGATGTCGGAAACCCGAGCTTCGCAACAGTTGAAGGTAACGTGCCAACTCGTGAACTGGCCGATGGCAACCAAACAACGAGATTGGCGTCCCACTATCAAAAAACGATGACGCTGGTAATATAACTAACCATGATGTCACTTTTATGACGCTCAGTGAGACAATTTCCCAGTTCTCACAGAGAAACATTTTTGCAAATAGTGAAACTGAAGCGCGCAACAGTGAAACTTCCTTGATTATTTCCTAACGATGTCACGAACGCAAGAACAGGAAAAACTGTGAGTTTGACGCGATCGTGAAAGCTAGTAGTGGTTGTTTATTTTGATTTCTACAATGGTTTTTACAAGCGGGAGCTTTTGTAGCGCAATAAAGTGCTCCAACAACAGGAAGGAGACACCACAGCTGTCTTTTTTTATGTTTCCTAAGGTTCCGAGGGGTATTATCATCATGTTACTAAACTGTATCGTCAGGATTCCCTTGCAAACTACATGTGTATTAATGATTAATGTTTCGTTTTTGGAGCAGAAAATAGCTAGTTAATAGCAGACGAGAAGACCTTATGAAAAAGACTCAGTTTAAATGTATAATAATAGGCCTATTAGATTTTGTTCGCTACATTTCGAAACCAGTTCATGAATGCAGATAATAATAAACTTGTGTGGAATGCAGTACCCACACTGTTTGACATCCCAAATAAGCCACCTCAGCTGAAGATGAAGAGGAAACTGCCACAAAGATTCGACAATCCATCTAAAGCTGTAAATCAGTCCTACGACACAAAAGCAGCCAGTTCAGCTCTCAATGTACCAGTGCCAGATTCGTGTGAATCGTCAACACAGACCTGCTTTGACGATGAAGTGGTTAGATTAAGTGCGGTTATTCATGTCTTACAAAATCGTAATGTTTGGTATGTATTTCATTCACTTCTGTTGTTAGTCACTAATTTTCCTTGCTTCCTTTGTGTGGTGACATTATCTTGTTAGCACCTTGTTCACTGACAGATTATTTGCAAATTATTCAAATATTTGGTTTTGCGTGAAATGTAATCAGCTCATTATAATGTTTTCAACATATTTCACCCACTGTTTGGCAGTTGCTTGTCCCACTTAGAATAATATAAAGATGAAGGTCGTACTTGTGGCAATAGGCGACAATGACAAACACAGTAGGCCTGCAAAACGATAAATGTGCTGTCGATCGCTTTTGCATTTAGAGGTACATGTCTGTGCTTCTTATGTGTGTATCTGTGTGTTTATATTCTTTTGATATCAACGAGGTAAGCTGCAATTCCATCCAATGTCACAAGTGTTTTTTCACGAATGTGTTGTAGCTTGCCACTCGGTTTTGTCCATACTTGCGCTTATTTTAGAATCAAGTTTTAGAAAAATATATGCCTTATGATGCTACACAATCCTTTGGAGGCAAGAAAATAACTCAAATATATCGTAAATTACGTAGGAAATCGATGCAAAACAAACATTATGCTTTCGACGCGTCTGATTGTAGTGTTACCTTTTATTATCTTCTCCTCATTAGCTATTAAAACAACATCGCTTTGTAATGTAATTTTAATTTTCACCAAAATCACATTCAACACATCGCGGAAAAATACACGTCTTTCGTATCAAGACAAGAGAGAGAGACAGCCATTAGTTCTTAAAAAACAAAAAACTACGCAAAAGTAAAAAAAAAAGAACAAAATTATTTATAAAATCGGTCGCTGGCGCAGCGCTCTTCTGCGTGCGCGATCGTAAATTATAACTTTGCGGAAGTCAAAGTACCATTACAATGCCTCCTCTACTGACACGCTCCGCAAGCGAGCGTGGCAGTATAGAAAATTTACATAGATACATACATATATGAGAAAATAAGAAATTTACATATTACAAAAAAATATTTCTGAGCACAATGCTCTTTGCATATCAGTCTTTGTATACAGTCTTTTTGGTGTGTATCTTCTTTAGGAGTCGTAACATTAATGTCTTTGAATTGCAGCGTATTATCGTTGCTTAGCACAGCGTTTGAATCATGGAGGTAAGAATAAGGGGAGATGGCGCTACGTATCCCAGCCAACGAGTTAAAATTTAACTCGTTGATCCCAGCCGTACTACATTTTGAAGCCATGGGGGCGTGGCTCGCTGCCATGACACTCTGACCAAAACATTGCCAGTGTGCTATATCGCTGCGTGTATTACAGTCGCTAATTGCACCATATACGCATGTAACGTCATCAGATTGGTTGTTTCAAAGTTTTTGTTTAAAATAAAATCTCGTAAAGGCGAAATTCCGCGTTTCTTCTGATTAAAAATAGTTTTTAATGTAATATTACGAATAGCTAGCCTTCAATGTAAACGATACAATTTTGTTAATTCAGTAATAAACGTGTATCACAAACTAAATAATAGAAACTGAAAACTAAGTTAGCTATACCCTCCCTCCAAAGCCCCATAGATACATCTTGTTTGTAATACGTACTGGGACATTTCAGTTATGTTACACTACTGGGAAACACTGTTCATTACTACCAATATTTACTTTAATACGGTACATAGAATGGCAAATCTACACAGTGTCCTGTTTAGGCCTATACTTTACGCCAGTTAATGTAGTGTTAGCTTTTAATTTGGTACATGATGAAGACTAAGTGAGTTACTCAACACTTCGATTATCGACGATACGTACGTATTATACTGAAACGTGAACTTGAAAACTAAGAATTTAATTCTTTGAATTAACATACCTTTTGCAAATGTTTTGGGTGTGTAGGGAAAACTGATGGTACAGCATTTTCTCGAAGTCTTACTGTTGAAAGGGACGTTCGGTCTATGTCCTGTTCTCGGAAATGCTGAGAACATATAGTGCTCCATTTAGACGCACGCCAATTCTTCCTCCTCACGGCATTCTCCCACAGAGCTTTCCGACTTTCATTTTTAGGAAATCTAAAATCATACAGGAGAAAAACACGCTATAGTACAAGTACCGATGTAGCGCACGTTCATTCACAATGATGTTGTAAAATCACACTTAACGAGACAACTTACACATGAAATGTTATTCCCTTCGATTTCGCATCACAATCAGAACGATTCGTACATCCGAACACCACACAAGTCACCATAATAGCGCAAAATCCTTTCAAAAGCGAGCGACAAGCCTATGCACACAAGCTTACAGCAGCAATGTTTTGGTCGGATTGAGATGGCTACCCTCGGCTTCACATAGCTTCAAAGCTGTGACGTCACCGCGTCTCCCTCTGTTCTTACTTCCATGGTTTGAATTCAGTTCACATGATTCGTGTTTACAATGGAATTAATTCGAACAATAAATGTTTCTATTATATTGCTCCAATGTCTTTAAACGTAGTATCGGATTCTGAGTGTGTGTGTATTGCCTGGATCTCTTGCGTGTGACTTGAAGAAAATCCAAAGTTTGTTCAATGTGTCAACACGAAATTGTGATCTCCAGCAGTCGACTTTTGGTGGCGTCTACCGGGGTATAAATGCTCAATGAGGGCACAGGAAACACCTCACTGCCTACGACTGGTGATGAGCTTGTCTTTTACACCAACCTGAAGACCTGCCGGCTTCCACAACACCATACACTTCAAAGCATATTGACACTACGTAAATATTGCTTGACCAGTGTACCATCACGTTGGTTTCTTCTTCGCATTTTCAGTTCCATTTACATGAATCATGTGCTACATGCACAAGTCCTTTGCAGCTCATTAACATCTCCTTAAAATACATTTCTTGATATAGTAAGTACATAAATATACATCATCATCATCTTGGACAGTTTCCAGCCACTGGCTGGGTCTGTCGGGAACACAAGCCTCTCCATCGTGTTCTGTCTTTCCACCATTCCCCCTCTTCCACCTTCGTCCAGTTCTCTCCTCTTCTCATCACACATTCCTTCACTCCCTTCACCCATCTATCTCTTGGTCTTCCTCTGGGCCTCTTCCCCTCCAGTTGCAGATCAAACATCCTCTTTGGAATTCTTCCCTCATCCATTCTCTTCATGTGTCCATACCACTGCAGTCTTGATTTTTCTATCCTGTCCTGTACTGGTTCCTCCTTTAGTCTTTCCCTCACATACAAATTTCGCAATCTGTCTCGTCTTGTTACACCCAACCTGCTCCTCTGGAACTTCATTTCACTAGCCTGTATTCTACTTTTGTCGCTTTTGTGCATTACCCATGTCTCACTTCCGTATGTCAATATGGGGACAAAGTAGGTTCGGTATATAATTCCCTTGGATTTCTGTGGCACCTCCTTGCTCCAAATAAGCCCCCTAATGCATTTGTAGAACTGCCCTGCTTTTCTGCACCTTTCATTTATTTCCATTGCGTTTCCCCCCTTACTTTCAATCACGCTTCCCAGGTACTTGAAGTTCTCTACCACTTGTAGTTTTTCCACTCCACAAGTTATATCCACATTTGGCCTATTCTTCTTCCTTGTTGTGACGATTATTTCACTTTTCTTTGCAGAGAAATGCATTCCATATTGTGCTGCCATTGCCTCCCATGCATCTAACTGCTCTTGCACCTCCTTCACGCAATTTCCCCATAACATCAGGTCATCGGCAAAAAGCACTGCTTTCATTTTATGATCTCCAATTGCATCTGATACTTGCTGTAGGATTTCATCCATAACAATAATAAACAATAAAGGCGAAAGTGCACTTCCCTGTCGCAGCCCATTTTCCAGCTTGAACCATGCAGTACGTTCCCTCCCCACTTTCACACAACTCTCACTTCCCTCATACATTTTTCTGACTTTTCGTGTAATCTCTTCATCTATCCCTTTTGCGTTCAGCACATCCCAGAGCTTGTCCCTACAGATACTGTCATACGCCTTCTCAATATACAAATATACAAATATTTACAATTAATCATTACATGAGATAGTTACATTGTTGTCATATACTACATATACAGAATTAAATGAAAAATATAGTAAATTTTTTACGTTACATTCAATATCATTGTGCTGACATGTGAATTACATTACATTCAGATTGAAATATACATTTTATTTATTTTATTTGTTTGCTCTCTCTCTCTTTTTTTGCACTTGCAACATTTGAAGATAATTGTGGCAACTCGCTAGAATATTCAACTTAAAATCATCTTGCACCCTGGAATAAAATTTACACATATTTCAAGCTTCAAGACAGCCCTCTGTAGGAGGATAGGTTCGTGGGATGGTTGCTAACTACTTCATAAATAGGCCTACTAGTAAAGTCATCCCCTACAGTGGACTACACAAAATAAAATATGATAAATAAAATACATGTTAACTTAATATAACGTAAAAGTTCCTATACCTAATACCGTTTCTAAGTGTGATGTCCCCACTATTGCTGTTTCTAAGAGTGGTACCCCTCTATTACCGTTTCTAAGAGTGGTGCCCCTCTAAATATCTTAGGATCCTACAAGTATGTACATCAGTGTGGTAAGTATATATATATATATATATATATATATATATATATATATATATATATATATATAGTCCAAGTCAATCATGTTCCTATAAAGTTTGTGTAGTTCATCTCCTTCCTTTCATGAGTATCAAACAATATAAATAAATGTTTTACTTAATAAATAAATCTTCTTAGATAATTGCTGCTGCGTTCCATGCTGTATATCCATTCTGTATTTACATTGTGGTACTTGTAAAATTCTATTCATAAATAAATATGTGTGTATGTCTCTCCATACTGTCAGATAATCACGAATTATATAATGTCAAATATTTCATCAACATGTATAAATTTTTCTAAGGAAGGGATGAGAGTATGAGCCGCAACAGAGGACTGACGTTTTGTTTTCTCCTTATTCTCCTTTCTATTTAATGGTGCATCAGTTCAGTTCAGTAGATGAGCTTTAATTATGTCATTATATGACTGCTAAATATGTTCTCTTAAATAATTCTTCCAATCTGAAGTGTCAAGCCTACATAACTCCAAAAATTTCATTACAAGTTCCCATTAGATTAGTGTTAAAGTGTTATAGATTTAAATCTTCTGGTATATTTCCAACAGTGGCTGCTGTAAATAATTCTTTCCACATAAATCTATACTTTCACCTTTAGTTATAAGAATATATAAGACACCACATAAGTTATTATCTCAGGCATACCAATCTTTCAATAAATAATATTCTTTCCACTACATTCATTCTGTATTCCATAAGTACATGTGATATAGCGTTCAAATCTAGTTTCTCTCCTCTCAACATATTCTCAATTACTCATAACATTCTCACCTATCCATTATTCATTCTTCACAAAATAACATATACTTATTCCTCAGCATTATATATATATATATATATATATATATATATATATATATATTCCTCTTATTCATCACCACTTACTTTTTACTTCAACAACAACAACAACAATAATAATAATAATAATAATAATAATAATAATACCATTTTCTCATCTTATATGCCATTTACCTCTCTCCGTATTACTATTTGTCCTCTTATTAAACTAAAATTACATTCACTCATCTCATTCAGTCACTCACATCACTCATATCAACATTACTATTATCACATGCCTCCTAAAAAAATAATTCTGTTCAGTTCTCTGCCTCCTCTAATGTGTATATGCCTCCTCTAATAGCAACTCCTCTTATAACCAAATATCTTATTAGCTATTGGATGGTTCACATTGCTTTCTAGACTTACCTGCATTCATTAGATTGTAAGTATCTGTATAACTTAAATGTAGGCTCATCATAACTGTATATCATATTAATTATCTTCTCCTCAGTAGCTAACATTTTACTGTATGTATTTTTTCAAATATCATGTGTGGATGTAGACCTCTGGGTTTATGTGTTAATGGATATTCTAATGAATAACAGCCAGGGTGTGGAATATTTGCAATTCGGTATGGTCCAGAGTATAAGATCTGCCATTTCCTGTTTAAATGTTTCAGTTTTGTGGGTTTAGGATGTGTTCTTAGTAAAACTAACTCATCAACTTGAAATGTTTGTGCTTTCCTGACACCTCTGTCATATTTCTGCTTTCTTTCCATACCTTTGTCACATAATGTTGTGTAACCTTGTCTTACCTTTTCTTCTAAACTAACATGATTTGTTGTTGCTGTAAATTTAGGTAGATGGTCTGTCCATTCATTTCTTTCTGTTTTATCCATAATTAATTCAGTTGGTGTGTATCCAGTAGAAATGTGAGTTAAATTGTTCACTATTTGTTCAAATGGTGCTAGGTATTCTACCCATTTTGTGTGCTTCTCTGGTGTGTGTGTTCTCATAAACTGTCCAAATTCTCGAAATGTTCTTTCTACTGGGTTTCCTGCTGCGTGAAATCTTGAAATTAAAATATGTTTAATATTCTGTTCTTCAATAAATGTCTTCCATTTTAAACTGGTAAAATATGCTGCATTATCTGTGATCATAACTTCAGGTTTTCCTATTCTTACAAAATAATCTGTTAATAGATGTCTGGTAATAGCAGTGGTAGAAACTGAACGTAAAGCATATAATTTTAAATACTTTGTGAAAACATGTAACACAGCAAGGATGTATTTCATTCCTCCACGTGCTTGTGGATAGGGTCCTGCAATATCTAAAGAAATTAGCTGTAATGGCCTCTTAGGTATGATTGGGTGCAATTCATTCATGCTTGTGCGATTAGAATATTAGGCTTTCTGATATATGATGCATTTCCTAATATTACTCAATACTCTTCGCCTTAAATTTGGAAAATAGCAATATTGTATAATCTTATCTGTACATTTGGTTACACCATAGTGTCCCCAAGTTCTGTGTGTAAATAAAATAAAATCATCAACATGAGCTTCAGGTAAGCAAACACACCAATGCTGTGATTCAGGGTTTCATCGGTGAAATAATACTTCTTTGTGTAACGTGCAATATTTTTCAAGATGTGGGTCTGTTCCTGCACGTAATTTATTCTTTCTCTGGATCCACCTGGGATCATTGTCCTGCAATAGGCTAACTTCCTGCACATGTTTTTGTAGTAAGGTGCAAATGTACCGTCATACATGAGTAAAATTTTGAAATCTGATGTTTGTTCAGTCACATCTGAAAATTCTTGTAGGCCTTGTGGCAAACGAGATAGAGCATCGGCTATAATGTTGGATTTTCCTTTTATATATATATAATATCAAAATCATATTCTTGTAGTGATGCACACCAGCGTGCAAGACGTGGATGTAATAACTTGCATGATAGCAGGAAAGAAAGAGCTTGATGATCAGTATAAAGCTTAGTACGTTTTCCCCATAGAAAGTAGCGAAACGCCCATACTATGGTAAGTGTTTCGCGCTCGGTCACTGAATATGACTTTTCGCATTCAGTGAGCGTGCGGCTAGCAAAACTTATAGGTTTGATGACTGTTTGTTCATCTTCTACATGAATTTGGAATAAAAATGCTCCAAGCCCATAGGAACTTGCATCTGTTACTAGGCAAGTCTGACGTCATGTCAGGATGACATAACAATGGTGCATTAACTAAAGCATTCTTAATCGCTTCAAAATCTGTCTGACAGAACTCTGTCCATTTCCACATATTATTTCTTTTGAGTAAAGATAGATGATGTGGACTGTTAAGAAGGTGGTAGGGTACAAATTTCCTGAAGAATGAAGATAGACCAAGAAAGGCTTTGAGTTGTTTACAATTCTGTGGGGATGGAAAATTCTTTATTGCATCAATTTTTCTTGAGTCTGGATAAATGCCTTCAGTTGATATGATGTGACCAAGGAATTTGATTTCTCTCCTCCCTAATTTCGTCTTTGATAAATTGATAGTGACACCTGCGTCAGAAAATTTAGTCAGAAGTTGCTTCAAAAGATTTACATGTTCTTCCCAAGTAGTGGTGGCAATGACAATGTCGTCAACATAAACTGTGATTTGCGATAACAATTGTGGTCCAAGAACAGCATCTAAGGCTTCAATAAATACTCCAGCACTCACTCGTAGACCAAAGGGTAGAACACAAAATTGATAACTACGTCCCTCACATAGAAATGCAGTGTATTTACGACTGTTTTTATGGAGGTTCACCTGCCAAAATGATGAGCGGAGGTCGATATTGGTTAAATACTGTACATTATGAAATTTTAAAAGTTGTTCTTCCAAATTAATAGGTCGTGTGTTGATTGGGATTATAACTTTGTTAATTTCTCGTGCATCCAGAACTAACCTTACAC
Source organism: Schistocerca piceifrons (assembly GCF_021461385.2). Lineage (NCBI taxonomy): Eukaryota > Metazoa > Arthropoda > Insecta > Orthoptera > Acrididae > Schistocerca > Schistocerca piceifrons. The sequence goes on from NC_060138.1 coordinate 738,450,041, forward strand.
TACCATCCTCTTTATTAACTGCTAGGATCGGACTGCAATATGGTGAATGTGACCTTTCAATGATACCCCAAACTTGCATTTTTTCAATCTCTTTCAAAACTGCGGGTTTCTTTGACCAAGGAATATTATAATATGTTCTACAGTATGTTTTGTGTGGTTTAACATCCATCTCATAAGTATAGCCTCTAATAATTCCAGGTTTCTCCACAAATACCTCAGCAAATTGCTGCAAAACTTCAAGTAATTCAAGTTGTTGTTCCTTCGTCAGATATTCAGATTCTGTGCATTTCTCATATAAATCATTAGGTTTAATTCCCTGAGATACAGCTTCATTAAAAGTTAAATCACATATGTTTTTTGCTGGTGGATACACAAAATGTAACTGTTCAAATTTACCTTGTTTACTGTTTAAGTTTTTACCCTGTGTTAACTCTATTGTCAGTTGTTGTTGGTTTACGGTTAAATGACATTTCCCTTTTCCTAAATCTATGATTGCTTGATATTCATTCAAAAAGTCAATTCCTAATATGCAATGCATAACTAATTAGTCTACTACCAGAAAACTGTAATTGAGTGGTATATTTGAAAATGTGAAGTTAAAATTAGCACTTGAAATTTCACATTCTTTGATTTGTTACCGGTGGCACTTATAATGTGACAATTCTGTACTGGTAATGTTTGTATGTTCATTATTTGTTTGAGTTCATTATATAAGGACATTGAAATGACACTTGCTGCTGCTCCTGTATCTAACATTACTTCCACTTCATAACTACCAATCATAACTCGTGTTATAGCCTGAATAATCTTCTTTGTTTTACTGGTACTATTAAAATCTACATCCTGATATAATTCTTTTTCTATTTTCTTACTGTCATCATATCGGAGAAAGCAAATCGTCGGTTCCATTGCGCTCTGCTCCCTATTGACCGTAACTCGAGCGCTTAGCTCGGTCGTCGTTCGTTTTCCGGCAAATTCGGTTGTTGCTGCGGGTTGGGTTCATTGCCCAACTCAATAATATTTACATTTCTGTCGCGCGTCACCCAAGTATCAGCTGTTTGGTTGTTGACATTACCCCGTGTCGCATTGGGAGTTCCGTTAGGTACAAATTGAGGGTTGCTGTATTGCATGTGTTGTGGCGGTTGTCCATTGTGATTTCCCCATACATTATTTCGCCCATGACTGTAACTGGTATTGTCATTACTGTTATTCCTGCAATACATGTTTGGATGTTGTTGGATGTTGTTTCTCTGAAAATATCCTGGATGGTACCTGTTATCCTCTCTTCTTTGATCTCTATAATTTCGGTTCCCTCTTCTGTTGTTGTTATTTTGAATATAACTGTTATTGTTCTGATTGTAATTACTGTTCGGATAACCATTATAGTAATAATTACTGTTTCCTTGCCAATGCTGCGAGTTGTTTCTCCTAATATTGAATGGATTTGTCCCAGTGTAGTGTGATTTGTTTCTTTGAGTGTTTTGTTGTGGTGTCAGAGGCGGGTTCCAATAGCCTCTGTCATTTCTGTTGTGCGTACGCGAATTGCTTGGATGGATCGGATACAATTGATTGAAATTCCTGATCTCATTTCTGTAAACAACATCTATCTCATCAACATAACTGAAAAAATTCTTTATGTTGTCCTCGGACACTCCTATTAATTTATCACGGTAAGGAAATGGTAAGTGGCTTATAAGTGTTCTAATTACATCTGGTAAATCTGCTGGTTTTGTCCAATATAATGTTTTGTCTAGGTAGCGTTCAAAGTATTGTCGTAAAGTCTCTTTCTTCGGGTTGTAAATTTCTGGATTGTATACTTCTCGTTTTAAACTTTGCTGTTCTGTGATCGACCAGAATTCCTCAAGAAATGCTTGTTCAAACTGTTCAAATGTTAAACATCGTCTTTTAATTGCTGCTCCCCACTTAGCTGCTCTTCCACGTAACAAATTTGTAACATATCGAATTTTATCGGCTTCTAACCAATGTCTCGGGAAAATACCATCAAAAGAGTGGATGAAAACAATCGGATGCACTTTGTCTTTCTCATCACATGAAAATGTCTGAAAGTATCCATGTCGTACTAATGTTTCATCAGCTACTCCCGATGGTATTATGGGTCCTGTATTTTGTGTCAAACTGTGCATAGTATGTGGTGATGTCTGATAGTAATTTTGATCTTGTGGTAGCTTTGAAAATGGTTCGTTGGGATTTGTATCACTCATTGGTAATTCTATTTTCGGCTGTGTGCTGGGTCTAGCATTATTATGATTCTCATTTATGTTTTGGTTGTCTGTTATGGGTTTTGGTATCACTGACGAACTTGGTATTACATTCTCTTTAAATTTACGTACCTCTTTCTGAATATTTTCTGATTCTCCCTTTACTTGTTCCTTTGTCTTATCTAAAATGATCTGTGTCATTGTCTCAAACTTCTCATCTAAATAATCATCACATAATTTGCATTCATGTACAAGTTTTTCTGCTAGAGTTGTGTCATTCTTTAAAGATGCTACATCTGCTCTGTCTTCAAGCTTTTCTAACTTTTCCTGTAAGGATTTCTGCTCCAATGTTACATCATTTAATCTGTCTGAAAGGTCTGTAATCGTCAGGTCTAAGTGTTCTTGGTTTGTTTTTACGGAATTGTGTGACTGTCGTAATTCGTCAACTTGGGTACTGGTTTTCTGTTCTTCAAAAACTACTGTTAACAATTTCTCATTACATCGTTGTAAGTCAGTTTTTGTCTCGTCACTGAATTCCACAAATACCTTTTCTTGTCTCGTAACCTTGTCTGATAAGTCAGTGAATTTCCTTCCAAGACTACTGGTGGTTTCTGTCAAGTCGGCAATTTGTCTCGATTGCTTTTCAAAATTTTGTTTTATGTCCCGTGTCAGTTCATCGAATTTAGTGTCAAATTTCCCAATGTCACGTTTTAAATTGTCATTTTTCTCGTCTAAAGCGTCAAATCTTTTGTCTAAAGTGTCAAATTTTCTGTTTTGGTCACCAAGTAACTTCAGAATCTGGTTGAGCATGTCAGAGTCCTGTGTCTTAGTTTCGTCATTTTTTCGTGACTGATTGATGTCTGGTTCTGAAGTTGACGTTGTCAATGTCACGTTTTGTCACGTAGTACTCACTCTCCATTCGCCTGTATATCTGTTTAAATATAGGAGTTGTTGTCTTAATCGATCCGGTAAAATTATGTCTTGAACATCCTCCCTATTAAGTTCAATATTCATTTGACTGTCGGACATGTTTTTCAATGTGTCACTTTCACTAAGCTCGTCCGCAGAAACAATTTCTACGCGTCTAGCGTCCATCTTGCGATTTTCATAATTAATTGCAAATAAAATTTTCCAATGGTAAAAAAAATTTTTTGAAATATGATATGTCGAAATCTGAAATTTCTCTTATGGAAATGGATATTTCTATATGATTTCTAATTAGAAATTGAATTATTAAACTGGTACTGAAATTTCCCTCTCACAAATAAATGACTGTGAATATGCTCTTCACTTATCATTTGCAATAATAGTAGTAAATCAGTTTTAACTACAATTTGAAAAAATAATTTCGAAATAAATGGATCGGAATAAAGGAAGTACAGATGGCTGCTTGAAACTGGAAAAAATCTAAATTTCTGTACTCACCATTTTTTTTTCAGTCTTATGTTCACCTTATTTCCAGCTTGGAGCGCTAGTGTCGCTCCATCTGTCAAACAGTAACAAGTTAACAACTTTTACAGCAGTGAATGTCGCGACTGCTATGTTAGACTATGGTATACACTTCAGTTTCGTCGTTTTGTGGGTCCCTGAGTTGTGTCTGAAATGAAAGTTTGGCAGCTGCACGTCGCATCAGTTGTGATGGAGTTAAAGCTTGTTGCGTGGAATCGCTACATAAGAAAAAAAATAAGAAACGTGTTTCGATTCATGACTGGATAAAAAAATGACGTCAGCATCCTTGCTGAAATAATTTTTAACAAAGACCCGAGAAGTTCTTTTAATTATCTTAGAATGTCACCAGAACTGTCAACGTTTCCTCTAAACAGAGTTAATTATGCGATAAGAAATAAAGGTACTGAAATGCATGAGGCACTGTCGCCAGAACTGAAATTATGTGCATTACAATCAAGAACACTTGGCATGCTATAAGATACGGTTTTAGTTGGTGATGGCGCTATCCCATTAACACCAATAATTATTAACATTAACAGTAATAATTATTAACATTAGCAACAATAATTATTCGAAGTGGGCTTCATTAAGAAAAGAATGGTTTGCAAACTACTCTCCTTAAGATAGATCTGTACAATGTCAATATTTCAAAATTCTAACATATGTGAATGGGGAGCACTGCAGCGTTGTTTTATATACATGAAAATTGAATAAAGAATGCAGCCTCTTGAATTTGTATAACCTTACCTCTTATCAATAATATTCCATAAAAAAAAGAGACTTGGTCAACTCGACCGATGTGATTTTAGTCTTGCAGACGAGAGCATTTCCACAGCTAGAATTACAATTTCTTGATATACAAAGAGAGACCAGTACAACCAAAGCCTGTTAATATGCAGATAGTGCCACAGAGATTTACGGACCAACAGGTAAACATGGATGGTAATGGTAACGGTAACCACAGCAGCCACAAATTCAAAGATGGATATAAAATAAATGGGCAAAAACTTAGAAAAAAATGCAAACGGCGAGTAGTGTATGGCCAACCTGTACCATATGTACAGACACAAGCCACCGGCAATAATCAGCCGATCGCTTAGCAAACGCAAAACAATACCAGACAACCGATAACCCACAGACAGCAGAATTCGGCCAGCAAAGTAATATACATATGCCGAATAACGCGCAGAGGCAAAGAGAATTTCAGTCGAGAGCCTCACAGGATACTAATTGACATAATCAAATACCAACAGTCCATATAGTGGAAGTTACACCTAACCCAGAGCCGATGCCAATGCGACACCGGAAAACTTGAACGTTAGGCCCCTGTTCTGTGACCTTGGAGGAGAGTGGGGGCATGAGCTTCATCATTTGCTTTATCAGATACAATCAAGGTAGGTATATCCTCTAAGTTGTATACATATATAATAATACTAGACTTAGGATGGTGGAATATCGTATTCTAGAATTTATGTTTTTAGTTGATAAGGAAAATTTTTGTTTGAATTTTTTTTATAATATGTCAAATGTGTAACCAATAAGATGAGTGGATGTAACAAGCAAGAATTTTACTTTTATGTGTCTAGAGACGACGATGCGCTAAACATAACGCTTCGCCTTGCGTGTGGCGCAGCTGTAAACAAATAAACGAACTTGTGAAACGCACGGTAGCGCGCAATGCAATACACAAATCGCTGTGACGTAAATGGTATCAGAGTGACGCAGTGCATGTGAATTGGGAAGCAAGCTAGTCATCAAACTGCAAGCACGTGCGCGCCATACAGACAGATTTGAGAATGTTGGAGCACCCAAAACAAATCATATGAGCTACAGCCTGCACTAGCATTTTTAAAGCCTGTTGCATAAACAGGAACATAGAAAATTAAGGGAGAGTCTATACAAAAACTACGACTAACTACACAATACACACATACAAAGATAGGCTAAGGGATTCTAAACTAAGAGATATTTACTGAAGTTACGCTACTATACACATTAGCCCTATATATGTACAATATTTACAAATTTAAGTAGTATACACACAAATCATATTTGATGACCAGAAAAGTCCAGCTGCAGGTAAACAAGTGAGCCCAGTATAAGTGGCAAACTGAATAAGAGGGCGCACCACACCTATAATACACTTTACCTTTCAGATTTATAAGGTAAATAGAGATGCACACATGACATTAAATACGTTTTGTAATAGCACAACTGCACACTGAAGTGAATATATGAAAGATGTATTAGTAGCTATCGAGCCACTATACACTTATCTATGAAGATTTAGTTTTAAGTTAATATTAAGCTTTTCTTCCAGGGAATGATGCATCGACACATTCTGAAGTGGAGGAGATAGAGTGTTAGGTACCATATAAAAATAGTAAAGGACTGCACCACAAGGTAAATATAGTTATAAGTTTATGATACGTATGAATGTGATAGTGTGAAAGTATGTGAAGAAGAAAAGAGTCACATGCTGAACTAGAGCTGAGCAGTACCAAATAATCAAGGGATCGAAACCAAGCTACTGTGAGTGTCGATTACCCATGAAAGTGTCAAACACTTGATTTACATTGAAGTTTTTCTGCATGTTTGTTACTTATGTAAACACTGTTTTACGCTCATTGTATGTAACATTTGGTATTGATGATACAACTCCATATACCTCAGCATATGAAATGGTTATCCTTTATACAAAGAACATAGTAAGTAAATATTGCGCTGCACTTTTAAACATTGAATAAGTATTTGATACGATTGGTATTGTCAGACTTGAGTTGTGTTTACAATTAACAAACTATTTTGTTCTTGGAATCGCAGTTATTCTAATAACGAGACCTAACTGAGCACATATATGCCTTTCCGTGGAATTTCTTCAACCCTGTAGTGTGCAGATCCTTCCTGGAGAATGCATGAGAAGTGAGGACATGCATAGCTATCTGAGCAGCGCGAAGTACCCATTGCAGCGACTATTGTTTGCTTCTTTAATTCTTTGGAATTTATAAATAAGTTCCAACAAGAAGTCACTGTAAATTGAAATGAAATGTATGTCAATTTAAAGAAAAACAGAATCTATTATTAAATGAATGTTATATGAAGAATGTATAACCAAACGAGAGTAAAATGTACACTCACAAAATTGGAATCGAAAAATGTAACGAAATTGCAATTTAACAAAATATACTAAAACAAAATAACAAGTATAATGTATACAAGCGAGGATAATGGCATGTCAGAAAGTGAATAGTGTAAGATTATTTTGTAATTGTATTCGTATTTTTGTTATGTTATGTGTATAGTATGTGGAAATGACACTACAGGAACTTTATGTAATGCAACTGTATAAAAGACGCTCAAAAATAAAACGCAAAAACATACGAAACCTGACTGCAAAGTGTTAAGTATGCATGTGATGTAGGTGGATGTGCGTGTGATAAACTAAAGATGGCAACACTTCGTGTAATATGAATTTTCTGTGCTCGCCTACGTCGTAAAAACATGAATTTTTGTGTGCTCTACAACATTGTAAAAGCAGCAAGAAACTTACGTTGCCGACAGATGTTGGATGCACAGCTCGTGTCCCTACTGAGAGCGATGAGGTGAAATAAATTCCTCGGGCTGCTGATATGGAAACTAGTTATCACCGCATCGAAGACTTCACAAAGTATCATGCCGCTGAACACGAGCTTCACGACTTTGTGCTGTTAAAACTACTGTAAACGTACAACACAGACACTCTGGTTTTGTACTAAACATGTGTGCACGAGATATGACGATAACGACCATTGCGCGGTGTGCACATGCTTTGCAAGCTAAACACTGGGCAGATACTGACTCAGAACAATGGGATTATTCGGCTACAGCAAGCACTTTGTTATAAAAGAAAACTTATGTATGTATGTGTTAAAAGACGCTGACATGCCCATATACATTGCCAACCACACAGGATAACTCCAATGGCCTAAAATAAAGGAAGGCTATGCCCATACTGGCCAGGGTTATCAATCCTCCAAAAGAGAAATAAGCTCAGACACTGTGCACCTCCATATGACGTCAGTGCACAGTAGGGGAGCAATTGTAATGGATCATATTATTTTTTCTTTCTTCGTTCTTTTCTTTATGTACTTGTAAGTTACATATATATAAAACCAACGGTAAATTAACTAGTTATTTTGTGCCAGAGATAACGTTTTGATACGGAAAAGGAGAATATATATTTATAGCAAATAACACCAGTCTGTTCATCATTTCGCCAGTGCCGAGACTTCTGCATCATGAGGTTCGTAGCAGACAAGAGGAATTTGCATGAGCAGCAGAGGGGCGATCCCCTATAGTGTCATAAGCGATACCACACACAATGGAATTAATGTGAAGAAGTGCATAACTTTAAATGATGAATGTTGATCTTAAATGTATTGACATTGAAGGTCTGTTGATATTAGTACCAGTTAAAGTTCACCCTGGACATGTGTACCTGCCAATTTCCTTCAATTATTCTTGCCAATTAATTTTTTTAATTATTCAAGATGCAGTTATTAACCAGTTTATATTATTTTGCTCGCCCCCTATATGCCATTATTCAGAATGCCCAGGAGAATCCACGGAAGAGACCCACCCATAATTCTGAGTGGCACATGAGAGAAGCTTTCATCGCAGGATGCCACTGTTCCTTGAGGCCATTGGCTTGGGGCTTGGCAGGTGGTTGTGTGGTAATGGTGGCATCCACAAAGTTCGCATAAGTCCTCAAACAGTTGGAATTCAAAGTACTGACCCTGGTCTGACATTGAGGAAGCTGTAGTGTTGGCAGAAGAGCCAACACTGTGTTTCTAGAGGAGGCCGAAATGCACGCGTTTAATTACACGCTGACTGGCGCGAGGTCTGGAACAGTTAAAGGAATTAATAGTAGCAAATAAAGTAAGTAGTTGATATAATACTTAACTTTAATCCACAATTGTAGAACATTGCTCTTGATGATACATGCTTCACATAATAAATATCAATTGAATACGGCGCCTTGTTAGGTCGTAGCAAATGATGTAGCTGAAGGCTATGCTAACTATCGTCTCGGCAAATGAGAGCGTATCGGTCAGTGTAGCTTCGCTAGCAAAGTCGGCTGTACAACTGGGGCGAGTGCTGGTACTTCTCTCTAGACCTGCCGTGTGGTGGCGCTCGGTCTGCGATCACTGACAGTCGCGACACGCGGGTCCGACGTATACTAATGGACCGCGGCCGATTTAAAGGCTACCACCTAGCAAGTGTGGCGTCTGGCGGTGACACCACAGAAGCCAGTCAGCCGAATCTGGCAATCCAACTGTTGATGAAAGTTTTTGCTATTGTCTCTGCTGATACATCGGAAATAGGCGTGGCTCCCACCCATCGTGTGACACGATCAATCATTAACAGAATGTAAAAATAACCATGCAGGAATTTACCTGTACATGGCGGCCAGTTTTTGCATGCTGCTACGGATTGCAAGTGGTGGTCCATGTGGCACAATCCTTTTTAATGCTGCGGCAGACAAACCATTCCGTGAGTAGGACACACGCTTGAATGTGCAAGGTTGTGGAGAAGGTCAAAAATTGTCCTGGCATACTGTTATGGGACAACTGCTTACAACCGCCTGTTTGAAGCTTGTTTACACCAGATAGCATGCATTGTAGCAATTGTCGTGTAATGTCTGGTTTGCTAAACAAGCTCTGGAGATCGAAATCTGTCGCTTGTGATGTGTTCCTATGAAAGTTCAACTAGGCAAAGGTAGCTGGGTTGCAGGAAAGGTAACCCATCACAACATTATTGGCCCCTTTAACATATTGCACATCACTAATGAACTGTCATCTCCTAGTTCATGAACCACAGGCAACGTATGAGTGGCCAAGTAAGTAGTCCCGACAGTCGGGATACCAGTTACTTTGGAATAACGTTGGGCATCTCGGACATATTCTGAGTCGTGGTCACCTTTGTGCTCATACGGCAAAGACTACCAAATCCACCGGTTAGTCCCTCAGCCGTTAGGGGTAAAACCCAATGGGACTCATGGCAAGTAAGGCTAGCAACCTGCTTCCCTGGTACTTTAAATATGATGCTGGCAACAATCAGAGCAAAATACCTCGGACCTTTGGAGGTGACAGAGTCCCACCTCTAACTGACAAACCAAGGACTCCTAAGATACGACTTGGCAAACAAATGGTAATGAGATGGGGAGCTATTAATATCAATGGGGGTTACTCTGGGAAGAAGGTAGAGCTGGCAGAGGCTGCAAGTAAGATGGGGCTGGACGTTTTAGCTGTTAGTGACATTCGGGTAAGGGGTGAGAAAGAAGAGGTAGTGGGAGAATACAAGGTCTACCTGTCAGGAGTCAAAGCAGGAATAGCACAATGGGGTGTAGGGCTTTACATCAGGAAAGAAATGGAACCCAGCGTAGTTGCAATAAGGTATGTGAATGAAAGACTGATGTGGATAGATTTGACAGTGTCCAGCAAGAAAATTAGGATTGTGTCAGTATATTCGCATTTTGAAGGGACAGATCAAGATAAGATGGATAGTTTTTATGAGGCACTCAGTGATGTAGTTGTTAGAGTAAAGGACAAGGACAGTGTTCTGCTTATGGGTGATTTTAACGCCAGGATTGGAAATCGAACAGAAGGGTATGAAAAGGTTATGGGTAAATTTGGAGAGGATATGAAGGCCAACAGGAACGGGAAACAACTCTTGGATTTCTGTGCCTGTATGGGCTTCGTAATCACAAACTCCTTTTTTAAACATAAGAACATTCACCGGTATACTTGGGAAGGCAGGGGAACCACATCTGTCATTGACTATATAATAACAGATCAGGAATTCAGGAAGGCTGTGAGGGAACACGTGTATTCAGGGGATTCTTTGATGACACTGATCATTATTTAATCTGCAGTGAAATTGGGATTGTGAGGCCGAAAGTGCAAGAGGTCATGTCCATATGTAGGAGGATAAGAGTGGAGAAACTTCAGGATAAGGAAATCAGGCACAAGTACACAGCAGCGATCTCAGAAAGGTACCAGTTAGTTGAATGTAGTCAATTACAGTCATTGGAAAAGGAATGGACAAGGTACAGGGACACAGTACTAGAAGTGGCTAAAGAATGTCTTGGAACAGTAGTGTGTAAAAGTAGGATGAAGCAAACAGCTTGGTGGAATGATACAGTCAAGGCAGCCTGTAAAAGGAAGAAGAAGGCGTATTAAAAATGGCTACATACCAGAACCCAGGTAGACAGAGAAAGTTATGTTGAAGAAAGAAACAAAGCCAAATAGATAATTGCAGCATCCAAGAAGAAATCGTGGGAAGACTTTGGAAACAGGTTGGAGACTATGGATCAAGCTGCTGGAAAACCATTCTGGAGTGTAATTAGCAGTCTTCGAAAGGGAGGTAAGAAGGAAATGACAAGCATTTTGGACAGGTCAGGAAAACTGCTGGTGAATCCTGTGGATGCCTTGGGCAGATGGAGGGAATATTTTGAAGAGTTGCTCAATGTAAATGAAAATGCGATCAGTAATGTTTCAGATATCGAAGTAGAATGGGATAGGAATGATGATGGAAATAGGATCACATTTGAGGAAGTGGAAAAAATGGTCAATAGATTTCAGTGCAATAAAGCAGCTGGGGTGGATGAAATTAAGTCGGAACTCATCAAATACAGTGGAATGTCAGGTCTTAAATGGCTACACAGGATAATTGAAATGGCCTGGGAGTCGGGACAGGTTCCATCAGACTGTACAAAAGCAGTAATCACACCAATCTTTAAACATGGAAACAGAAAAGATTGTAACAACTACAGAGGTATCTCTTTAATCAGCGTTGTGGGTAAAATCTTCTCAGGTATTGTTGAAAGGAAAGTGCGAGTATTAGTTGAGGACCAATTGGATGAAAATCAGTGTGGGTTTAGGCCTCTTAGAGGTTGTCAGGACCAGATCTTTAGCTTACGGCAAATAATGGAGGAGTGTTATGAGTGGAACAGGGAATTGTATCTATGCTTTATAGATCTAGAAAAGGCATATGACCGGGTTGCTAGGAGGAAGTTATTGTCTGTTCTACAAGATTATGGAATAGGAGGCAAACTTTTGCAAGCAATTAAAGGTCTTTACATGGATAGTCAGGCAGCAGTTAGAGTTGACGGTAAATTGAGTTCATGGTTCAGAGTAGTTTCAGGGGTAAGACAAGGCTGCAACTTGTCTCCACTGTTGTTCATATTATTTATGGATCATATGTTGAAAACAATAGACTGGCTGGGTGATATTAAGATATGTGAATACAAAATAAGCGGTCTTGCATATGCGGATGACTTAGTTGTGATGGCAGATTCGATTGAAAGTTTGCAAAGTAATATTTCAGAGCTAGATCAGAAATGTAAGGACTATGGTATGAAGATTAGCATCTCCAAAACGAAAGTAATGTCAGTGGGAAAGAAATATAAACGGATTGAGTGCCAAATAGGAGGAACAAAGTTAGAACAGGTGGACGGTTTCAAGTACTTAGGATACATATTCTCACAGGATGGCAACATAGTGAAAGAACTGGAAGCAAGGTGTAGCAAAGCTAATGCAGTGAGCGCTCAGCTACGATCTACTCTCTTCTGCAAGAAGGAAGTCAGTTATTTGTGCACCGTTCAATCTTTCGACCAACTTTGTTGTATGGGAGCGAAAGCTGGGTGGATTCAGGGTACCTTATCAACAAGGTTGAGGTTACGGATATGAAAGTAGCTAGGATGATTGCAGGTATTAGTAGATGGGAACAATGGCAGGAGGGTGTCCACAATGAGGAAATCAAAGAAAAACTGGGAATGAACTCTATAGATGTAGCAGTCAGGGCGAACAGGCTTAGATGGTGGGGTCATGTTACACGCATGGGAGAAGCAAGGTTACCCAAGAGACTCATGGACTCAGCAGTAGAGGGTAAGAGGAGTCGGGGCAGACCGAGGAGAAGATACCTGGATTCGGTTAAGAATGATTTGGAAGTAATAGGTCAGAAGAGGCACCAATGTTAGTACTGAATAGGGGATCATGGAGGAACTGTATAAGGGGAGCTATGCTCCAGACTGAACGCTGAAAGGCATAATCAGTCTTAAATGATGATGATGATGATGACTAATGAACTGTGCTACAAAATCTCCTGGGTGCAGAATCCGCTGAAGGGTTGCAGAATGCATCTGCCAGTGGGCAATGGTCTTTATATATGGTAAGGGGTCTCCCCTTGGATCATCTTGAAGGTGACATACGGCATCATATATGGTTAGCAGTATGCTGTTAAAAGTGACCATGTTTTCTGGGTGTCAGTATATTTGTGGGAGAAAAACCTGAGTGTCTGAGTGATTCCACTGATCTCTTGCTATAAAGCAGCCCCGATCGAGTGATTGCTAGCATCACATGTGACAATTAGATGTGCATTGGGTGATGGGTGGGCGCGGGTTGTGGTATCTAACAGGTGTTCTTTTATTTTGTCAAAGGCCACCTGCATTTGTGATGTTCAATCAAGGCATCGTTTACCAGATGTATTCTTGCCGCCCAGTGCTTGGGTGAGTGGTTGCAAAGTCTCAGCAGTGTGAGGCAATTCGTTCCCATAGAAATTTATGACCCCAAAAACCTATGCATCTCTTGTCAGTTTTTAGGGGGGAGGGGGGAGGAGGTATATCTGGTCAGTTTTCTCAGGAGCTGGCAGCACCCCAGATGTGTTGACATAGTGTCCAACATAGGTCACACAGGATTAGCAAAGTTGACACTTGTCATTGTTCATCATGACCCTGTGAGAGGCCAGCTTATCAAGGAAGACACACAGGTGGGCGTCGTGGTCTTGCTCATTTTGCAAGAAGATTATGGCGTCATCCAGATAGGTGTAACAAAAAGGGAAATTGAACACTATGCTATTAATAAATCTTTGCAATTCTCTGCTGCAGTTTTTAGTATGTACAGCATGTCGAGGTACTCAAAGAGACCGAATGGCGTGATTATTGCAGTTTTTGGTACTTCTTCATTTGCCATAGAAATTTGCAGGTAACTGTCTTGCAATCAAAGACACTGAAAATCTTTGCCCTAAGACATGGGAAAAATTGTGCAAGTTCGGAATGGGGTAGCTGTCAATGATTGTAGGGGCATTGAGGTAGCAGTAGTCGCTACATAGGCTCCAAGTACCATCTTTTTTTAGCAACTGGTTTAACTGGGGACACCCAAGCATTGTCTGATGGCCTGGCTATGACAGTTCGCTAAAGTTCGTCCACCACAGCTTTAGCCACATTACATTTGTGGGCAGGTAGACGACGGATAAGGGTACCTGGTGTGGTTATAATGTGGTGGATTGTACCATCCCACGTGGCACAGATAGCATGTGGTCTAATGGGGCAACATGGAGGGAGTCCAGGAAGCGGGGCACAACGTGATTCGCCATCACTGTTAACATCACTTAGCATTGTCTCAGGAGCGCACTCAGATGGGGGTTGTGACGCTTCACTAGTGTTGGTAGTAATGGCGCCATGGTAGTAATTGGCATTGAGATGATGAAGGTCGTCAAGATGCTGTTGAGCTGTATGTAGTGATGCGGTGACATCCACGATTCGTCTCCATAGTTGTTCGTTGGTGAGGAATGTGACCTCATTGTCATGATGTAATGATGAGTACTCAGCCACCTTTAAGCATAGCTGGTTGAAACGTGCTTCGCTTTGTAGCTTCAGGTCGAGTGGTGTGCTGAACGGCGGCAGCGTGATCGAGGGTGCTGCAGTGCTGGCAGGTTGTGTATCAGTGACCACATCATGTATCGACTGCTGGCTCCCACATCATAATAGGAGGGCCTGATTTAAATCCAGCAGCAGTTGGTAGTGCCATAGGAAGTCGGCTCCTAGGATTGGTTCATATGTCTCTGCCACTGGGAATGTTAAAGGTATTTGCATATCTGTGCCAAGGTCGGGTGTAATGTTTGCATTTCCAGCAACTATGATTACTGTATCATTAGCCACACACAGTTGCAGCATCAATGGCGACAGTGTAGCAGGTGTGAGAGCAGGCTGTAGAAAGCTCACATCGGCCCCAGTATCGACAAGAAAATATGTGTGTAGGCACCTGTCACAGACAAATAGTTGGGGACCATCTGCCCATTGAAACACTGCATCGGTGCTGTTTTGTTGTGGTGTGCAGAAGCATCTTGTCAATGAAAAGTGGCCTGGTGCGCGTACATCAGGTTGCCATACTAGTTTGTTGTAGGTGCAGGATTGTCCACAGTTCTGTGCATCCTCCCCATATCTGGTGTGACACCAGCAGTAGCGTTGTTGTGTGTTTGGTGTGGGAGCAGGTGATGCGCTTGGTTGGCGAGGCTTTTGTTTTTACACAGATCGTGGCAGCGGTCAGCTGGGATGGCGACTACCTCGGCTGTTGCAGCAAGCAACTGTTGTGTTCAGGTCGGTCCGGCCATTGTTGGGCAGTCTGCAGCTGCACACAATGTCAGTGCAACTCGGCTAAGATTATGCAAAATCGTTTTTGGTGCAGGTATACTGGGTGTCAACTGCAGTGTAGTGCTGTTGGTTGTCGATTAGAATGCAGTGCTGCATTCTATCAGGCAGTTGAAGTTCAAATTACAGCAGTGTTCTCTCACAGTTTTACGAGCCAAAGTGTATTTTATTTGTCTGAAGACAACATTGCTGTTGCATAAGACATCGTCAAGTACAAGTTATTTCTCTGTGGACAACAGAATATAATGTTACATATAACTTACATAAATTTTAATTTATACTTGTGTAAGTTATTTCTTTGTGGGCAACAGAATACTGTGTTACATATTAAACTTACATAAGTTTTAATTTACACTTTTATATTATCCAGTTTATAATATACATAATTTAGTTCACATTACAGTTAAATCATTTATAGTATTACATAAAAATTGCTGAACATTATAGAAAGCCTTTCTTTTTAGCCATGATTCCATCTTCATTTTAAATTTATTGTGTGGCAGTTCCTCAATATTTTGTGGTATTTTGTTCAGAAACACCTTGCCAATGTGTGTAAAATTGTTTTTGGTCTTGGATAGTCTAGTCCAGGGGACATTTATTAAGTTTCTGTTTCTGGTTTCGTAAGTATGGACATTAACCCTAGTTTCATATATAGGAGCATTCTCTTTGGAGTAGACAAGAACTCGCAGTATGTACAAGCTGGGAACAGTACGTATTTTGTATTTGGTTAAGTATTCTTTGCAGGAAGTTATGTTTTGTAGACCAAAAATGCACCTTACTACTTTCTTCTGCCACAGGAAGACATTCTTAGCCCCAGCAGAGTTCCCCCAGAGTATTATCCCATAGTTCAAATGTGTTGTGACTTGGCAAGACAGCCAAGCCACTACGAGGTGAAGCCGAAAGGCACGTGTTAAAGCTCACGCAGGCTGGCGTGAGGTCTGGAACAGGACACGAAAATGAACTAGCAAAAACAGGACGTAGCTGTGGAATACTTAACTTTAATCCATAATTGGTGAACATCGGTCTGATGGTAAATGCATCACAAGATAAATAGCAAATGATAATGGCGCCTTGCTAGGTCGTAGCAAATGACGTAGCTGAAGGCTATGCTAACTATCGTCTCGGCAAATGAGAGCGTAATTTGTCAGCGAACCATCGTTAACAAAGTCGGCTGTACAACTGGGGCGAGTGCTAGGAAGTCTCTCTAGACCTGCCGTGTGGCGGCGCTCGGTCTGCAATCACTGATAGTGGCGACACGCGGGTCCGACGTATACTAACGGACCGCGGCCGATTTAAAGGCTACCACCTAGCAAGTGTGGTGTCTGGCGGTGACACCACAAAATGTATGTGAAAAAATGTGTAATAGGGCATAAGGAGAAGGTCTTGATTGACACAGCTTTTTAATTTTCTTATCAGGTACACTACTCCGGATAATTTATTACAATCATTTTCTGTCTGGGTATTCCAACATAACTTACTGTCAAGATGAATGCCTAACAATTTCACTGACTTTTACTTGCGCTTCTGCAGGTCAGTATCAATGTTCCTGATGGACAAAAGTATGTGTTCTGTTTTATCATCATTTAACTCTTGACTTTCGTTTATGGAGGCATTTGAAAGCTGTTGTCTACGCAATCCCAGTACCAAATGTAGAGACTATTCGTGCTCGTGTTGTGGACGGCTGTAATACAATACGCCATTTTCCAGGGCTGCATCAGCGCATCAGGGATTCCATGCGACGGAGGGTGGATGCATGTATCCTCGCTAACAGAGGACATTTTGAACATTTCCGGTAACAAAGTGTTTGAAGTCACGCTGGTACGTTCTGTTGTTGTGTGTTTCCATTCCATGATTAATGTGATTTGAAGAGAAGTAATTAAATGAGCTCTAACATGGAAAGTAAGCGTTTCCGGACACATGTCCACATAACATATTTTCTTTCTTTGTGAGTGAGGATTGTTTCCTGAAAGTTTGGCCGTACCTTTTTGTAACGCCCTGTATATAGAATACCAAGAAATGCCCTGCAATTGTGTCACAACACAGCTGCAATGTGAAAGAAAGAACATGGCACTGTTTGTCCACGATAAGTTGACGACTGGCGCTGTTGCTGTTAGGAACGGCGGAGCCCTGCATTAGAGCTGGGATGGGGAGAGGAACGGTGAGGGGAAGGCAGCGTTTTCTACTTAACACGAAATCGGAGGCGGCACTCGCAAATGTATTGTCCCCTTAAGTGACACTTCCGCCAGATCAGAAATCACATAATTTGTTGACATATTAATGCTCGAGAGTTTTACCTATAACTTATGTATTATTTATTCGACGAAAACAATGAGAAATAAAAGTGGCTGAATGTACAGCTTATAACACTATGAATCAAAAGTCAAAACTGATTTTTGCAATCTATTTGCACACTGTATTTATTAAACATAGCACAGAATAGTGAAAATGACGTTGACTAAAGGCGACTGCCATTTGTGTTTTACTCAGGAACTTCATTGTCATCATCATTATCACATGAGGACGGGTTATTGATGATAACTTCATTGATGGCTGTTTCCATTATTGTCTCGTGTCCAATACTCTTCCTCCAGCTGCGGTATTTTCCTGCAGTAACCTTGCCAACACTGTGTGGTAGTTTAAAAGAAAGCAGCGTTAACAAGATTCTGCAGTCTTTCCTTCGACATGTTACCATTGACGTTATCCATAAAATTTTGTCTTATTTTGGCCCATACCAATTCTATCGGGTTTAGATCGCAGTTGTAGGGTGGTTAACGGACTATTTTGTGGTCTCTGCTCTCAGAAATTTTATCCACGATGTACACTTTCACGATTGGTTTGTTTTCTTTTATTTTAGATAACAGTTCAGCCTTCGTTAATGGGTCGTTGCCGTTTATTTGCCTGTGTTGCAACCACTCCAAATTCGCAATCCTGAAATAATATTTACTAGGCGTGCTGTCGAACTTGCTGCTGTGGAATAGCGCTTTATCCATACAGAATTCGGTGGAATATTAATATCCACCATATCTGCTGCAACGCCCCCCCCCCCCCCCCACTTTACCACCTGCTGCCACCACCCGTAGACTTCAAGAAATGCGAAAGTTAGCAGAAACAGTGTCTTGCATGAAACTTCCTGACAACTTAAAATTGCATACCAGACTGGGTTCCCAGTTTCGAGACCAGGCCTGGCACACAGTTTTAACTTGTCTGGAGGTTTGAAGACGGCGCACACTCCACTGCAGGATAAAAATTCGTTCTAGTTTCTTGGATTGTGCTGAAAGTACTGGATCGATTTTGTTATTTCATGCTAGTTTTTCTGAAACTTACAGAAGTTGTACGTATTCAGCGCTGGTGCGGAAATATCAGTATCAAAACGGAGAATGATACAAAGACAGATGGCCCGAAAAAAATGTGATATTGTAAAGCATAAACACATATAGCTGGCACGACCAGTCAAGGAAGTGAGAAATGAGTTTACCGGTCGCTTTGTTTCATCAGAAGGAAAGTAGAATGGCAGTACAGACGTCTTTAAATTTTAACTGATTTTTTAAAAATGTTACTGTAAATAGAAATACATTATATTTTTTGTGTAAGTACTAAATATTGATTACAAAAATCGAAGTGTAAGGGGGTTGTTTGAGTTGTAGCCCCCTGATGATAATCATACGAAATATTTGTCAGGATTTTTAAACGGTGGGTCCTTGATGTATGGCAATATGCGAACATGAGAAGTAAGTTTAAACAGTTTTATTAACAAAATCGGATTATAAAACATGCACGCTACATGCACCCATCAACACTCTGTTTGATATCCTAATTGTAATCTTCTGTTTTCGCGCAAGTGGGCTCCGCGATAATGAAATCTTGTGCTGCTCCCTGAATTCTTAATTGGGCAACCACTAGCTTATCGCCTACTACAGTAGTACAAGTTTATATGCCAACTAGCTCTGCACATGATGAAGAAATTGATGAAATGTATGATGAGATAAAAGAAATTATTCAGGTAGTGAAGGGAGACGAAAATTTAATAGTCATAGGTAACTGGAATTCGAGAGTAGGAAAGGGGAGAGAAGGAAACATAGTAGGTGAATATGGATGGGGGGGTAAGAAATGAAAGAGAAAGCTGTCTGGTAGGATTTTGCACAGAGCATAAATTAATCATAGCTAACACTTGGTTCAAGAATCATGAAAGAAGGTTGTATACATGGAAGAACCCTGGAGATAATAAAAGGTATCAGATAGATTATATATTGGTAAGACAGAGATTTAGGAACCAGGTTTTAAATTGTAAGACATTTCCAGGGGCAGATGTGGACTCTGACCACAATCTATTGGTGATGAACTGTAGATTAAAACTGAAGAAACTGCAAAAAGGAGGGAATTTAAGGAGATGGGACCTTGATAAACTGACTAAACCAGAGGTTGTGGAGAGTTTCAGGGAGAGCATAAGGGAACAATTGAAAGGAATGGGGGAAAGAAATACAGTAGAAGAAGAATGGTTAGCTCTGAGGGATGAAGTAGTGAAGGCAGCAGACAATCAAGTAGGTAAAAAGACGAGGGCTAGTAGAAATCCTTGGGTAACATAAGAAATATTGAATTTAATTGATGAAAGGAGCAAATATAAAAATGCAGTAAATGAAGCAGGCAAAAAGGAGTACAAACGTCTCAAAAGTGATATCGACAGGAAGTGCAAAACTGCTAAGTAGGGATGGCTAGAGGACAAATGTAAGAATGTAGAGGCTTATCTCACTAGGGTTAAGATACTGCCAACAGGAAAATTCAAGAGACCTTTGGAGAAAAGAGAACCACTTGTATGAATATCAAGAGCTCAGATGGAAACCCAGTTCTAAGCAAAGAAGGGAAAGCAGAAGGTGGAAGGAGTATATAGAGGGACTATACAAGGGCGATGTACTTGAGGGCAATGTTATAGAAAGGAAAGAGAATGTAAATGAAGATGAAATGGGAGATACGATACTGCGTGAAGAGTTTGACAGAGCACTGAAAGATGTGAGTCGAAACAAGGCCCCAGGAGTAGACAACATTCCATTGGAACTACTGACGGCCTTGGGAGAGCCAGTCCTGACAAAACTCTACCATCTGGTGAGCAAGATGTATGAGACAGGCGAAATACTCTCAGACTTCAAGAAGAATATAATAATTCCAATCCCAAAGAAAGCAGGTGTTGACAGATGTGAAAATTACCGAACTATTAGTTTAATAAGTCACAGCTGCAAAATACTAACGTGAATTCTTTACAGACGAATGGAAAAACTGGTAGAAGTCGACCACAGGGAAGATCAGTTTGGATTCCATAGAAATGTTGGAACACATGAGGCAATACTGACTTTACGCCTTATCTTAGAAGAAAGATTAAGGAAAGGCAAACCTACGTTTCTAGCATTTGTAGACTTAGAGAAAGCTTTTGACAATGTTGACTGGAATACTCTCTTTCAAATCCTGAAGGTGGCAGGGGTAAAGTACAGGGAGCGAAAGGCTATTTACAATTTGTACAGAAACCAGATGGCAGTTATAAGAGTCGTCTCGCTGACGTAACGACCTGTTTGTAACCAGTACTTTGTTACAAGATTTGCACAATGCAAAATTCGTGTCCAGAACAACCTCAAATCCGAAGATTGTCCTGTCACCAGGTCGCCACATGTAACCTCGCCCTCACTTATGGACCTTAATGCTTGTGTAATTTAAATATTGTAACCAGCTATGAATACCTTAACTGTACTTCGAAATTAAAGCAGTGAAATCGAATGATATTACTTTAATGCTGGCGTTTGAATTTCAACGACACTCGAGTTCATTTCGGAAAAGGAAGGGACTCTGCTTGGTAATGCAATTGGGACAATGAGCAACAAAGGTTCATGCTAAGTTGCTGTAATTTTGTGATGCAACAATTTTAAAAGCTGAGGTCTGCCATACAGTTCTAAAACTTTTCGTGCTTTCAGTCTTCCTTGTTGGTTGATTGAAGGGTTGAAGTCGTCGATCAAGGAGGTGGCGACAATCACTCATTGTCGGCCATAGCTGTTGCAGAAGCTGGATGTTGGCGCGCCTTCTTCTCGACACCGTCACCAGGCGAAGTGGTCTCTTGATGTGTGCCTGCTAATGTTTCCCATCCGCAACACCGTGCCAGAAACTATCATAGCAAGTCGAGCGCAATTACATGCTGCCAAACCCCGGAAGCGCGGCAATTCGCGGGGGCGTCACTCAAAACACCTGCTCCACTGCCCTCCTCCAGCCAGACTCCGCTCTGCTCGCGCTCCACGCGGCAGAGTTAACACTACCAAAGATCCTAAACACTTTGGTTCTCCACCCGACCTATCGATGTAATCGGTCGATAGCATAGTTTTCCCTAGGCAAGACCCAGCGTAAAAGTACAAATAGTATTTACAAAACAAACCAGTTATACATCGACATAAATGCATAAATATATATATATATATACAAATAGTAAAGCAATTACAATATATAAAGACACAGAAATGTCATATTTTCAGGTAACAAAATAAGGAAAAAAAATTTATAGTACAATAGTTGAAAATAGTAGCATATGCATTACCAGTGTTACAAGTCATCGATATATGTAGAACTAACTTTGGGTGTGTCTCTGGGAAGTGTGTTGGAACTATTGTCATTCATGTTCTTTTTATTAATGACCTCGCTTATAGTATTAACAGTAAACTCAGACCTTTTACAGGTGATAAAATGTCAAAGGTAAAGTTCTGTGTTCGGCTCTTGTCAGGTCAATTGGGGCAACTGACTGTCATATCATCCTCTGCCAGTGGCATCAGTGAATTCGGTATGGAGGGACATGTGGTCAGCACTGTCATTAATTGGTCGAGTAGCTCCTCAGTTGATCTCACAATGCCAAGTACAACCCGCACAAGTCTTCCCACCAAGGAAACATCACTGGCAGTTAGCCGTTGTGACCATTCAGCTATGGAGGCACACTTTGTAGATGATACAGGTATCTATAACGAAATACTGTCTGAAAAACAGCCTGCAAGTAATCTGTCAAATTTTCAAAAGATTTCAAAGTGAAGGAAAGATTGGCAATTTGGTTTATATATTCAGAAATGTAAAAGTGTACTCTTCAAGAAACGAAACAAGCAGTATCCTATGACTACAACATCAATGAGTCGGAGCTGGGGTCGGTCAGCTCGTACAAATACCTGTGTGTAACAGTCTATAGGAACATAGTGTCACATCCCAAACGTGAGTGTTGTTGGAGATTGAGGGGCAGAGGCTCGATAGGAGTCAATCACCTAGTTGGCCTATGTGAGAGGTAGTATTGACATAACTATTCCTCCTTGCAAAATAGGATAAGGACTGGAAGGTAGAATGACATGACATCTACAAGAATGCGTTACAATTCCTAATTTATTTCCTAAAATGGTTTCTCTTCTGCTACTCTTACTGATTCGATGGTACCATTCTGTCTATATCAAATATCACTTTACCAAATCAACTACAAACAAGAGTTCCTCAATATTAATACCTTTTAGGGCTCCCACTATCTCTGACACTAATCTTTCATTTTTCTCAGACTCTCTTGAGGAGCGCTGTGCTCCCTAGTTTTGGTCAGCCTTTCCCCTTCATTCCCATCTGTCTCTGACATGATGTGATACTGAAGGTGTTGCCTTCTCATTAGCTCTAATTTGCACTCGTTCTTAGTAACTTCCCGTAGGCTGGGTAGAGGTGGTGAGGAGTCTGTCCATACACCGCGTTTCTAGTTTGTTATTAGTTTTGCATGGTGTATAGGTTCTGTCGGTACCAGTTTGAATTACAGCGATCGACGGTTTAACATCTGCGTGTGCTTTTAGGCTGAATAATCCTGCGTCGGAACAGACACTGCAACCGATAACTCGTGCGAATGCGTGAGAAAAGTTCAGTGCGGTACATTATTCCGTATCTAACGCACTTGGATTCACGCTTTCACCAAAGAGTAGAACGTGAAACTCAAATCAACAATCAAAGAATAAAACACAGAACAAATGTTGCTTGTGTATAGCGTCTCTGGCGTCCAGCGGGAAAGTTTCGCAGCACTGTACTTCCAAACATCCGAGCATGTCACGGCGCTGGACGATGACAGAAGACGCTACAACAGCCCCCATGGTGGAAGCGGAGCGTCATTCCAAATAGCGTGCTGGAAAATTGACATGTCGTCCGTATCTTGAGGTGCGTGGTGGTGGCTCAACTGCGGCCCCCGGCTGCGTCTGTGTAGACGACGACGTTGACGGAGTGATTGCTGAGTGAGGTTGAAGTCTTGGTAGGTCAGGTGTCGTTGCTTCCGGAAAGACGTACGCTGGTTTTACGCGGTCAATGGAGACTAGTCGGTTTCCCATTGATCAAGATGTCCACGGTCTTGCTTCCTCTGGTTACGACACGGTGTGGGCCGGAATATGGTGGTTGGAGCGAGGGTTTAATGTCTTCCGTTCGTAACATGACGTGTGTGCAGGAGGATAGGTCGCGATGGACAAACGTGGCAGGAGTCCCGTGTCGGTGAGGTTGCTGCGGACGGAGGCGAGCCACATGTTGTCGCAGTTGGCGGAGAATTTCCGGCTGGTCACCCGTAGGGTTCGACAGAGCGTCGGTAGCCACGAATTCTCCCGGCAGGCGCAATGCTTCGCCGTAAACCAATTAGGCTGAAGAAGCATCCAAGTCTGGCTTGAATGAGCTTCTGAGTCCAAGTAATACCACAGGAAGTGCTTTGGTCCATCCGGTGTCATGACACATTAGGGCAGCTTTTAGGGTACGGTGCCATCGTTCTATTAAACCATTGCTGGCAGGGTGATAGCTCGTCGTCCGGTGGTGAAGTGTGCCACAAAATTTTGTCAACTCTCGGAACAAGTGACTCGAATTGACGTCCCCTGTCTGTCGTAATGTGGAGTGGGCAACCAAAACGTGACACCCAGTATGTGACGAAGGTGAATGTGATGGTTTCTGCCGTAACATTGTCCACTAGTGCAGCTTCTGGCCATCGAGTGTACCGATCAATCATTGTAAGTACGTAACGGTGACCATCGGATGATGACAGTGGGCCAACAATGTCAAGGTGGACAAGCGTGAATCGTGCTGTCGTGATTAGAAAGTTTCCTACCGGTGAGTGGACGTGGCGATTTACCTTGCTGCGCTGGCATTTTAACGAGCATCTCGCCCATTCGCGGCAGTCCGTTTGCATTCCAGACCACACGTAACGTGTTGTCACTAAGCGTGTCATAGCTCGTATTCCTGAGTGACATAAGTTGTGCAGCGAATGGAAAGCGTCCTTCCGAAATTCCAGAGGTAGGAAGGGTCTCGGCTTCGATGTGGACATGTCACAATATAGCTTTACGTCGCTTCCAGGAATGTCTACTAGCTGCAGGTCCAGCGCTGATTCACCATTTGACTGAATCGCTTGTAATTCCGCATCATATTGCTGTGCTGCAGCGAGGTTGGCATAATCGATCGTATTGGCAAAGCTGCTGACTCTGGACAAACAATCGGCCACTACATTGGCGATCCCAGACGCATGACGTATATTAGTGGTAAACTGAGGAATAAACATGAGCTGGTTGTGTTGTCTGGGGTAACAGTTCATGTTGTTCTGACGGAATGCATATTTTAGTGCCTTGTGATCCGTAAAGATAACAAAGTCACGTGCTTCTAGTTGCTGTCTGAAGTATTTGACAGATTCGTAAATGGCCAAAAGTTCTCTGTCGTATGCGCTCAAAAGTCTTTGTGAGGTTGTCAACTTGCGTGAAAAAAATGCGATTGTCTGCCACGCGTCACTACATTGTTGCTGCAACACAGCGCCGATTGCGGTCTGGCTAGCGTCGACTACCAGAGCTAACGTGGCGGTAGGATCTGGATGTGCCAGCAGGGCTGCGTTGGCGATGCTTTTCTTGGCCGCTTCAAATGCGACAATCATTTCGTGAGTCCAAGTTATGGGCGCGTTACCCTTGGCTTTCGGACCAGTTAGCGCTGCGACTAAAGGTTCCTGTAGCTCAGCAGAGTGTGGCACATGGGGGCGGTAAAAATTCAACATCCCGAGGAAACACAGTAGTTCCTTGGCTGTAGCGGATCTCGGAATGCGCGAAATGGCTTCCACCTTCTCAGGTAGTGGTAGCGATCCTGCCGCAGAAATTCTATGTCCGAGAAAGTCTACTTCAGGCCGACCAAAGACACATTTTGTGGTATTGAGCACAATTCAGTAGTGTTCCAGTCGCTTGAATACTTCGGCTAGATGGTGGCGATGTTCCTCAGGCGACGACGAAAAAACCAAAATGTCGTCCAGGTATGCAAACGCAAAAGGTAAACCCTGTAGCACGGAATCTATGAAGCGCTGCCATGTCCGTGCGGCATTCCTCAGTCCAAAAGTCATGAACATGCTGTCGAATAAACCAAAAGGAGTGATGATGGCTGTCTTTGGAATGTCACGTTCGGCTACAGGTATCTGTGTGTAGGCCTTTGCACAGTCTAACACAGTGAACACTACTGAGCCACTCAATGCGTAATTGTAATCGCGCAACAAGGGTACGGGATAACGATCGGGTATTGTTCGGGCGTTCAGGGCTTTATAATCGCCTCACGGCCTCCATGCACCCTCCTTCTTTGGCACTAGATGTAATGGTGAGGACCAAGGGCTGTTGGAAGGTCGGATTACACCTTCGCGCAACATACAGTCAAATTCTGCCTTTGCTATTTTGAGGCGATCTGTAGCTAAACGTCGCTGCCTACAAGAGGTAGGGGGTCCATCAGTAGTCTCAGTATAATGGACGGTATCATGTCTTACCTCCTTCGGTGGTCCAGGTGGTCGCATCAGGGCTGGAAATCCTCGCAGCAGCTCCGTGTACTCGCCATGCACTACCTGAATTACCTTGGCAGTATGGACAGTGGCATCTCGATGGAATCCGGAAGTTGTTAGGCCGGTGGTGCTGTCGACCA
This sequence comes from Schistocerca piceifrons, assembly GCF_021461385.2. Lineage (NCBI taxonomy): Eukaryota > Metazoa > Arthropoda > Insecta > Orthoptera > Acrididae > Schistocerca > Schistocerca piceifrons. The sequence goes on from NC_060138.1 coordinate 738,476,108, forward strand.
GGCGAGAGTTCCTTATGTCAGGCAGCAGGTTGTAGTGAGCGAGGAAGTCGGCTCCGATGATTGGTTCGGCGACAACCGCGACGGTGAAGTCTCACGCGAAAGCGCGCCACAACCCGAGGTCGAATTCCAAGCGCATCGTGCCATACGTCGTGAATCCGGGAATTATTAGCAGCTTTGAGGCATATGGGCGTAGACGGTCGCTTCTGACGTAGCATGGTTCGAGGAAAGATTGACAAATCGGAACCAGTGTCTACTAAGTACTTCCAGGTGGAACGTCGGTCACTTACGAACATGCGCCTGGATTTCGGACAGCAACCGGAGGAGGCGCTCACTTCCGATCGCCACTACCATTTGGGTAGGCGCAGGGCGTCGTACACTTACGTGCTTGCTCGCCAAACTTGCGATGGTACCAACAGACTGTTTGTTCTGTCCCTGTCGTAGTCGAGGCTGTCGATGATCGGCTGCGTGAGCGACGACGGAATCGATGTCGTCTCCTGTTATCCGTGTCGCAGCAGTGTAACAGCTCGTTGATTTGCCGTGATAATAAGTCCACTTTGTTGGCGAGACAATCATAATCCGCGCGCGAGACAGTTGTCGCCGCGCAGGCACACGCCGCGGTGGCGGAGCTAACTATTGACGGCGTCTTGCCTCTTGGATCTTATCGGCTAAAAAGGCCACTGCATCTAAAGACGCGTCATTCTGCGGCACCACGATTGCCATCACTGGTGGTGGTAACCGGCTGCTCCAGATCGTGCGCAGTAAGCTGTCCGGGACTGTATCTGCGTCTACTTTACTCCGCAGATGACGTAGATACTGTGAAGGTTTCTTATCGCCTATGTCCTCTTGGGTAAGCACCTGCCGGATTCGTTCTTCATGCGAAGCGGACACGCGCCGAATTAGTTCTGCTTTCAATCGGTGGTAGCTGTTCGTTCCAGACGGGCTAATTATGATGTCTTGAACCTCAGCGGCGTACTGGTGATTTTGTTGGCTGACCACCAGCGCGAATTTCGTGGCGTCGACCGTGATACCCGCATAGGAAATTTTTTCTTCGACTTGCGCAAAGCACAGGGATGGATTGTGCCGCCAGAAGGGTGGTAGTTGCACCGCTAGACGCGCCACAAAAGTATTTGTCGGCTCTGGTGGATTCACCATCTCAGTTTCTTGCAAGGACTTCTCGTAAATTCGGCGTGCACGCAGGAGATCACGTCGTGGTCACCACCTTGTCGGTACCGGTTTGAATTACCGCGATCGACGGTTTAACATCTGCGTGAGCTTGTAGACTGAATAAGAGGAGTAGGCTTGTCTCAGCTTGATGGAATAATTTATTTACGAAATCCTGCGTCGGAACAGACAGTATTACACTGCAACCGGTAACTCGTGCGAATGCGTGAGAAAAGTTCAGTACGGTACATTATTCCGTATCTAACGCACTTGGATTCACGTTTTCGCCACAGAGTAGAACGTGGATCTCAAATCAACAATCAAATAATAAAACACAGAACAAATGCTGCTTGTGTGTAGCGTTTCTGGCGTCCAGCGGGAAAGTTTCGGAGCATTGTACTTCCAAACACGCGAGCATGTCACGGCGCTGGACGATGACAGAAGACGCCACAGGTTCCCTTTCCAGAACACCTCTCACTGTCCTCTTCTATCTCTGTGCTCACTGTTACTTTAGAAATCTTTCCGTTCCCTTACTTTGATCTAGATGTGTATTGAGTATACTTGGCAGGGATATATTATAATGCTACTGTGTTCACACTATGTCTATGTGTTCACATCCCATCCAGAGATCGCCAACATCCTGGCATCCGCTGTGTACTAGCCATCAAATGACGCAGTGACGCCTGGCAACCTGCCGATTTCCGCTACTGCGCTGAATTTTACTTACTTTTTCTTTACAAGAATTGACCCTTTTTCTCTGTTGATGTGATAATAGGCTCAGTCGCAGATAAAGCAGGTGGCAGATTTCATTACATTTTTAGAATACTAGGAAAATGTAGGCTAATGGGGCTGCAAAGAAGATTGTTTACAAGACACTCATGAAAACCATCCTACAATATTGCCCAAATGTGTGGGACCCAGATCAGATAGGGTTAACAGAGGATATTGAACGTACTGGTATAGAAAAAAGGGCAACATGAATGGTCACAGGTTTGTTTATGGGAGAGTGTCATGGAGACGTAGGAAGAATAGAACTGGCAAATGATTGAACACAGATGCAAACTATCCAGTAAAGATGCTTATTAAGTTTCAACAACCAACTTATACTGATGAATCTCGGGATATACTAAAAGTCCCTACCTACTGCTTGCATAGGGATCATGAAGACAAGATTAGACTACTAGTGAAAACAGCACATAAGTGGTGTAAGGAAACATTCTTCCCTTTGCTCCATATATATATACTGGTGATTTTGTTGGCTGACCACCAGCGCGAATTTCGTGGCGTCGACCGTGATACCCGCATAGGAAAAATTTGCTTCGACTTGCGCAAAGCACAGGGATGGATTGTGCCGTCAGAAGGGTGGTAATATGGAATTGGAAAAAAGCGCTAATAACTGGAAGAAGGGAAGTACCCTCGCCACAAAATAGAGAGTATACAGAATGGAAACTCGGCTGCAATCCAAGTGCCAAAATTTATTGCGCATGCTCGAAATCTACTATGCTGAAGCCGAGTAAATGGCTATGTCTGAAGTCAAAGGTGAATGGATACGTTTTTTTTCTACTTTCTTAACTATGAATTGTAGCTGCTGGACTTACCTACAATTGTTTGATGTACTGTTAAAGTTAGAAATATACAGGGTGAAGATAAAAAACTACACTTGGAGGTCGGCATACGATTCCTCATTCACCGTCAAGAGAAAAGTTTATATAGTAAAATGAGACCATGTGCATTTTGAAAACATATGTATGAAAACGGGAAGCTGGCCACACTGTCATATCGTTCAGCGCATTGGAATATACTGAGGAACGTTATCACCTCATACTGCTGTACAAGCCACGATAGCTCAATGAATAGACTGCCAGGACATGAAACCCACATCCACCATGGAGCCATGGTTCGATCTTCACCAGGGACCCTTTTTATTTTTTTAGCTGTCTCTTCCCTAGTTCTCGTCGTTTATAAGCAGGACATCATTTTCTCACGTGACATATGACAGAGGGATCCATTAAACTGTGTGCATGTGTCTACTAACTGAGCAGAGCTCAACCACATAAATGGTCCTGTCAAGTTCATGTAGGGCAATTTCCAGACGGAGTATGTTTTTGGGCTGCTGCTGCTGCGTGTGCATGTGCTACACAATCCTCTCAGAAGCGCCATACTGGTAAGAATATTTTTCATCGCCTGGAGCAATGCCTTCAGGAAACTGGCAATCTTCATCCACAAGTGATGGACAGAGGTCGTCCAAGGACTCTACAAATAGAGGACGCCAGTCTTGAAACTTTTCGCCAATCACCTCAGCGAAGTAGCCATGATATCAGACATCTCAGACACTGGATGTTGAAGTGTTTCATGAGGAAGAAATGGATCCATATTATTACACATTAACTCAACATTGGCGGCCAGAAGATGGCATTCGACGAATACAGCTTTGTGAATGGCTTTTGCACCAAAAGGAAGATAATGAACATGTTTAAATAACGTGATATTGACTGACAAATCTAGCTCCACTTGTGAAGGTATTTTCAACATCCACAACAGCCATTACTGTTCGGAACACAACCCACATATCACACGTGAATGTGGCTTCCAGGTACACTTCAGTGTCTACCTGTGGGCTGGAATTATGGGAGGACTGCTTTTGGCCCCTTACCTATTGCCAGACAAGTTGAATGCGCCCCTCTATCGTCCGTTTCCTTGCAGTACTTTGCTTGACGCATAAGAAAACGTTGTACTTGGTACTTGGTCACAGCTGTGGTTTCATCATTATGGTGTACCGCCATACATTGGAGCAAATGTGTGTAACTATTTAAATGAAGCGTTTCTATGGAAATGGATTGGTCACAGAGGTGCATTGTTCTGGCCTCCAGGTTATCTGGCCCTTAATCCACTAATTCTTATTTGTGGGGACAATTAAAGGAACAAGTTTCTAGTACTCCACCCATGGATGTACACGACCTTAGAGCTCACATGCATGCTGCTAAGGCTGTGGTGGATGCAGGTATGTTGCACATGGTCCAGTGAAGTATGATCCAATGAATGACAAAGTGCTCGTCAACACAAGGTGGTCACTCGGAACATCTTCTCTAAAGCAAACATTGCTCATACCTGTACATACTGGCTCTGTGAAGATAAGCTTGAACGTCAAATATACAAAAATGGTTCAAATGGCTCTGAGCACTATGGGACTCAACATCTTAGGTCATAAGTCCCCTAGAACTTAGAACTACTTAAACCCAACTAACCTAAGGACATCACACACACCCATGCCCGAGGCAGGATTCAAACCTGCGACCGTAGCAGTCCCGCGGTTCCGGACTGCAGCGCCAGAACCGCATGGCCACCGCGGCCGGCGTCAAATATACAGAATGGAATTATTGCGCACACCATAGTGTGTAGTCTAATGTTGCTTACCTATTATGTTTTTTGTACCTTATTGGACACAGATCATGTTATTGTATTCATTATTATTTTCTTTTGGTTTTGTTTGTGTCATGAACGAAACAAAGTGGTCGTTTATGTCTGTAAGTAGTTAGTTTTATGTTTTAAAGTTTAAATGAAGGTAACAGTAATAGAAGGAAAAGTACAAGATACCGCATTATGGAGACGTACATTGGACACAATTTGATGCTTTAACTGAAAAAAAAAACAATGTTTGGCACGAAGGTGACACAAAGATCGGCAAGTTTGCGTATCATTCCCCATGGCATTGCCTCATCTCACAGAGCTAATGGGACAGCTCTGGCACAGCGCAGAGTTCATGCATTTTGTTCTTGGCCATGCTCCATGCAGTTGCAGGATTTCCGCGGCCTCGTTTTTAAATCGCATTTCTTTTAAAGCTATTGGCAGGACTAGGTTTTGCTGTTTTGAACTGGGATGAGGAATCACATGCTGATTGCCGTGTGCAGCATTTTTTCTTCACCCTATATTTGATCGCCCTTGTGAGGCCAATTGGGGAGCTACATGAATGAGAAATAGCGGCTCCGGTTACGAAAACTGACAACGACCATGAGGACAGTGCGCTGATAACATGCCCTGCCATATCCACACCCAGTGATACCTATCCTTGAGGATGAGAAGAGGGTTGGTTGAGACCATTGGACCTTCCAAGGTCTGTCCAGACAGGGAGAGAGGAATCTGGACAATGATGAGTAATAAGAGAAAAGATTTCACAGGAAAGTAACAAGTGGTTCCCATGAAGCGACTGATAGTAGTGCGTGAGAAAAACGAATTTACCGATTTTCTTGTTGTTAACAAGGAAAGTTCAATAACCTGTAAAAATACTGCAAGTAAAAGAAGCAAAGCTACATCAACTCCTGCAGTTAATTTTTCGGTAGAGGTTCCGCTTTTCCTTTAAAAAATATGTAAGACTTGTTTCGCATTTTCTCGATTTCTTTACTGCTGTATCAATTCTGAGGAAACTACTGGGTGATTTCTTTTGTACCTTACAAATTAATATCACAGTGTTGTGATAACATGTGTGATTTTTCGATATTGGTCATACTTAATTTCCTAGTACTTTGCAGCATAAAATTTGAAGGATTTCAATGAAATATATGGTTCTTGGCTATTTTACGTTTGCTTCTTTTTAGGTGATACATTGCTGTGCACTAAATGCAGCTAACATATCGAAAAAATTTCAGGCTTGTAGCCAGTCGTCGTTTGTTTTATACCATTGTATTTCAACTTGGCACCTGCCAGTCATTTCCAGGTGAGCCATCAAAGACTGTCCAAGACTTGCTCCATTCCGCAATATATAGCGCACTGCAAGCATTCTGTGTACGCATCAAAATCAGGTTGACAGACGGATCACAGTTCTCTGTGGCAGTGTCCTCGCTGGTGGAACTCAGCTGTCCTCTGCATTACCACGCGCCGTCGTCATTGGCGCACTCTGTCGTCTGCGATTGAAACAAAACGTGAAAGTGATAGGGTCACCAGCACTGTCCAAGTGGTAGTCGCTATCACAGGTCATCAACTTTTCTGCCAGGCGCGTTTCCACGGATTCGTTAATGATGGAGTCCCAAGAAGATTTTGCTGTGGTCAGAATCATAAGTTTATCATACTCCATTGAATGTCCAATGGGTATACAGTATTTGGCAACACAACAGCCAACTTGCTTGGCTGCAAAATACGAGTGAAATATTGTTGTTCAGTGCAGCAGTCTTTCACAGTGCATGTGGACTGTCTATATAAGCCCTACCACACTGAAAAGTTATCATGTTAATTTCGGCATTCTGCACTGATCCCGAAAGTGGTTTTAGATGGTGGGCGAAAAATTACTTTCAATTGAAATTCACGAAGATTCTTGCTATTTTAAACATAATGTCACCCACGAAAGGAAGAAAAGCTAAAGATCCTGCCGGAGTGTTTTCCTCTTTATCAACTTTTTGATTCTTGTTTTTAGCTGACGGAGCTTTGTTAATCTGCCAGGTGGAATATCCATTGAAACTTCCTGGCAGATTAAAACTGTGTGCCGGGCCGAGACTCGAACTCGAGACTTTTGCCTTTCGTGGGCAAGTGCTTCGCAGGAGTGCTTCTGTGAAGTTTGGAAGATAGGAGAGGAGGTACTGGCGGAATTAAAACTGTGAGGAGGAGGCGAGGGTCGTACTTGGATAGTTCAGTAGGTAGAGAACTTGCCTGCGAAAGGCAAAGATCCTGAATTCGAGTCTCGGTCTGGCACACAGTTTTAATCTGCCAGGAAGTTTCATATGAGCGCGCATTCCACTGCAGAGTGAAAATTTCATTCTGGAATATCCATTGCCTCTGAACACTGTCTTTAGATGGGCGATCTCTTTAGGCATGCTATCGTATCTAGATCTGAGACACTGTGAGCTCTGTGTATGAGTGTTTTAAGCATGCCCATAGTTTGCAATAAGTGATGACAATTTGACACTTACAAATAGAAATAAGTATGAGTGAGCTTACGATAAACTGACTGCCCCAGGTAGCCATCGTTCTTTCGATTAACCAGGACACCCAAGAAACCCCAACAACCATCTTTCTCTATTTTCATAGTTAACCAAATGTTATGAATGGAGCTGAGGTACTGAAGAAACTCTATCAATTTATCTTCTCCATGAGGCCACAATATGAGAGTATCGTCCACATATCTCCAAAATACAGTTGATTTAATGGCAGCTGATTCAAGCCATCTTTCCTCGAAATCTTCCATAAAAAGGTTGGCCACCAAGGGGGATACAGGCCAGCCCATGTCAACATTGTTAGTCTGTTCAATAAATTCTTGGTTGAACATAAAAGAGGTTGAGGGTAGAGCTCGTCAAAACAAAGCCATGATTTTCACTTCAAACTTTTTGTTAATTAGAGTAAAAGAATCCATGAGAGGGACCTTTGTAAAATTTGATACCACATCAAAGCTAACTAAACGGTCATAGCTGGTTGTATGGGGAGCACTCAATCCATTGATTAAGTTGGCTGGATTATGGATGTGATGTGGGCGTTTGCCCACCAATGGTCTAAGGAAAGAAGTGAGCTAGTTGGTTAAATCATATGTATGTCCAAATTTTACTCACTATTGGACTTACTGGAACACTCTTCTTACAAATTATTGGAAGGCCATATAGTCTCAGTTTTACACAACCATGTAGTCCTAATTTCTCAATGGTGTCACGAGATAAGTCTTATTTAGTTATTTTTTAAAGGAAACGCAGAAACTCTACTGAAAACCTAACTCCAAGAGTTGATGTAGCTTCGCTTTCATTTACTTGCAGTATTTTTTCAGTTTAGTGAACTTTCGTTTTATGTAAGTCTGCAGGCTTTCATTGCCGATGTCACTAACTTTGGCAATAGTTAAGTTTTTTTATGAATTTTAATATGAAAATGAAAACTAAACGTTGTGATTAAATTAATGACAATGCTCCATGGTATGTTACACACAATCAAGTGGAAACATAACTGTCAGGGTGCATTTTGTTTGAAAATATTACTGAAATGGGAGGTTTGAGTCTATAAGATCATAGTAACTTCCTCTAATTGTCTTGACTAAATGTTCTATTAAGAAATTAACTACACAAATAATTTTATAACTCAGTGCATTGAAAAGTAATTTCGGACAACATCATGACTTATAAGATAAATACTGTTCTTTTTATTGTAAGACTTTCAGTTCACCAAATGCAAACATTACAACATAAGAATATGAATGTATTTACACTTCAAAACGACATTTCAAAATTTGTCCAAACTATCTTTCACATTCTTGAAAACATACACATTGTGATCAAAAGCATCTGGACACCACCAAAAACATGCTATATATACTTTCACTAATTATGTGCATTGTGCTGCAACCTACAGCCAGATACTCCATATCAGCGACTTCAGTAGTCATTAGAAATCTGCCAGCATGTGTAGTGCCAACAGTAAAATTCGGAGACGGTGGTGTTATGGCGTGATCGTGTTTTTCATGGAGGGGGCTTGCATCCTCTGGTTGTTTTGCGTGGCACAATCACAGCACAGGCCTACACTGATGTTTTAAGCACCTTCTTGCTTCCCACTGTTGAAGAGCAATTCGGGGAACTCACGGATTTCGAATGTGGTCAGGTGATTGGGTGTCACTTGTATCATACGTCTGCACGTGAGATTTCCACACTCCTAAACAGGAAATAAGGAAGATGATAAACTCTCTCAAGAATAAAAGCTCACATGGAATTGATGGCATTTCCAGCACGATAATAAAAGCTTGTTCCCAAGAAATAAGTGGGATTCTCAGCCACATATGTAATAGCTCTCTGAAGCAGGGCATTTTCCCAGATAGACTGAAGAATGCCATTGTTAAACCACTGCATAAAAAACGGGATACGTCTTATTTCAACAACTACCGCCCAATCTCTCTTCTGACTGCCTTACCCAAAATTCTTGAAAAAGTAATGTATTGTAGAGTATCTTCACACCTTTGTAAAAATAAAGTTTTAACAAAACGTCAGTTTGGTTTCCCGAAGGGTTTTTCAACGGAAAATACTATATATACTTTCACTAATGAAATATTAAATGCTCTGAGTAACCTGAAGTCACCCATTGGGATTGTTTGTGATCTATCAAAGGCTTTTGAATGTGTAAATCATGGAATACTTCTAGATAAGCTCAAGTACTGTGATATGAATGGGACAGTGCTCAAATGGTTTAAATCATACCTGTTTGTAGTTTATGCAGGTTAATGCAGCTAAATGACAGGTAACACGATTTAAGGGACAAAATAAACTTATGCTTTATTCGCACAACACATATTAATACATCTGACTACCAAATTATATTACGTTCCCCCAACAACAAACACGGAACATGTATATTCCATAGAGTCTAATGTGCTCTGCACATCATATCTTGTGCGCCACTATGCACGCTGGAAAATGTTTGTTCACATATCCCCAACACTCCACCTTGAGCATATATTTTTCAGCTACTCAACACTATACATCCCAGGTTAAACCAAAATGTTTCACCAGCTTCTGAAATTTGTCCTTACTGAGAGGCTTGGTTAGGAGATCAGATAACATTTCTTCTGTGCATAAATAACTGAGGTTATATTCCCCTGTTCCACATGATGTCTTATAAAGTGATGCCTTATGTCAATATGTTTGGATCTTACACTGGTGACATTATTTTTTGCTAGTTTAATAGCTCCCATATTGTCACAAAATATCACAGTTGGCTTCAGTGTAGGAGGAGATCCTATTTCACTCATCAGTGTACGGATCCAAAGAGCTTCTTGGATAGTGGAGTACAATGCCATATATTCAGCTTCTACAGTACTCAAAGCAACAATTCTTTGTCTCTTACATGACCATGGTATCAATCCTCCCATTAGTCTAAAACAACTTCCAGTGATGGAGTGTCTGCATTCCAACCTATTTCCCCAGTCTGCATCACCGTATCCTTCCAAATTTATGTTTCAAGTTTTAGAAAATTTTAACTTATAATCAGCAGTTCCATTTAAATATCTGAATATTCTCTTGATTGCCATCCAGTGCTTTTCTCTCGGATCACTGCAAAACTTGCTTACTGCATTTGTTGGGTTGGTTGGGTTGGGTTGTTTGGGGAAGGAGACCAGACAGCGAGGTCATCGGTCTCATCGAATTAGGGAAGGATGGGGAAGGAAGTCGGCCGTGCCCATTCAAAGGAACCATCCCGGCATTTGCCTGGAGCGATTTAGGGAAATCACGGAAAACCTAAATCGGGATGGCTGGACGTGGGATTGAACCGTCGTCCTCCCGAATGCGAGTCCAATGTCTTACCACTGCATCACCTCACTTGGTATTGCATTAGTGGCAAATGCAATGTCTCGTCTGGAAGTCTGTGGTAAGTACAGTAGACTTCCTACAGCTTCCAAATAGTGTACACTTTCCTTACATTTCTTGTTATCATCAGTTATTAGCAATTTTGCATTGTTTTCCATAAGAGTAGAAATAGGTTTATAATTTTCCATATTGAAGTTTTCTGAGATCTTCCTGGTATACAGAGACTGATCAATCCATAATTCTTCTCTGTTGGCACTTCTTAGAATCTACATGCCTAAGTATTGATTAATTTCCCCTAAATCATGCATATTAAATTCTGACCATAACTGTTCTTTAAAAAAGTCCCATCTGGTTTTCACTATTGGTTGAAATAAAAAAATATCATCTACCCATATGGCCATGATCGCAATTTCTTCATTGCTCCTTTTATGATATATACTGAGATCTGCCTTTGATTGTAACATGCCTAGTTTTATCAAACTTTTATGCAAACATTTATTCCAGCAATGGCCACTCTGTTTTAAGCCATATATGCCTTTATTCAAACGCCAAATTCTCCTTTTCCCTTGATAAGGTCGCTTAACTTCATCAGGTGGAATCACATATATTTCCTATTCCAGTCTTCCATTCAGTTGGCTGTTTGATTGAAATTATCTTATTCACATATTCATCGACGCTTTTACACTTATTCAATCTTGTGGTTATCAGCTCACGAAGTAATCCTACTTTTCAGGTTAAACCGCCATCCTCAAATGCGTTTTTCAGTTTGTCCCATACCTCCTTTGCTGACGTAGCCTTTTCTATGTGAACATAATTCACTGGATCAATCAAAAGGATTAGTTTTGATTTCGCCTTCCGATCCTTAGTAGCAAAACTTGATTCCGTAGGTGCCAATTTACCGTTTACGACGTCCCATAAGTCATCCAGGTGCAAATACGCCTCAACGGCAAATTTCCAGGTCTCGTAATTTTCGTGCCCTACAAGCCGCCCTATTTGCGGTATCTGTGTTGTACTCATTTTACAGTTATTTTCTTCTTCGTATAGCGTACACCATCCAAGTTTATACGAACTTTAGCGCACCTTTTGCGCAAATACACGTCACCTTAAAGCTTATTATTTCTTTAGTCCAGTACCTGGGCCCATAATCTGTTGTAGTTTACGCAGGTTAACGCAGCTAAATGAAAGGTAACACGATTTAAGGGACAAAATAAACTTATGCTTTATTCGCACAACACATATTAATACATCTGACTACCAAATTATATTCCGTAGCCCCAACTACAAACACAGAACATGTATATTCCATAGAGTCTAATGCACTGTGCACTTCATATTCTGTGCGCCACTATGCACGCTGGAAAATGTTTGTTCACATAGCCCCACCAATACCTAACTGGAAGAGTGCTGAAAGTTGAAATAAGCAGTTCGCATAATATGCAAAAAACTGGTGATTTCTCAAATTGGGGAACAATCAAGAATGGGGTGCTGCAAGGTTCGGTCTTGGGTCCTCTGCTGTTCTTAATTTATATTAATGACTTGCCATTCTATACTCACGAAGATGGAAAGCTGGTACTTTTTGCCAATATATATGAAATTTGTTAATAATTTTTGTTAATTTGCTAATCTGAACGAATTCAAAAGTACCGTATTTACTCGAATCTAAGCAGCACTTTTTTTCCGGTTGTTGTAAACCAAAAACCGCCTGCGGCTTAGAATCGAGTGCAAAGTAAGCGGAAGTTCTGAAAAATGTTGGTAGGTACCGCCACAACTAACTTCTGTCGTCGAATATATGTAGCGCTACGCAGGCATGCTTCGCAGGCACAAAGACAAATACTGGCACCAAAACCTCTGCGTCAGTAAATAAATAAAAAAAGGTGGAAGACGAGCTTTTTTCTCCGCCCCGAGTTTCGACCACTGCATTTTCATACATTATCCAACGAAGTAAATACAAATTCCGTATTGCTCCTCTTCGAACGTAGCAGCATTTCAATGTACTACGAAAATCCGACTGGCAAGACTGTTTGGGATATTTGTCAATATGGCCAACTCTGCTTTCTGAATTTTTTCCCAACTGTGAGAAGAAATGGTTGCTAATAGGAACTTTTATGAATTGTGAATCACATACAGTATTCTCTTCACCATAAGAATAATCGAATATAAACATTTTGCCATGTATGCTTTCGTGTTTGCTGCTATCTCATTTAAATCCTGTCCGCCTAATAAACTACGAAACTAGAGTGAGACAACAGCAGACGCGAAAGAATATACATACCATGTCATGTGTATATTCGTATTATTCTTATGCCTAATAGTGATACAGACAGAAATGAAGCACGGCAATTGACTAGATTTTTAAATCTAAGATGACTCTAATTTCTGTGCATAATTTAATGCACTAAAGAGGCGTCTGCAAAGATTTTCAAACGGAAAAAATTTTCGCTAAATTCTCGTTCAGAACATCTTCTATCATACGCAGTCTATTATTTGGTTCTTGTTGATCATTATCAAAGAAAGCAGCAGTGTAAGTAGTTGCCATTGTTTCGCTAATGAGACGATTCCTCTCTTTGTTTTTTTTTTAATTGTAAGCGGCGGTAGCGTACCGCGACAGACCGTAAACCCTCATTTTCAGAATGCGACAAACAATGCATGACACAGTACAGTAATGCATTTTCAGCTTTGAGTGGCGGAAACACCTATAACAAAGAGAATTGCACTTGTCAGATCAAAGAAAAATAAGCAATCAATTCAAACCAGACGACGGACGTGAAAAAGGAAGGGTACCCGTATAAATACGGACGGAGCGCCTAACGCATAACAACGGCTACCTGGTAAAGCTTAACTGCTAAGCTTACAACTCGAACCAAACTACTACAGCTGTATCGTCATTCATTCAACCTAAATTGCGTCTCATATTACAATGGACCAACTTTGTTTCGATTTGGAAGTGCGGCCTAAAACTTTTGTCTCCCCTTGAATTTCGAGTCTTAGATTTCAGGTGCGGCTTAGATTCGGGAAAATTTTTTTTCCTCGATTTCAAGTCTCATTTTTCAGGTGCGGCTTAGATTCGAGTGCGGCTTAAATTCGAGTAAATACGGTAATAGCAGTGTACATGGCTACAACACTAGGAGAAAGGATGATCTTCACTACTCAAGGTTAAATCTAACTTTGGCTCAGAAGGGGGTAAATTATGCTGCCACAAATGTCTTTGGTCACTTACCTAATAGCATCAAAAAACCTGACAGATAGCCATACAGCATTTAAAAGGAAATTAAAAGAATTTCTTAATGGCAACTCCTTCTACTCATTAGATGAATTTTTGGATATAGTAAGTTGATAAGTTCCCCAACCCCCACAAAAAAATTAAAAATATTGAATGTCATGTAATATTTTGTGTAATGTGATATCTTGTGTAGACACGTTTTATTAACCTGACACGTTCCACATCATTTCGAAGTGTCGTATTCATGATCTATGGAACAAGAACTAATCTAATCTAATCTCTAATCTAGGTCCACTTTTTCCGATGTGATAGTGAAGTGGAAATGTGAAGGGGCACGTACAGCACAAAAGTATAGAGGCCGAACTCGTCTGTTAACTGACAGAGACCTCCAACAGTTGAAGAGGGTTGTAATGTGTAATAAGCAGGCATCTATCCGGACCATCACACACAAGTCCAAATTGCATCAGGATCCATTGCAAGTACTATGACAGGTAGGCGGGAGGTGAGAAAACTTGGATTTCGTAGTCGAGTGGCTGCTCATAAGCCACACATCATGCCGGTAAATGCCAAACGACGCCTCGTTCGGTATAAGGAGCGTAAAAATTGGACGATTGAACAGTAGAAAAACGTTGTGTGGAATGACGAATCATGGTACACAATGTGGCGATCCGATGGCAGGGTGTGGGTATGGTGACTCCCCAGTGAATGTCATCTGCCAGTGTATGTAGTGCCAACAGCAAAATTCGGAGGCGTTGGTGTTATGGCGTGGTCGTGTTTTTCATTGAGGGGGCTTGCACCACTTGTCGTTTTGAGTGACACTACCACAGCACAGGCCTACATTGATGTTTTAAGCACCTTGTTGAAGAACAATTCGAGGATGGCGATTGCATCTTTCAGCACGATTGAGCACCTGTTCATAACGTACGGCCCGTGGTGGAGTGGATACACGACAATAACATCCCTGTAATGGACTGGCCTGCACAGAGTCCTGACCTGAATCCTATAGAACACCTTTGGGCCAGGCCTCAGCAACCGACATCGATACCTCTCGTCAGTGCAGCACTCCGTTAAGAATGCACTGCCATTCCCCAAGAAACCTTCCAGCATCTGATCGAATGTATGCCTGCGAGAGTGGAAGCTGTCATCAAGGCTAAGGGTGGGTCAACATCGTGCTGAATTCCTGCATTACCAATGGAGGGCGCCACGAACTTGTAAGTGATTTTCAGCCAGGTGTCCGAATACTTTTGATCACATAGTGTATGTCAGAAATTTAAGCATTTCAGAATATAAATTCCTAAATAAGAATAGTAATGTGAAAATTAACAGACCTTCACAGAAAGAACGCCTGGCTTTTCCTGTATGAATTTCTTTCTTTTTGTCCTGGAGACTTGTTCAAGCTGCAGCAAAATTTCGGTGGTCTCATATAACGATATTTTCCCGTTCTAAGTGTCTTGTAATATATTTTGTAGACCAACCTGGTCGTAATTACAACAGGTGCACCTTCCTGCTTTTCTTATACACTTCTGGCATGACTGAAGTTACCCATAAATTCATAGCACCTATCTTTAAACTGACTCAACCAATTTTTTTGTTATTTTATTTCATCCCCCCCCCCCCCCCAAAAAAAAATCCCATATAGTCAGGAGATGGGATTTAACTGATACAATTTGCCACCTCTTGGCCACATGAGAGGAAAATTAAAAAAAGAAAATAATAATACAAAAACTGGACATGGCATTTGACAAAAATAAACGTTTTGTACAATAAAAAGATAGATTGTCAGGTGCATAAGTTAAAATATAAAAAGTTGATTCAGAGATGAATGGAAAATGAGTGTCACACACGAAGATATAAAAACAGATGGAAAGGTGCATAAAGTAAAACGAAAAGGCCAATGTGTGACTTATTATAAGAGATACATAAGTGAGTGAAGAGATGAGTGGAAATAGACTGCCAAGGAGGGTATCAGGGAAACGTAGCATTTAAAGGTAGAGCATAGACGGGAATTTGCAGGTGGGTGTTTGGTGAAGGGCTGGGGGAAGAGTGGAGAGGGGTACAGTTCCGAACAAAGACTTGGGAAGTGGGTGGAGATTATTGGAGGAGAAGGGAGACCTGACGAGGGGAATCTCCTAGAATGTTGCTTAAGTATACCTTTTTTGTGTATATACTGAGGGATATATACACAACAGTTCCGTTTACGAAATCAAGTTTCAACTGTGCAGAAGTTTGTTTTCACACTTCAGCACTGCGTTTTTCCGCGCTGACCGGAAATCAACGATCAGTGTAAGGCACTTTTGGAGCGCAAAGTGAAAGAGTAAGGATCTCAGACACTTTTGACCACTACACATTACAGCTTTCGAAATAGTTAAACCACGAATTCAACATATGGCAGCACCACAAAAAAAAGGCAGCATACTGGCCGGAATTAACCTAGGAGGCCGAAATTAGACCATTTTACGGTAATGAATTCGAAAGCTTATGTGGTGAGGTTTTGACTATATATTTGTCACAACTTGTTTCACTAGCGTTTCCTTTCATAAAATTTTCCATTTATTCGGCTAGATTATTCCTATTTCGTATCAGTATACATTACGAGCCCGCTATCGTTTCAGGGTTAGTCGGTTTCAATATGGTGTCGAGCGCAACGCTTGATTTAATATAAACGAAAGGGGTCGCCCTCTGCCTTCCTTCTGTAAACTGCCTCTTCTGTGCCCTTGGCATGCACTTGCTAATGATGTGCAGAGATTGCGGATAGATACGTAATTCTGGGGCAACATGGATGCATTAAGTCTGGAAGGGGAAATGTAAAGTCATGCTTCTTTCTTTTTTTTTTTTTAAATGAGACAACATGCCAGAATTTCAGAAGATTTACTCAGCATTTCGTGTTTGCTCATATACTTTCAAACAGCCACAGATTATTTTTCAAAATTTCGAAGAACCCGGTAATCCCGATAGAACATATCGTCAACTGAACTGTCAAATAATGTCGCTCAAGCAGCGGCAACAATCAGCCTAAGAAATTTGAATGGTGTCTCGCCAATGTCATAATGTGACACGTTACTTCACGTGTCGTATGCCTCGGTATAGCAGTGTCCGAAAAAATGTGATAGAGAGGAAAATAAGTTTGATCTGTCGCCTACAATAGTACATTTTTACTGCTTCGTTATGGTGGCCCAACAGTGTCCGAAAAAGGCGACACAGAGAGATAAAGCAGTTTGAACTGTTGCTTAAAATATTAATCTTTTTATTACAGACAATAATTATACCTTTTTGTTCGTAAATAAAATATTTACAAACCCGAGATTGAAGGTGGCACTCCGGACACACTGATAGCTCTTTGTAAAACCGCAGTTACGGACATATCATTACAAAAAAATTATGAATAGGTCGGAAAATTTCTGGCAGAACCAGCTGTTCAGTAACGGTATGTACAAGTATTTGCAATATTTACTACCAGCTATATTGCCAGCTTGTGTCATCTTGCCAAGTTGTCAAAATCCCTACCAGTAGATATGATTCTATATTTTAAGGATTTTCGTACTCCACGGGTATTCTTTGTTAATTATTTGCATTCCTTGGCGCCTTATGTAAGTTCTGTGAGAATCGCAAATTTGAAAGGAAGAGTATGTTGCTTTTTATCCCGGCGTTGATGCAACGGGGTAGCTATGTTAGGCTACGAGATGGAGGCGCAAAAATTTACGGTTAAACTGCGTCTAACATGATCCTATACATCATAATGTGTTGACAATTTGGAAACCTTACACTCACTTCAAAATTTCGGGTAAGTGTATGATGTCTCTCTATCCACAGATCTCAACATAAAGATTGTGGTGCTAATCATATCCATTTTTTTTTCAACCTTGTACTTTGCTTTTTGTATATCGGATCGAATAAGTCAATTTTTGTTCATGCTAACAACTTGAACAACCACTACAATTTTTGGTGGAAATGAAAACCATTTCATAATAATTGATCAATATCTTTTATGATACAGTAAATTCATATAGCGAATATGACAGTGTCAGTAGAAACACAGTGTTGACCTTGGTGGTTTAGTTCATAGTTTTATGCATAGATCATATTTGTTAATGATGTTAGACACGCCATTTTGCACGTTTTATACAATATAGACAAAATTGCTAAAAAATTGATCATTGATATAGAATAAACAAAATTTTTAAATAATAATAATAATAACAGATAAACAGCAGTAACCAGATGTTGAAGATATATACAAACTGAAAATAAACTAGTTTTTAAGTCACATTTTGAGTAATATGCAGCTCCTGAAAAACAATGTTTCTCTTTTATATTCTGAGCACTGCACTTGACCACCCTTTGTCGCCTCCTCAGGAAAACTTGTTTCCACTTGAAATGTTTCATACCACTCCCAATTTTGAATTTATTTTCTCTGTGAATTTTCCTGCAAGTATTGCTTCAGCTTGTAGCAACATCCAGAAATGAAATATTCCTGTAATTTTCTTTTGAAGATGTTTAGTTGTTTACATTCCTTATGCTAAGTGGCAGTATGTTATGAATTAAGTTATCTACATTTCTGTCTGTTATTTTCAGCCTTATACAGCAGATATGGTAATTTCTCAACTTCTTTTCTTGTTATCAGAAAACCTTTGTTGAGAGATGCTGTTCAGTTTCCTACTAAATGGATTATTTTCTTATGTACATACAGTTAATATTTTAAATTGTTTAAATTTGTTTTTACAGGATTCCAATGAATTTATTTTTCTATGCATGACCTACTCTTGTTGTTTTAAAATTGTCTGAATATCTGCTTCTGGTGCTCTGTCCGATATTGATGTGCCGTGTAACATGTGCGGGAAGCTCAGTCCGTACTACATTTTTAGCAAGATTTCTGCGTCCACCGCAAAGGGCATTTTCTTCATCAAGGACATATTTGTACTCATCTTTTGAACAGATCTTATAAATATGGGTTTCCAGTGTCAGAAATTTGCCCACCTGTACCCACAGAACCCTATTACTATTCACAATAAATCGCTCTTATTTTTATGGCAAGTGTTGATGGAAGTTCTGTACTTAAAGAATCTTTAATCCAGTTGTGTTGATCAAATTGTTCTGGAAAATACTTCAGAAAGTAATCACTATGTTCATTTAAATGATCACAAAAAGAGACTTCAACTCTTCTCCCAATTGATAGTCAGTGTCTTCAAAAACTGTTTGAAAAGCAGGGAAAATGCAATGTATATCTTTATCAGCCAACTTGGTCTTCCTGAAGGATGAAATTTTGTCTGATATTTGCAGATTGTTGGTCTCATTGCCTTGAGGGGAAGTGTTCAAAAAGTTGAGTTCTTCAGAGATGTCACAAACATATACCAACTTCAAAAAAAAGTCAGAACTCAAAATGTTTCTCTTGAATTACTGAATTTTTAGACATCCCACATGAAAGCCAGTGAGAGTTGCTGTAATACATTAGAAGCATGTATTCAGCTCCCCACATCAATGCACATTTTTTGAAAATGTCTCAACTTAACTGGCCGACTTTTATTGAAGTTTACGCATCATGATGACAGAGCTCATACAATTTGATGTCAGTGCTTCTCAGTGAATAAAACTTTGTGCCCAAGTAGCATGAGAATCTCCTTACGTATCAGAGCTTGCAGTCTGGTGTAACAGTCAGCCATACTACGACCTCCATGTGTACACATGTCAATGTTACTTTCTTCCATAAAAGCTCATAGTATTCAAAGAGGTGTGTTACTTTTGTTTCAAGAGTTATTTCTCTGAAGAAAAGAAGGCCTTCATGAAATTTGTTATCTTGTATAAACCACATAACAAATCAAACGTCCATAACTGTAGCTAGCAGAAGTTTCATCCAACAGAATAGCAAAATCACCATTAGCTTTAATTTGTGAGCCAATTGATCCCTAATGTCATCAGCCAGCTGGGTCTTTGATGACTAATAACATTGTCTAGCAAAGGCATACTTGCCAGTTGCTTGGTTCTGACTCACCTGTCTTAATAGATCCCATGTCGCGAGCAGCTGGTAATTGAGGTCTTCTGCCATAATGTGAGGTCCTTGCTCCATAAAGGCAACTTTGTAAGATGAAAGATGAGCCATTGTAGGAATCAAAATTTAGTGAAAGGCTCCCCCCTCCCCTCCTTTCCATGGTTTGTTTACCAAACTACTGTGATTTGATCCCAAATGTTATCACTTCATCTTATTAAGAAGCAGCCTTTTAGTAGCTGGTACTTTGAAACAGATTTCAGTAGCCTAGACTGTGAAACCAATGACACACTGTGGGTATTCAAGTAACTAACAATCATACTTCCTTCATTAATGAAATTTGCACTCTGCAGTGGAGTGTGTGCTGATATGAAACTTCCTGGCAGATTAAAAAATTGTGCCAGTTCTAGAGCCAAACTCGGAACCTTCTCCTTTCATGAGCACTTCCCAGTAGAGCACTTGCCTGCAAAGTTCTAGTCTTGGTCCAGCACACAATTTTAATCAACTAGGAAGTTTCATATTTCCTTCTTTCTGTCTATTCATGTCATTCAAAATGTGTGATGTGTTTCATATACTGTTTTTTGTACTTACTGTTAAAAATTTATCCATGCCGACAGAGAAAACAAATCACAGAAGACAAATAACAATTAATCTTCAGACTAATTGTTACTGAATACAAATTTAAATCAGTCACATAGTTTGATTCAATTACCATCTACAACTCTTCCATACTAACAACGCTTACTTGCCAGTCTACTAGATATCAATAACTAGTGCACACATTGTTTCTTTACTTTGAAAACAAATGAATCAAATATTATTTTTATGAAACCACAGCAACTGTAAGTCCACAATGTTCCTGGTGGGAGGCATGATGCACAGTGTGAAAATCCCTGAACTAAAGCAGTTTTCATTTTCTTTTTTGCATTTTGCCCAAGTTTTTCAAATTTAACTTTTCAATACATCATTTTTGCAGTCCTCATTCAGTCCAAGTAATTTCAAAGATGAATACCCTACTTTTGTGAAAGTAGTGTTTAAATGCTTCATTACTTCTTCTTTCCATAATTCTGTCATTTCTGTGTTATCACTGCACAAAGTATTCACCAGTACCATCATTGTTGGTATTTGACAGCATTTGTGACAATATGCACATAAATTTTCTGATCGTTTTAATCATAATTCTTTTGAAATAGAGCAGGCCTGGCTTTGCTGTACAGTGTTTTCTTAACAGCTTTCATATACTGTTGTTTTGTGTGGATCACAATATTTTTTTGTAGACACTTAACATATATTATTTTAAAGATAAGCACTTACGGTGAAGACATCATCATTTTTCCTGTTTACAGCTTGTGTGTCAACTTTTCACCTTCAGGACGGCTTTCGGTCTACTAGGGGCTCTGTCAGGGAGGTGTCTGTCTGTGGAGTAATCACAGCTTATTCTTCCTCTAGAGCCAAAACCAGAGAACCCAGTGTTGTTGAATGCTGGGATCTAGAGTGAAGTCAACATTCTGACTCATCCCAAAGATGTCCCATTGGGTCTAGGTCAGGACTCTGAGCAGGACAGTCCATTTTAGGAACGTTATTGCCACAAACTATTGCCTCACAAGTGCTGCTTTATGACAGGGTGCATTGTCATGCTGATAAAATCATCATCTCCCAATTGTTTATCTACTACACACATACTCAATGCTGTAAAATGTGTTCATATCCTCCTACATTTAACATTTTCTTAAGCACAGCAGGGGACCACATCCTAACCATAAAAAATACCCTATAGAGTAACACCACGTCCATCATCCTTCACTGTGACATTATACATAATGGCAGGCAATGTTCTCCAGGCATTCACCAAACCCACACTTTTCCAGCAGATTGCCATGAGGTATAGCATGATTCATATCTCAGTTCTAGTCATCCACTGTCCAGTGGCATCACTATTTATACCACTTCAAGGGCCATTTAGCAGCGACCACAGAAATTTGTGGCTTATGAGAAGCTGCTTGACCATCATACCCCATTCTTGTTAATGCCCTTGCAGTTACAGTTGTTGTGCTAGCTGGACGGCTGGTAACAATTTACAACTCAGGGGTGATACTTTCTACTGATTTCATGTGATGTTTTACAACTACCATCTGCAGCACTTAATGAACCCAGTCTGCCAATACGAGGCTGAAGTCTGCCTGCTCTTGGTTTAGCTGAGGTTTCCACTTCACAGTCACGTCACCATCAGTTGGTTTGGCAGTGTTAGAAGGGTTGAAATATATCTGATGTATTTGTTATTCAGGTGACATGCAACGACTAGTCCATATTCAAAGTCACTGAGCTCTCTTGACAAACCCATCCTGCTTCTCCACCTCCTTTCATACTGATGCCCCCCCCCCCCCCCCTCCCTTGTGACAATCACTAGTCAGTTCTGTATTACAGAGCTGTGTCTGGATACTTTTGATCAGATAGTGTACACAGGCACATGTGGTGGTAAAATCTGTAACTTGAACATACCACCACTCCATCCAAGAAATACCAGTATCAAACACCAAATAAAGACATCTGATGAGGAAGCAACACTTGAAGTGGTATAAGTGTGACACCACTGGACTGTGAATGACTGGAAACGAGTGATTTGGGGTGATGAATCATGCTATTTCTTGTGACAACCTGATGGAAGGGTTTGGATTTGGTGAATGCCTGGAGAACATTACCTGCTATCAATTGTAATGTAAACAGTGAAGTATAATGAATGTGGTGTTCTGGTATGTGGGTGTTTTTCACTGTTACAGTGTTATCTATCCCCTTATCGCACTTAACGAAATACTAATTACAGAAGGATATGGACACATTTTACAGAATTGTGTCCTGCGCACAGCAGGGGATCAATTTGGAGATGATGATTGATGGAATCAGTATGACAATGCACTCTGCAAAATGGCAGCAACTGTGAGGCAATGATTTGTTGACAATAACTTTCCTGCAAGGGACTTGTGTGGCAAGCCTAATGGAATGCATTTGGGGGGGGGGGGGGAGTGATAATGTCGACTTTGTTCCAGAGACCAATATGACTACCTTCTCCGGTTCCTGCAGCTGAGGAAGAGTGGGCTGCCATTCCTCCACAGACATTCAGGCACCTCATTGAAAGTGCCTATGTCAGAGCTAAAGCCATCATAAAGGGAAAGGCTGGATCCCTCCCCTGATATTAATCTCCATAATAGATGTCCAGATGCTTTTGATCAGATAATGTGTACTGGATTCGCAATTACTTACCTGCTGAGAATTTTAGCATCATGAGCCAAGGCTAAAAATATTCTCAGAGATGGTTTTCATTTAGCTGTTATGTTCTACATGACATTCTTTTGTAGTTATGTAGCTTAATCACAGTGCAATAACTTACAAGTAGATCTGAGCAATGCCTAGATCAAATCCTCATGCTGGATTAATGACTATTTAATTGATACATTGACTCACCTGGGTTCAGATTTTAGATGGTTTCTCAAACTCATTTAGGCGAATTGCAGACTGGTCCCCAATCTCTGGTATAGAAAACACTATAAACAAACAGTTAAAATGTGATAACAAACATATGTAACTTACAGATAGTGCATACTGTTTCCCTGCTCAGTTTAAAAAACTGATGATATGGTGGCAGGAAGGGCATTCTGCCACAAAAGTAAAATTTAAAAAAAAAGGCCAAATTGTTAAGTAAAGTTAACCTCAATCGTGTGACAAATGTGTAATCTAATATATTTAATTTTAATGTTATTTTCTAATTTACATGCGGATCTAGTTTTTTGCACATTCACTGATCACTTTAAATTAATTTTTTGTAGGTTAATTTGCTCACAACATCTCCAACTTAAATTCATACTACACACTTGTTAAAATATTGTAAGAAAAATGGCAGATGAAGAAAACCCAGAGGATGCCCCCGCAGAGGGTGAAGAGCCCGCTGAAGAGGCTCCTGGTGAAGAAGGAGAGGAAGGAGGAGAAGAAGCTCCTGCAGAAGGCGAGGAAGCTCCCGCAGAAGGCGAGGAAGGTGCACCAGAGGCAAGAAAATTGAGACTTTCTGTACATTAACATTTGTGCCAATTTTTACTGCAACATTACACACTTATATGTATTTGCATTAGGCAGGTACATTAAGTCTCAAAAAAATTGTTTCCCTGTAGTTGATAACAATTGCTGTGTAGATTGCTTTTAACTGAGTCAACAAAGATGCTCCTCTCAGAGCTAAGTCTTATCTGGAGGCATAAAGCATATAGGGTTTTGTATAAAACACTTAAGAAAAATAGTGTCAGTGTTTTGTTTAATAGTCAATAAATATATGTAATAGCTATGACTTTATGGAATGCCAGGAACTTAATAATTACTTACTTGTTATTCCTATATATACCTAAGTGAGCTAAAAATATTTGCCTGTCCTTTGTCTCGATATTTTGAAAAGAAATATTGCTTGATTCTTTCGAAAATAATTTCTGTCAGATTGAAAACTATAATAAATGTTAATACTTATAACTGTCAATGACAGTTCTAACATTACTGAGTGTTAAATATAATCAAAATCATTATTTGATGTTAGCAAGAAGTGTATTCATAATTAGCTGGTGATCAAATTGGAAGAGCAAGCCAACAAATTCAGATAGTAGTTAGAAAATAATTAATTTTTAAATACTTAGCTTTGAATGTAGAATAATTATGTCCAATATTTTTACACAAAAATTAACTTGACAACTTTTTACATGTGATCTTCCTTTTATTCATTCCAGTAGCAGCAGCTACATTCACAGTTTTGTATATTTTTCATTAGTAATTTTGCCCTAAAACTCATGATAAAGTTTGTTACAATATCCACTATGTTAACATGAACAGGTGCTAACATGAATTCATGCTACAACAGATTTGGTGGCCTCAGCCTCTGTAGACTTTTTAAAGATTTAACAAGGCAAATTTATAAATCTGTCATTTAAACATTTACATTAACAAAATTATAGTGAAAAATTGAGTTCACAAATATCCAAATACAACTACATGCTCTGCAAAAAGGCAAAAAGTATTTGATGTAAACAGAATTTTCATAAGAGTTTGTTTTCTGTGTCAAATCTTAATAGATGTGATCTGTGAACAGTCAGTTCCATAGAACTTTCAATTGCTTTTTGATAACATTGTTGTTTCAATTGCTAACACTTTTACAAGACCTCACTTAGATGTTGTCCTACTCATCAAACACACATTTGCAAGCTTTCAGAGCCAGAGTGGAAAGGTTGAAGGGGAAGGAAGAGAGATGAAGGAAAAGGACTGTTGAGGTTTAGGAAATGGGTAGAGTTCCAAAAAGTTGCCCTGAACCCCAGACCAAGGGAGACTTGCCACACATTCACATTTCTGTGAATCTTGTGTTGTGTCCCCATGTTGCAGCATCCATGCTGGTTTCAGCCTAAGAAACGAGACTGTAGAGGGTTTTCCATTGAGTATAATGTTGAAAGTGTCACCTTGGTGTATCACTCAATGTGGACCCAAATATGATGGTTGGAGTGCTGGCCTCACAGTATCACCCCTCAGCATCATGAAAACATTGTTCTGCAGTCTTTTATGTAGAAAAACATATGAAACACGGTGTGGTCACGGGGGAGGAGTATGGATATTGTAAATGTAAAGTTTCGCTTGCTGTGCTAATTCTGGCAACTCCCCAGAATTTGGTAAGGCTGCTGGAAGACTTAGAGGTTGTCCATACAAAATTTCCACTAATGATCCTTGTAAGTCTTCTTTGAATGCTGATTGGAGTCCTAATAAGATCCAAGGGTGAGATTCATGCCACTCGCCCCCCTAACACATTAATGCTGTCTGCAATGTGTGTCACCACTCTACCAGCCCTTTGCACTGGACATAGTAAGCAGTGGTTCTAAACATTTCACACTGCACATGTTACAAAGGCTCATGAACGATGCCGATTGAAACTGTCGGCCTTGCTAAGTTGTGGTGGCCCCTGGGCTTCCAAAATGAGCCATCCACATTTCAGCGAATGCTTTTATGTTGACTCAGCTATGATGTCAGTTAATGGAATGGCTTCCATCCATGTTGTCACTCCATTGATTGCAGATAAGATATATTTAAATCCCCTCAATGTGGGAAGGTGGCCAATCAAATCCAGGTGAACGTGCTGTAAATGGCCAGCTGGAACATCAAATGCGCCTAAAGCAGGGCTTTTGTGTCTTCCTATTTTGCTCTTTTGACATTCTACATGAGCTTGAGTCCAAAGCTTATAATTTCTTTTTGTGTTTGGTGGTCACTAGTCTCATAGATGGTCACTTTCCTGGCTGCAATAATCCTTGCAGTTTCTGAAAGATCATATATCTATATGTTTTACGCACAATTGGTCTGGTGCATCCTTGTATTGCATCAAACCATAACCTGCCTGCTGTATCAGTCATTTGTCTGTGTTGTTTTGTAACAATTGTTGGAGCACCTTGTCATTTTATTGGGCCACTGCAATGGTGTTGAGATCAAGGCATATTAACAGTAACTTTAATCTGGAAAGGTAGTCTGCCACAGTGTTATCTGCCCTTCAATGTGTACCACATCCATTAAGAATAGGCTCATCAAATCCAAGTGCTAGAAACATCGAGGCAGGCAGTTTTGACTAAGATTCCTTATCATGTCCTCCAGCAGTGGTGGTTTGTCAATATTGTGAATTGTCAACCTGCGATGTCCGCCTGAAGATACTTGACTGCTTGATAAACTGTGAACAATTCCCTTTCTAATGAGGACCACCTGCGTTGAACAGCAGATTTATTATTATTTTTTTAAAAAAAAGAAGAATCTCAGTGGTTAAGATTTCCATTGATTATATGATGGAAAACTGCTCCAGTGGCAACGTGACTAACACTTGCTGTCATAGTTATTGGGGCACCCTCTCCTGGCTGTGCTAATGTAACTGCCTGTTCTAAGCTGCATCTGATCTCCCCAAAAGCTTATTGTATATCATCCGTCAGCTTCAGCTCATGCTTAATGTGATTATTTTCCCCCACCAAGGCATCTGTCAAAGGTGTGCACAACTGCACTGTGTGAGGCAAATGTCTCCTGTAAAAGTTGGTTGTTCTAAGAAATCTTAGCTTTTTGAATGTAGGTCGAGGCTTGGGGCTGATAATTTGAATCCTATCAGCTGTGGGCTGAATACCAGATGTAGTTACAGAATAACTCAAAAAGGTTACCTCATTTTTCTGAAGTTGACACTTCTCTTCATTGACCATGACACTTCAGAGTATAAAAATTAATTTTAAATGTCTTTCATGCTCTTCTGCTTGTTTTGAGAGTTCCACTATATCATACAGTAACAAAAACAGAATAGAAACTCTCCTAATATTGAGTTGATACAGCACTATCATGTCTGAGCTGCTTTTTTTTTTACCTGTAAGACATTTGCACAAATTAAAAAAATTCAAAAGGGAATGATAATTGCTATTTTTGGACTGTCTTTTGGTGCCATTGGAATCAGTTGGTAGGAATTTTGCAATCTTTCATGCTGAACATATTTGCACCTGCCAGAGTGTGTGAAAAATCCCTTAAGTTGGGAATACAATACCTATCTGGTATAGTATCTCTACACAATCTTTAAGAACTGTCCTCCTTAGGTACTAAATTGATCAGTCATGCCCAGTTATTAGCAGAACAACAATGCCTAAGTGCAAAAGTTTGTTTACAATTTGTTTAGCTCCCCAACGCTGTCTGGTGCAAGTCTCCTTGCTGTGGCAAAGACTAGAGGACCTTTCGATGTATGGACATAATGCTTTGTTCCTTGAACATCTCTGAATGCTTTTTGTCCATGTGCCACCATAACCAGGTAAAATCTTGGTGGCTTGTACTCCACTGACCTGTGTTTTTTGTCCCTTTCCAACATGAAAAATGAATTTCCAACATAGTGTGTCAATACTCTGCTCCACCTAAGAGGCTGAGGCTGCTAATTCTGATCCAACAAAGCTGCTAGTCTCTTGTCCATGCTATCCAACTGTTCTTGATGAGTTCTTATGGCTTCTTGTATTCAGAATTTTCGTGACTAGTAACTCTTTCTGCTCTGCCACCTCCTGTAATTTGGTGTGAGTCCTGGTGATATCCACTTCTGCATCAGCTATAATTTTTGTTAACCAGTTTCTTTTATCTCATATTCTGCTGTGACTAAATTTGTCTGTGCGTCTGCGCTGAATGCTCAGTAAGAGAACAACTAATCGTTCCTTTTGCTAAGTCTAATGAAAATTTGTGATAGTGAGGAAAATCTTTCCCTATAATTAGCACAGATACTTCTGCTGTCACAAAATTCCTATTGAAAGTGTGCTGGAATCATAGTGACATGTTCCAATGATGCACTGGTGTGTTGTTAATGGCATATAGCAAGGTCCTTATTGGTTTGTTGTCTGAGTGGGAATGTTCCCATGGTATGGTGCTTATTGCGGAACCAGAGTTTACCAGGAAGAAGTGACTGGGCACCCTATCCCTCACATAAAGCCTCGCATCCTTAAACTCAAAAAAGAAAATGCTATTCTGGTCCTTTTCACATAATAGACTGCATTTCTCTTGAGTCTTGTTGTCCATCATGCCGATGGTAGTATGTGTTGCTGATATGTGAAATTGTGAGGGGAAATACATTTGTGTGCTGTTGCTCTGAATTTCTCATGAAACCAGTGTATGTCCTTCAGCGGTGAGCTGCCATTACGTGATGTATTGATATGTTCTCTGCATGAGGCCAAGAACCTTGGATCAACATCTTCCATTGGGAAGAGTCAAACCATGGATCAACCTCTTCCATTGGGAGGAGTCAGCTGCTTCTGCTTAATTGGCATTCTATGCCATCTTATGGATCCCATGTTCTCTCACATCACACACTGCCAGCCTCATGTGAGTTTGTAAGTGTTCATACATCTCCGGTACCACTCCTCTGTTGTTGTGGCAATTTGTGGCTCCCTGCAGAGTATTAGTAATATTTCTTACATTTTACTCTGTTTCCTTATGTAATTGCAGTACTGCATGGAGTCTATTAGCCAAGTGTAATTTGATATGTATAGTCTTGAGGAGGAAGTTCGGGTCGGTTACACCAAACAACACTCCCATTTTGCAGTAGTTTGTTTATTTACCTGAACACTGCAAAGGCTTACACAGAACTCAGATCGATGCTGGTGTCGACCTCATCGGCACCACATAGCCTGCAGTACGGAATACTCTTGAGAGGCCGAGGGGGGGGGGGACAATGGCATCGGCAGGGGTGGTCCACGGGAGCCGGACCACAGTCAGCTCGACAGCGTTGTCGGGGAGCTGTGTCGGTAGATGTCGTGAAGGAAGGTTTGGCCACCGAACATGGAAGTTGTTGAAGCGTGCTGGGCGTCGTACCGGGCGTGCTGGTTGTGCGACGATAGGTAGGCAGGCGGTTTGCAGGTGTAACGGAGTGACAACAACGATGTCTCCAGTGGGCGTGGTGAACACACGAAGCATGTCCAGGTCAACGTCAGGTGAGAGGGGAACACATTTCATCAGGTGGCAGGGAATGAGGGAGGTTGTGTCGTGAGCACCGGACGAAGGGAAACACACGACAAACAGTGTATCATTGCGTAGTATTATGGAGATGTCGTGGATTATGTCCAGGGGAACTGGCACAAACACCTCGAGTGAGAGCATGTTCAAGATTGGGGGGGGGGGGGGGGTGAGAAACCTCAACATGGCGAGGTAGGCGACGGGGGAGAGGTCGAAGGGACCGGTGAAGGGCCTGGTGGCGAGGGCGTGATCGTAGGTAAGCTCGACGTGGGGAGCATTGGGTCACTTGACGGAGTGCGTGACACCGGAGTAGGGGGCGAGGTCGGAGTAGAGCTCGACGATTGGAGCTGGAAGTCACTCTATTGAGTGTGTAAGTCCGACCTGGAGGGAGTGGTCAGAGCGTCGTGAGCCACGACAGTGAGTGGCGTGGTCGTGCCCTCAAGGGGGGTAGAAGAAGGCTCGACATGAGCAGGCTTAAGTCTGTTGATAGAGACTGTGACAGCTGAATCTTTCATCTGGATGTCATAGGTGTTGGCTGAGCGCTGGAGAACGCAGTACGGGCCGTTGTATGGAGGTTGGAGGGGAGCACGGACAGTATCATCTTGGAGCATGACGTACTCTCAATTGTCCAGAGATTTCGGGACGTGAACCTTAGCGCAGGAATGGCTGGCAGGTGGAAGGATGTGGAGGTTGATGAAGTGGCGTCTGACGTGGTCCACGAAGGAAGGTAAGTCAGACTGAAGGAGAGAAGCAGAAGGGCTCATGAGTTCGCCAGAGAGAACAATATTTTGGCCGTATATGAACTCGACTATTGTGTCTTTGAGATCTTCCTTAAAGATCGCACGAACGCCGAGTAGCACAAGGGGAAGGGTCTCCATCCATAGAGAGTCGCGGCATCGAAGAGCCGCTTTGAAAGTGCGGTGTCAGCACTCAACTAGCCTGTTACTTTGCAGGTGATATGCTGTGGTATGGATGCGCCAGATGCCGCAAATGTTACAAATCTCATTGAACAGAGCCGACTCAAATTGTCTGCCCTGGTCAGTCGTGATGATAGCTGGACATCCGAAACACGATACCCATGACTCAATGAAAGCTCGAGCAACAGTTTCTGCAACAGCCTCGTCCCAGCGAGTTGTTTGGTCGATAGACGAGAGAACATAATGAAAGCCATTGGAGGGGTGTAGAGGGCCGACAATGTCAATATGAATATTCTGGAAACGCCCAGGAGAGATCGAAAAGGCACCGAGGTGGGTTGAAGTGTGCTTGTGTACTTTGCATTGCTGGCACACGACGCAGGAGCGTGCCCATTGCTGGCAATCCCTGTTGACATTTCTCCACACAAAGTGCTCCGCTATGAGGTGGGTGGACGCACAAACACCGGGGTGCGTTGAAGACAGCTCGACGGAGCGTGGTTGGGATGAGGGGGCGTGCCTTGCCCGTACTGTCGTCGCACCAGATCTCACCAGAAAAAGCTAGGGAAGGTGGTGCGGGCGAAGTGTAGTGAAGAGGTAGAGTCTGAAATCACGTTTTGTGTGTCCTCGTCGGTGAGTTGGAGGTCAGCCAGTTCAGAGAGGTCTAACAGGGAATGGACAGCGTCGACTCATGAAAGGAAATCAGCAACTATATTGTCAGCACCCTTTATGTGTCTGACATGGGTGGTGAACTGAGATATGAAGTCCAAGTATCTGAAGCGGCAAGGAGGCGGGTCAGCTGGCAGGTTTGTAATGGCCGCAGACAGGGGTTTGTGGTCCATTAAAACATAGAAAGGGCATCCCTCAATGTCAGTCTTAAAATGTTTGATCGCTTTGTACACCGTGAGCAACTCCCTGTCAAACGCAGAATATTTCCGTTGTGCATTGGTAAGCTTGCGCGAAAAGAACTGCAGAGGCGAAGTCTGACCGTCGATTGTTTGGCTAAGGACAGTGCCGATGGCAGTATCACTCGTGTCTGTGGTGATGAAAAGCTGCGCATTGGGATGAGGATGCACAATGGTGCAGGCCTCGGCAAGAAGATTTTTGAGGGCAGTGAAAGAGTCAGTCATAGCAGGGGTCCATGGAACGGGCCGAGATCCAGAAGTGTGGGTGCCTGCCAAGGTGTCCGTTAGTGGAGCCTGAATCTCTGCAGCCCAAGGTAGATGTCGGTGATAATAATTAACCATCCCCAGAAAGCGCCGGAGCTCTTTGAATGACGCAGGTCTGGGAACTTTCAGTATTGTTTGTACTTTCTCAGGGGACGGTGAGATGCCGTTGGCAGAGACCCGAAAACCAAGAAAAGTGACAGCGGGTTGATGTAGCTGCAATCTGTCCTGGTTGGTCTCGATGCCTGCTGCCGCAAGAGTGTTCATAACAGTTTGCACATGTCGAATGTTGTCCTTGACGGAGGAGCTGAACACAATAACGTAATCAAGATATGCAAAGCAGAATTTTAATTCGAATAGCACTTTGTTGATGAAGCGTTGCCAGATCTGGGTTGCATTTTTCAGACCGAAGGGCATGAATCGAAACTGAAATAACCTGATCGGGGTGCTGATTGCTGTCTTCTCGAAGTCTTCAGGTGCCATGTGGATCTGGTGATAGGCCCGTTTGCAATCAATGACAGAGAACGTGGTCACACCAGCGAGAGAACTGGTAAAGTCGGCAATATTGGGTATGGGGTAGGTGTCCATAATTGTTCGTGCATTTAGTCGACGGTGGTCTCCGCACATGCGGCACGACCCGTCGTTTTTGGGTGTCATATATATGGGCGTAGACCAGCTACTGGCAGAGGGTTCAATGATGCCGGAGCTTAGTAGTTCAGAAATCTGTTTTTAGGTCGGAGAGGCGCTCGGGACAAAGTCGACGTGGTTTACTGGAGATTAGGGTGCCTGGCGTGAGGCGCAGCTTGTGAACCGTGCCATTGGTGATGACGGAAATGTTGCCAGTGCCACAGGAGGCGGTTTGTTTACAATGTATGGTGGGAGGGGCAGGCGAGGCGTGGTGGTGGCGTTCGGAGCCACTCGGCGGATCCGATTGGAGCTGAGGCGGTGAAGTGTCCCAGGAGTCAACGTGACAAGATGGCTGCCTGCCCGAAGCAGTGGCACCGTGGTCAGGTGAGCTCGGTAGAGCTCGTGAAGCGTTAGTGAATCCATTGTCCGAGGGCGCAGCCTGTGGCAGCACAGTCGCGGGCGAAACGCTTGGCGCGAGCGCACTGTTTGTGTTGTCAATGGTGGTCTCACGGCGGTGTGCAGGAGCCGAAGTTGCATTGTTTGAGGTGCTGTCCGCGAGGGGCGGGGTAGGAGCTGTCAGTTCGGGAACACATGATGCTCGTCGTGCATACACACTCGTGTCCAGCCGAGTGTCAAACGCTGCCATGTTAGGAGGGTGTGGCCCTGTGGAACTGTCAGTACACGTTATGGCAGTCTTGATAGCACAGTTGCGAGGGGTATCAGGTGGTAGACACACGGAAGCTCAATTGCTGGCATTGCAAGCAGATTCGGCACACTTACTGACCTTGCTTTGTCCTTGCTGTTGTGTCTGTAATTCCTTTGCTGCATCGGAGAGCTGGAGCTGTGTTTCATGGAGCTGGAGGGAGAGCTCGGAGTTTTCCTTGCGTAGGCGAGCGACGTGTTAGAGCTCGACAAGGCACTTATGCGTGGTTTCTTGTAACGGCGTCGACAGAGACAAGCATGTACGGATGAGATGAGCCCGGACTGATGTGTCACGTGGGGTGGGGTTTGCTCGACAGAGCACAGGGGAAGTGAGTCTTGGACAGATGGTGAAACACGGTGTTTCGCACTAGGTCGGGTGAAAGTTTGTGGTGTCGCAAGGAGTCAATGCCTAGTATAGGTTCGTCAATTTCACACACTAAGAAAGTCCACTATAGTTTGCAGTTTGCGGAAAGAGAGATGACGTATGAAGTTGAACCCGAGCATTGTAGTTTAGTTGAATTCATGGCTTGCAGTGAAGTATGATGAGGGCGGATGTTCGATGACGCTAAGGATGTGGGCAGCAGTGAAACATTAGCGCCTGTATCCACTAGGAAAAGTAGCAGGGTGGTCTGCAGTTCTGTGCTGCCTCACCAAACCGTGTGTGGAAGTAACAGTACGGGTAATGCGGTTGCATTTCCTTCAGAAAGTTCATTGCCAGTGGCGGTGGCCGAGGTTTTGTGACCGCAGCAGGTTCGGTTGCAGGAGGGGGCGTGACCGCGGGAAGAGCCGGTGATGTCCCAGTTGCTTTTTTACTGCTGTAGTGGAACGGTCGGCACAGTACGGCCCTGGCCGCGTCTGGCCACAGGGCGAAGAGCCTGAACCTGAGACTTGTCAGGTAGGCAGTGGCTGGCTAAGTGGAGCAGTGATGCATCGTGTAGCTTGTCAGAAATCGTCATTCTTTACTCGACAGGTTCAGGAGGCCTTTGAGACAGAGCAAAGCGGATGTGAGGAGATAGTTTATCTGACCAGATGGCAAGGAGAGCTGTGTCAGAGAATAGATCAGCACTGGCCAGGGCACATAGCCATCTCCAGAGCTGGCAAGGTTTGTCATTGCCTAGTTGCTCGATGTGGAGCACTTGCCGTATTGCTGCCTCAGTTGAGTGTGCAAGCCGATGTAGAACTGTCTCTTTGGCTAGAGTGTACCGGTTAGATGAGTCCGGGGCGTCAACCAGGTCAGCAGTCAAGTCCTCCTGGTCATGCAGGTGGGTGATGAGGCATAGAAATCTGGTTGACTTGTCGAGTTTGTAATGGTCGAACACTTCGTCCGCAGTTTTGAACCAGGTTGTAGCTCTGTCGGGATTAAACGGCGGCAGCGTTGGCAAACATAGTAGAATGTTCGGAAGAACAGGTTGAGTTGAGTTCGTCGGGGCACTGCCTGAAATGAGCTGTTGTTGAGGTAGTATTCCAGGAGAGTGTGCCTCCAGGGAATGTGGCAACGACGGCTGTTCGGGAGGCAGCGTGAAGGTGACACGTTGTGGTTGAGCGCGATCCATCGCGACGCGGATGGCTGACGCGGGTGAGATACCACGATGTGTCGATTGCAGTTGCGGAAGCTCAAAATGTTGCGGGTGTGTTCGAATTGATGCGTCGCGGAAGACCAATGCAGATGAGGCACCGAGATGTGCCGAGAACAGTAGTGAAAGCTCGACTGTAGCTGGCGTGTGGGCGACAGGTGAGAAAAAGTTCAAAGTTTGAGAACATGTGTTAGTCCGCGTAAAGCTTGATGTAGGATCAGAGCTGGGGCCACCTGTGTTGCAGGAAGGCTGCAGAGGTGCAGGCTGTTCAGAAGCACAGTGTGGGAAATGATGTCGAACATGGGATGGAATGTGTGAAAGTTCACTGTTATAGTCACTCCACTCAAAATGGTGTGCAGATAAGGTGAACGTCGTGGTACAAAACACTGAGGCGTAGCAGTGGGACGGAGGTGGAGGTCAGGCACAGACAACAAGTTATTGTTCCTGTTGCAGGCTGAGGTATCGAAGTAGGAAGGCAACTGCTGATGCTAAACCGAGGCAGGCGCGGGCGTGGTCGAATGCTGAGTAGGTTGACCTGTGAACGAAGCATTTCCGGCCACGTGGCAGGTATCTGTATGGTACTGCACAGAATGAGGTGTAGCAAATCGTTGTCCTGGCGGTGGTAGGTTTTCCAACAACGCATCTGCAAAAATTGGCATTGGTCCCACACTGCACAGAGATCCGTAAGAAGTAACTGCACAGTCGATGAGGGAGGGCACATGTGGTGGGAACAAAGGCATTTGATAGCCGGAGTCATGCACACTCCTAACCTCACTTATTGTTGCAGGCTCGAAAACGTCCGGCGAAATCGGTGTAATCGTTGAGTGAGAGGCATCGTGTTGCAGTCCTGGCAGGTGTACATCACCCGCAACATGATGCATGTCGATCACAAAATCCGGTGTTAGGCGTTGGGCCGAAGTCATTGTTCGAAAGCTGTGTCGATGTAATACACGGGAAAATAACGGACACGGAGGTCGCGGACACAGTAAAACGGCGAAAACGGAACATGTTACAGCTCGGGGTCACCAGTGAGGAGGAAGTTCGGGTCAGTTACACCAAACAACACTCCCATTTTGCAGTAGTTCGTTTATTCACGTGAACACATCAAAGGCTTACACAGAACTGACATGGCAGAACTACACAAAGATAATGTTTAGCTTAGTTCAAAGACAATACTCAGATCGATGCTGGTGTCGACTTCATCGGTGCTACAGTCTTATGCTCTCTGGAGATAAGTGTAGCTTGCACTGGTTGTGGAAGCTTGAGCAGCCATATTCTCTGTAAGATGCCATCTGAATATATCTTGTGACCCACTGTGTGCCTCTTGTTCTGCCTTGTTTGTGAAGGTGTTCTGCTTCAGATGTCCTCTTCATACAAGGCCTTGCATATTTGTTTTACAGGCATAACAATAATTCCTTTTTTATCGCATCAAACTTGTCTGAAGTAGTGGAATGTCAATAATGTCACTAATGACATGAGAATGTTTGGCTAAATTGTTTAGCACTGCTACAAATTTATGTGTATCCTCCATCATTCCTTAACTTTGTAAAATGAATTAAATTACTTGAAAGCAGATCTGTGGTTGGTTCGGTTGGAGTGCCGATAACTTTAGTATGACTTACCCTTGCCACTGTTTAGCACTAATCACCCACTGGAGAGGCATTGCATTGCAAGATATGTACGATGAAAGTTCGTGACATGCTGAACACCTGATCCACATTTCACGTGAGTATACTGTTAATACTAGTGAGGTTGAGTCATTGGAGCACACATCATGCTGCTCCAACAGCCACAGTGTATAATGCAAAGTGGGCGGAAATGTGAGGTATGAACCAGCATGGTAGTATCTGGCACCATGGCCTCTTGCAATAGCACTGGCTGATTGTAAAACTGTCGCATCTCTGCATATCTAGGTTTCACTGTACATGGCAGCACACTGACACATGGTTGTATCCACACCTTGACACAGTTGCTGTCTGTTACTTGTTCACATATTGGTCCTCCATTAGCACTACAGTCCATGAAATTAATAGTCATTGCCTCATTTCCTCTGATTTGAGTCTTCTTATGTTGATGAAGTAATGATGGTGTGAAGTTTGTCATTTGATTCTTCCTTCAAAAGATAGAACACATACTCTGGCTGATGATACAGATCAGCCATTGTGAGCAAATGTTCCATGTTGGCACAATGTCAAAAAACTCAAAGTAATGAAGAACCCACAAAGTCAGGGTCACCATTGTAGTTAACTGGCATAGGCAGTTGAATTAAGTATGAGTAATACCATTTAAACACACGGTAACTATTATTCATAGCTCTGAACAAGCACATTGGCCCTAGTGACATCAACATGAAAGCTCAGAGACTGTGAGAGCCAAACACTCTAAGGAAGTTCTACACCTCAGTCCATTTACATGGGAAAGTCTTGCCTGACCAAAAATTGATCTCACTTGACTTTGTTATTTCCAATCAGTGTTATTGCCATTGTAGCTGTCACAACCTCATTCACTTTCTCTGTTTCATCAGCCACATTAATGAGAAGATTTTTAACTTCAACATAGTATAATATTACTGTGCACAAAAACTTCCCTTATTCTCCAGTACTCACTAAGTACTTCAAAGTAAGATTGGAATAATTGAGAAAGCTGTTCTATATATCATATTCAACCAAGCTCCACCATGAGAATAGTCAATACATTGTCTTCACAATTTTAGCATGATGGTAGAAACTACAGGTTTTATTCTCTGTCTTCCCATTAATTGGTTTCATCATTGTTATACTTGTAACTTTGCAAGTCACGTCATAATAATTATTTGACTGTAACCCAAAAGCATGACAAAATGTACTGGCGGTGTACTACACAAAGCCTAATTACAAATTTCCTGCTCCAACTAAAACATAAAAATTAAGAAATATGTTTGTGCAAGTAAGTTAAAAAAATCAGTCTGGTATCTGGATACAGAAAGTTTTCGCAAAATTATTTCCCATATCGTAACTCCCTTATCACCACATTTCTTATAAGAACTATTTCACTAATTGTGATGTTCCCTGTAGCCAGGTTACCACAAAATTAATAGAGTAACTTGGACAGCATAATAGTGAGTGACATTTGTTATTAAACACTTAATGATTAAATCAAGTAAGTACATATCTAGAAGAAAGTGAAAATTTTGAAAATGTACAATATTTCACTAACTCGTAGTCAGCAGTGTATGTGTCAGTCCTTACTTTTCTCTTTCTTTCATACGTTTATTAGTAGTCATCTTCAGTCAGTAAGACATTTAGGTAATAGTTCCATAAATTTTCCCAAAGGTACACTGATGATGGTTTGATTGATGAGCAGAGTGCAATTTCATATCATTATTTTACTAACTACTACATAGCGTCTTCAAGAGGACAGTTAGGGTAATAGCTTACATTTCCTAGTAAAAGGCACATCATAGACAAAGAAATATTTAGTGTACAAAGAAACATGGTAATAATTCAGTAAATAGACAAAGAAAAGTCATCAACAGTTGTTACTCATAATAAACTGTAAGTTTTAGCGTAAACTACATCATAGCAAGATTCAGAAGCACACTGAGGCATTTCCATTAATTGATTTTCAAAACATTTACTCCATAAATTGATATCTCCTTCAGAGCTGGTTTGTTAAACTAAGATTGCTGCATCATTTGTTATGTTACTACGACAAGATTATTTCATAAAAATAGTTATCAATTGTGGACATAAGTATATTTTGAAAAATTTTAATACCTGTGAAATCTTACTGTATCACTCAGCAAAAGTGGAGTGTATCATAAATAACTTCCAACTAAAAACTAACAGAGAATGCATAGTAATGACAGTAATAGATTTACAAGCTGCACAAAACATAATTACAGCGCAGTAACATTTATCACTTCAGTCAGAAGTATAATGATTATGTAAACATATATGATGTGCAAGTAACTCCAGATGCAACAGATTTAATTATATAAACTGCAAACTGATTTACTTATAATTACAAAGTAATGCAGAATGAATAGTAATGACAGTAAGAAAAGCTTAACCTCCAAGCAAACACCAAGTACTGCAGCTTCAAACTTCACCAAAATATGAAACTTAGGACAATTCTCAGATCGTTAAGTTATCACAATATGCCATAGTCCTTAGCATACACTATACATCATAATCAGTAAATTAAACAGCATAACAAATTTTTAAGTGAGCATAATGCAAAATAGTCCCTAGCATAAAATCCTACACAGAATAATCAGTAAGTTACACAACATATTGCAACACGATTTCTGGTACTAACCACTGAACAGCATAATTAGCAAATCAATCACCACAACTAACTACAGTTTTGGCATATAGTGTGAGAATGACTAAATTATTAAATATTCCTAACATGACTTTAGTTCTACCACAAAATAGACAAATCATTAAAGAATCATCAGAAAAATCATTAGTTATCAGTGTTCATAGTACAGCATAAATCTTAGCATACGATACACAAAAGAATCAAATAATCATGAAGTAGTCTTGGCACAACGTACAGTCTTAATATAAACCTCCACACAGCAAAAATAAGAGTTCATACAGTGAATAAAATAAAGAAAAAAAATCCTTTAGTTCTCACATGGACATGTATCTGGCTCCATAACTTTTGTTTCTGTGTTCATGTTAATCAATCTGGTGTTTTTTTATTTGCATTCTGTGGTAGCTTTTCCCTCATAGTACCATACATAATTCTACTTTTACATTTTGTAGATAATTTTTCCATAACCCTACTGTTAAAACTACGCATTTTGAACAAAAACAAACATAGCTCTACAGCCACAAACTGCAGCAACCCTTTTTCTTAATGTAATTGACATTATGTAACTTCTTATGAGATGCACACATTTCAGCACACATTTCATATGGATTAACAAAATTTACTGCATTGTCAAAAATTTATTTTGGTTTATTTTTAAACTGTTGACAAAATTGGCTCTGATACTTCTCCCATCAGTCAAAAACATTTTTTTACAAAATTTAGATAGCTTTTCCAACACAGATTCATTTTTATAAAATTTAGATTTCAGATAGTTATATGGACTTAATGTTTAAAATTCATCTATTTTTTACAGAATAACAATTCGCACTTTTTCATTCTTCTGGCAAATACACATACTTCAAAGTGAGAACATTTTATCTCATCATCCATGTGCTTTATTCAAAACTTTGGCTTCCACATAATTATTACATAAATTAATTACATCATCATTAATTTTAGCCACATCATGATGTTAACATTTTCATCGTTAATTACACTCAACTTCTAAGTTAACTCCCACCTGAGGATTTGACTTCATCTGCCCTGATCCATCAGCAACTGTTTATTTTCAAATTTCTGACTAAAACTCTGCAAGATGAACATTATTTTTCTGAATCACACTTTTCAGATTGTCTCCTGCTTGCAAAAATTATTTACTTAATTTACTATTTTCCATACTGCTCACTATAAGCAGGGAGTCCATGTTTAGAGTCCAAGTCTGGCAAAAGTTTTCAATGTTGTCATTCCATCATACAACTGAAGGTTGTCCACATTCACAACTGCAAATACATTTCATGTATTTCAGAACAGCTGTAATCAGTGTAGTGCCTGTTCCTCAGACATGCATGCACTGCAGTATCATACTATTCGTTTTTGTAAGATTTGTTATTCATTGCTTTAATTTGATCACTCAGATCATCTTTTAACTTTGTGAGCCATTCAAATACCAAGTTATATTTTCTTTTAATTTTCTATCCAAATCATTGAAATTCTGCCATTCTTCACTATGTTATGGTATATACATTACCAGAATTTCAAGCATAGAACTCACTCGTTACAAAGGCTTAATGTGGATTTCTCTGATTCTTCCCATCAGTTACAAAAAATATAACATTATGGATACAGTACTTTCCCATTGAAACTTGAACAAACCATCTGGTTGCGTTACTTCTCAATTTAATTTTACTAGTTAATTTGGAAAGTATCTTATGAAGTCAGGTCCTTAATAATTTCAACAAGAGTGAAATGATTTAACAAGTTATTAAGGCAGTTGATCAATCTGAAGGAACAGTGAGTTATTTAGACATAACAGCTGTGTGAAACATAGTGAGGAAAGTGAATGAGAAGTTATAACTGCTCTGATCATACTTATATTTTAATCATGAATACTGCCATAATATAACAGACAGATTTTCTTGACAGAAAGTCTTATCATTCCCCACAGGCCCATGATGATGGCATTCAAAGCAAATTACCTCATTTTTGTATCCATTAGTATGGTACTGATTTTTTATTGTACAGTTTGTGATTAAGAAATGACCAACCATGAAAAAAAATGTAGGGTAGACACAAAGAAAAAATATCACATCTTGCAAAAATAAATAGTTTCAGTATTGTTCGATTGTATTGTAAACATGTCCATCTCCATGGTGTGTACTGATAAACTTGTAAGGAAGAAATATTTCTTCTTCTGAGCAGATATTATGCAACTAAACTAAAAGCACC